>NC_081408.1:307193949-307793949 GCF_030272615.1 Cryptomeria japonica
CATAATTAAATGCAGAATATGTAGTTATTTATGAATTATATAATATAATTTAAAATTTATAATATAAAAAATTATATTAAATATTCAATTTTATATTATATTACATTATATAAAGATATATTATATCTCAATATTTAATATTTATGTTTATTCATTTTATAAAATAAATAAAATATATATATTAAAAACAAAAAAAAATATAATATAAATGAAATATATGACATCAAAATATATGACAGGTTTTAGGTAATTATATTTTCACCTAAACCCTGCAACCAAAAATAGATGCACAACAACAAAGAATACAAGTATCTAACTTGTTCGTTAATCCTGCATAGAATCTCCATGTCTTTCTTAAATGTAAAAAGTATGAAATCATTTAAAGGCAATTGCTCGTTAGAGTTTCACCCAAATCTTCCACACCCACATCAATAATTCTCAATTTGTTAACCTCTCCATGTCTCCTACAGGTGCTATTTAACTTATCTTAACAAATTCATTATACCGTTTTCTTTGTGCATTTGTTTTTATTTTCTTTTGTAAATTTTGGTAATGTTGAATTAGTTATTTTGTTTTTTTTGTTTTTTTAATTAAGAATAAGGAGATCACAAAGTCAACAAATACCACCGAGAATCAAAGTATCAGAGGACAAGCCTCACACAACAAAAAAGACGAATGCTATGCACAACCAGACTGATACAAAAACTGGACTAGAGCAGAAAACAACATCTAATGCAGCACATCTTCAAAAGAGTCCACCCACGCAGTCCACCCCAAAGCACCTTCCATCCAAACCAAGTTCTTTTGATCTTGGATTTGCTTCCGCATGTATAACATCTCTCCAGTAGTACACTGAGGGTTTCTTTTAATTTCCTTGCAGATGCGATCAAAAGTAAGGTTGAAATTGCGGATATTATCCAGGTGCAGCCTCTAGAAGTATCCATTCTTAACTTCGTTAGTAAAGAACGTAGCATGTCCATCCCTAAGCAACCTTTTGAACTTAGCTTTGTTAACCGTCATAGTAATTTGAATCTGCGAAAAAAATTTGAAATAAGTGAGACTTCGAAAAGACTCAATAAGCAATCTGGGGACATTTTGAAATCTTTCTTCATTTCTACACTTCCAAATTTGCCACAAAATGTTAGCTGAGAGAATATCCCAGAACATATTAACATCTTTTTTAATATTAAAAATAAAGCCAGTAATAACTTCAAGAATATTGAAGGAAGCAGGGATAGAAATACCAAACATCAACCAAACCTCTTTAGCAAAAGAGCACTCAAAGATATATGTCTTCCCATTTCCAGGGTTCTGCAAATGTTGCACATGTTAGTCTCAGAGAAGTAATTCCTAATAGGAAGTTTATTAAGAATAAGTAACCATTTAAAGAATTTGATTTTAGGATCTATAGAACTTTTCCAGAGATTGTCAAAAATCTTATTCCAAGAATGAACATCCAAATTAACATACCAAGTATCATTAATGTGCTTGATAATGTCATTATTGTTGTTAATGATGGAGTAAATGTTTTTAGATTTAAGCCCGGAAATGATAATACCACCAGGCCATTTGATTTTCTAATAACTATTAGAATCAACATGGCAAACATTAGGAATACTCCTGCTGGCCCTGACAATCATATTATACGTTCTCTTATGAGAATCTGAGAGATTAAATTTACTTTTAAGCTCATCCCAATGAATAAGCCTGTCATTTTCAAAAATATCAATAAGCTGCTTGATCCCAAGGTTAGCCCAGCATTTGGCAGAACAGCCTTGGGTAAGGGCAAGGGGCTTATTGCCAAGCTTAAGGTTCCACCAAATGGACCTCTCACCATGGAGGGTCTTTTCATCAAAAAATCCTTATTCTTAATGAATTGCCTAACATGGTTCCAGGCTTTCCAGATAGACTTGAACACAGGCGAGCCTTGAACAATGATAGGGAATTCACTACAAATAAGATCAGTAAGAGGGAGATTTTTCCAAAATTTAGCGTTCTTAGGATAACCCCTTTCAATATTGTTATGAATAAGAACTCTCCAAGGGTCATCCCCCTCCAAGGCATGAAAGATTCATTTGGAGGCCAAAGCAAGACCACTCAGTCTTAGGTCTTTAAGCCCCAAGCCCCCAAAGAGTTTATCCACATGACACCAACTCCATTTAACAGAGTGAGCCTTGTTATTTCCTTTCCCATCCGACCAGAGATACTTCCTGATAGCCTTTTGAATTTCCATAACTTGGTAATCATTAAACATCCAAGCCGAAGCATAGTAAATATTGTAAGAAGAGAGAATCTTTTGACAAACTTGCACTCTACCTGCAAAAGACAGAGACCTGGTATGCCACTTATTCAACTTATTATGAATCTTATCTTTAACCCAACTCCACATATCTTTTAAAGAAAGATCGATAGAAAGGGGAATACCCAAGTATCTAACAATATTTGGGGGACCACCCCACTGAAATTCAAACTTACTGAACCAATCAAGAGGATGGTTATTCCATCCAAGACAAATAGACTTGGACTAGGATAACTTAGCTCCAGAAATCTTACAGAAAAAATTGAGTTTATGAGTCATAGCAACAAAGTTATCTTCAGAAACCTCATGAAAGAGAGAAGTATCATCAACAAACTGGCAATTAATAAGCTCCTTGTTATCAGGAAGAGTGATGCCTTTGACAGCAGGGGATAAGGTGTTATCCCTAAGAATATAGAACAGAGCTTCAGAAGCAATAACAAAAAGGGCAGGGGCAAGCGAACAACCTTGTCTAATAGATCTACCTAACGGAAAAGGGGCTGATAAAGAACCATTAATATCAATTTGGGCATGAGCATCTCTAAGAAGCATTTTAACAATGTCACAGAAGAAGGAAGGGAAGCCAAAAGCATCAAGCATCATACTAATAAAGCCCCATTCAATTCTATCATAAGCTTTTTCAAAGTCCAGTAAAAACATAGCAACATTCTGATTAGTATGCTTAGCCCAATTGAGGGCTTCCCAACTAGTAATCAAGTTCTCAAGAATATATCTTCCTTTAACAAAACCAGTTTGGGTAGGGCAAACAAATTTAGGAAGAACAGTTTCCAACCTTCGAGACATGATTTTGGCAAGAATCTTGTAAGAAACATTTAAAAGAGTTATAGGTCTCCAATTTTTTAAAAGAGCTTTATCACCTTCTTTAGGGATGAGCTTGATGATCCCAGAATTAATCTCCCTACCCAAAGTACCGACATCAATAGCTTCGTTATTTAGTTTTTTATTTTTATTTGTTATTGTATACAAGAAATTCCTTGGAAGAAAGATTTATGTTTTTTTTTACATAGAATTATTCATGTTGCTTAGTCTATTCTTGTCACATGAACTATGCAACAAAGATGCAAATATAACCCTATCTCATAGAAAACCTTGTGTGGACATTTTGTGTTTCAATTTGAGAACCAATTGTGATTATTTCCTGACACAAAGACCCATGATAATTATATTGTAGTTGCACAACCTTACAATCTCTATCATCATGCAAAATTGTGCTTTTTAAGGCTTTACTAAATGTTGTTGTGTATGTTTAGGATTTATCAAGTATCACCAATAGTGCTCTTAGAGATCACTTGTAGATAACATGTAATGATGGAAATCCCCTTATTTTAAGGGGGTGCCAAACCCTTATTAATTAAGGATTGTCTAGTATGCTTCTCTCTTTCACTAATATTTTTACCAGCACTGTTTTTATTTTACCTCCGTCATGACTTTCTATATTTCTCCCATCCACATTGGAGATCAACTTTCCCTGCTGCGTAGCTATATTTCTTTGGTATGTTTCTATTTCAAACTATATTTTCTTTTTTGCCTTTCCACACATTTGTCACTAATTTCTTCTAACCTGAACAACAACTTATGTTTCCTTCACAAGTTATCACGCTATGGGCTCCTTTTACATTTTCAGACTTTAGCATTATATTGAGTGATTGGCTGAAGCATAACAAAGCTTTTCAGTTGACACCCAATTTGGTAGATAAGGAGTAAAATTTACGTTGATGAAACTATTCATTGAGATTTAGATAACAGATCAACAATTCGGCGAAAGGATTCCAATGTTACCAAACCCAACTATTCATTGGCATTCTGAATCACAATTTCCAAAATATGGAAGCAAATTGTATTTGTTGGGTTCTATAAAATGTGTTGGCCTCACACTCATTGAAAGTCATCATTCTCACAATCAAACGACAACCAAGATTTCTTTAAAAAAAGTTTAACCAACACCATTTTTCAAACAAATTGAGATGCTTATAACCCAAACCATTTTTCAAACAAATAGATTGCAAAATTTGTCCATTTGCAATGGGTAATTCTTTGGAATTCTCATAATTGCTTGGCTTGTGCATTCCAAATAGACATTGCACGCTTTGATATAGACATCCCGCTTTTGCATTGTTAAATGATATTATGTCAATTTAACAAATCTCTTTGCAGATCATACTGTTCATCCATTTTCAACAGCATATGCATTTTGAAGACTAACAAATCTAACTGTGAGTTGTGCAACTGTAGTGCATACCTATTCAAAAACCATCTAATTGTCAATGATACTTTTTTAGTGTTCTACATTTTTTTATCAATGTTATTTTGTCAATAAATATACAATAATTGCAATTGACAATTGATATTTGTGTTCATTTTTGAAAAACGTTTTGTTAATGCTAATTGTTGTTGTATATTTTGTTTTTGTAAAGTTCAAAAGCTTTTCATTGTATGTTACGAAATCACTTCCCATGCCCTTAGTCTTGGATACTTGACCGCTTATCGGCTTCTCATTGCACGAAAATAAACCGTGCAACCACTAGTTTATTTATATATTTAGTATTTAGTATTGTAGAAGATATGAATTCAATTAGAACCATTCAACTTCATCAAAGGTTTATTGATTTTTAAACATTATTTTATAAATAATATTTTTTATTTAATAAAATATTTACCATTATCACTTACAATTTGAATAAATCTTAAATATAAAGAACAAAATTATAAAATAATAAATATTCAATATTTTATTTTTCTTTGGTTTGCCTTAAAATACTATTACTTGTAATCGCACCTTTATTTTTAATCAATTTATATCAATATTTTTAAATAGATTATATTTAAATATTTTTTTAAATGGCTTCAAAATATTTTAAAAAATTAATTTTAAATAACAAATATAATGAACTTGTAATTCAACTTATTTTTTATAATTAATATGTTATATTAGTAAGAAAAACATGAAGCTTAAAGTGTTGTACAAGTTTATTTTTTAATTGTAATGTGGATGGATTTTGTTAAAAAAAAAAATCTATTTTGAAAAATGGCATACATTTCTTTCAATTGATGTGATGAGTTTTTATTATAAAATTTGTGTAACACTTATTCGATTTTTTTGTGTTTTAATATTTTTAATAATGTTTGATAATTTCAAAGGTCTTGAAAGCTCTTAAGGAAAGTCTATTCACTAATAATTGTAATGAAGAAATTTCAATATCCATAGCTTTTCTTCTTAGGTTTTAGACCCATAACAATTAGGTTATCTTTAGTCTATTAACTACTAGGCAAGATGATTCATTTTGCAAGGAAGTTGGTAAACAAGATCACCAATCCCAATCCCATCATCACTCATCTCAAAAAAATCATCACATTTTCATGAGGTGTAGTTGAACCCTTCACTTTAATAGATGATATGGCTTGTCAACTTGATATAGTGTCTTAAGACTATCTACCATAGTGGTTGGAAACCTTAACATGAATACTTTGAAGGATACTGAACATTAGTAATGTGATTAGTTATTATTTTATGTTCAATTGTAAATTTCAGTTATGAGAATGTAATCTATATATATAGAAATGCATTTATGAGAATGTAACGAAAAATTATTACAATGACAGTTTTATGTTTGATACATTCAATGTTATAAATTTTGTAGTTTGCAGTTTCTTTATTATTTACATTTTCCTTTATTTGGTATCAAAGCCAAATCGAAAGGTCTTGTAGAAGATAAAAATTAGATTATAGTTGAAGATCAAATTGGCATTGGCTAGAAGATTTTTTAGAAGAAAGTTGTTGTTCGTCATTATCCAAGGAGAGAAGTTGCTAGTTGTAATGGTGAAAATTAGGGTTTCCACCACTAAGTAGGGAGAAGACCACTAATTTTTCTTAGGGACCATTGCATTAAAGAGGGGTGAACCTAATAGATCTAGCCATAAGTTAGCAAGGATAGGGCTGAGAATTCTTATTAGATTCACTGGATTGGAGATTGATACCCTCTTTTAAGTTGAATTGCTGAAATGTTGAAATTAGGGTAAATGGGTTGGAATTGGAGTAAATATGCACAAATAGTGAGCTACAATTGTCAAATCGAGCCATGAACCTAGATCTAAGTAATATAAGAGTATTCAGACATGTTCCCAGAAGGAGCTCCCGATTCGTCAAGACCAGAATGCTCGTCATTCTAGTCCTTCACACTTTTCGTCATCTAAAGGGGAATATGTTAGTCTCTATGATTAAAGTTGATTCTGAAGATCGCAGCTTCATACTTGTTCTTGTGCACACTAGAGAAGGGAAATAGGTTGGGAATATGGATTTGCCTAAGTCAAACCCTAGTTTAGGAATTAACCTTGAATGAAATATTGCAAATACTGAAATAAATAATGGAAAGGTATACCTTAAATCTGCAATTGTGGATAATGATGCTTTGCTTCTTGAATGTAATCACATATGTTGTATGAAATGGTATGAACATGACAAAACCCTAATCACACACACATACTTGCATATGAATGATGTAATTTTGCTCCACAATGATTGAATGAAGAAAATGCAGCCTTGAAGACCTTTGAAAATGCTTGATGATGAATGCTTCACAAATGCAAGGATGCTAGGTTGATTGCTTGGAGACCTAGATTGAAATGAGATGATTAAATGTCTTTATATATGAGATCCTAGGTCAACTTACCGATTAGGCCAACCTCCAACAATCACATGGGGCCACCAATTTCATTTCCCCTTGGAGAGATAGGTCCCATCCTCTATTTGAAAATTGGGCTCCTGCCCTGGTCCTCCTTAATTAGGGACCATGATTTATTCTTAGAGAGGAGGACACCCCTCTAGAGAGTCATTTGGTAGGTGTATATGGTATCAGAACTAGAGTTAAGGCACTGAACGGACCTAGATAGGAGATTAGAGGGAGACACGCTAAAGTAGGGGAACAAACATGAGGTGTAAATTGGCTTGGTGACAATTTACAACACTACACTAATGAAGATAAAATCATGAAAGAGAGCCACTAAAGTTGATAATCAAACCCCAAAAAGGGCCCGCAGTCCGCAGTTTTGGAGCGATATTTGAAGCCGCACAAAGTAGTGTTTGAAGCCACTCAATCAAAATGCAAATAGCTATAGCAAATTTGGTCAATTTACATATGAGGAAGACGAGTGGTTCGTGGCTCAAAGAGAAACAAAGTGCAAAAAGGTCATATGACTTGCATAAAAATGTCACTATTATTTGCTAGAGATAGTGATCAAAGATTTGTTAAAGTATTTTTTATTGTTGATAAAAGTTTTTTTAAGAGAATTTAGGGCTGGTGAATAAAGGTTGTTTAATATAAAAAGAAGTGACAAATTTGAAAGGTTGTTGTCATAGTTTGAAGTTGACACTATTAGCGAGATCGTTGTTTATAATTATTTATCATCACTATCAAATTATATGAGATTTCACAACTTTCTTAAGTTGTTAAGTGCAGAAAATTCAAAGTCAAGTTGATTCATATTTCTGAAAAAATTAATGTTGTATCACCAACTGAAGGAGGATATTGATGCTATAGCAGTTATTGTGAGTCATAGTTGTTTCTTAATTTGAAATTGTATTTGTGGTTTTGTTTGTGGAGAATGCTTCTAAGTTTTAGCATTAAATATGATACTCCACCTTCATATTAAAGCAACTAGTGACTATGATTTTGTATTGTTGTATTAATGAGAACAAAACTATGATAAAATAAGTCATTCAAAAGGAAATGGTGAAGGTAGATTGACTAACTTTTTAAAGGGAGAATTATTATATTTTTTAATCTATTAACAAGAAAATTGCATCTTTGAGAATCTGGCCAAACAAGTCTAAAGATATTGAAAGAAGATAGTAGTTTTGAAGAATATGAGGAGGTGAATGAGGAGGTAAATCACTGAACCCAACCAATACAAACAAAGTGAGTTACAATTGATTGTTTCAACAAGGAAGATATGGAAAAAGGTTAAGAAAGAAAATGAACATTTAATTTGTGAAATGGATGTTTTAAAATAAGAACTAATTGAAGTAAAGAAATATAATTCAGATATGATAATGGTTATCAAAGAGAGGACAAAAGAAAAATTTCAATTTGTTGAATGAAATTAATAATCTTATGGTAGAATTAGAAAAGGTTAAAGAGAAAAATGAAAAGTTGGAAGCCAAAATAAAATTGTTTGATGAGGTAAAGGAAAAGTATAATGATTTAGAAGAAAAGTTACAGAGATTAGAAGAGGAAAACAGTTTGCAAATGAAAGAAATTTTAAATTCAAAAGAAGAGAATGAACAATTAGTAAAATGCAATGAGTGTTTATCAAAACCATTGGTTCATTTTTTTTCCTTTCTAATTTTTTGCAATGTCATGAGCTTTCGAGAAAAGGGATTGGAGCAAGAAGAGGGATCAGGCAAATGAGGGAGTGGAACCCTATTTCATGGGTTCTTCGCACTTGGTGGACGAGGGATTTTTCCTCCTCCACACAGGTAAGCAACTCACTGCCTACCTTGGCTCTTTGCATTTATTTCCCTTTTTGTATTTGTTGTGTTTCCTTCGTACAATGAGTTAGTGTGTTGGCATAACAGATGCTATGTAGCCCTTCCTAGCATCCTTTGCCATTATGGATGGAAACCTGCCTAGAGTAGGCAATGATAAAGGTGCTTTGCAAAAATCTAATCCCAAATCATTCAAGGAGGCATTGATTGATGCGTTAGTAGCAATTCCAAAGGCTGCAAATTTTGAAACCATTTTAGTCATACTATATGAAGGTAATGGACAACCAAGAGGAGGAGGAGGTAAGTAAATAGCCATTACCATCTCCAAACTTTTTTATTTTCCCTAATGCTAATATTAATACTGTTATATATGGAAAAAAAAACCTTGTTTAAAAAATATAGCTATTTTTTTAGTGGTCGTGGATACTAGTAAAATCTCAACCTGTAAATTCTTGGATAAGTTGTTAAAAAATGTTTGGGCTAAAAAGCTAGGGTTTCAATTTTCATTCTATAGAATGATACAAAAAGGGCCTTTTCTAATCTTCTCCAAAGATGCAAATCACGGAAGGTTGTGGTTGAGAGGAAACATTGGTTTATTGGCAATTATACATTTAGAGCTCTCAAATGGTCACCGAAAGTAGTCAATGATGATATTATGGCCCTATCTTTCCCTTGCTGGATTATCATCAAGACCTTCACCCTCTGTTGTGGAATTTAATTCCACAAATATTGGAGTCGGTTGGGAAACTACTAAGCGTTGATAACATCCAGTTATCCTACCACATATGGATGCCAGAGTGCTCATCTCAATTAATTATGGTTGTGACTTTCTCAGATTCATAGAAATCCTCATAAAAAATGAGCCTGTTACTTGCATTATAGAGGTGCTTGGTAAAATTAATGTTTGTTTTTTGTGTTGTCAGGAGGGCCACACCAAGAGAAATTGCCCTATTCTTGCACAACATAAACAACCTGCCAAAGTTGTATAAGAAGCTAACCCTAATCTCCCTAGAAAGGCTATTCTTAAAGCTACCCTACTCATTCAAGCTAGTCTTCCTTCACCATCAATGTCTATCACAGCGGCTATCAGTAATGATCAAGGGCCCCTCGTCAATAAGCTTAAATTATTGCAAGACATCGTTCGAGATGCATCTAAGGACCCTCCTGCTAAGTTACCCACCTTTGACAACTCTCTACAGATTAAAAGGTTCAACATTGATCCTCTTCCCCACTCTATTATCTTTGTTTCTCTTTCCCAAATTAGGGAAGACCCAAAATATAATCTTGCTCAGTTTGTCATGCCCAAACCTCATAAGATTAGAAGAAGAGACACTCAATAATTGGATTTGGAGAACATAAGGAAGAATATGGTTAGCATGATGGATGTGACTCCATCAAATAATGTCAATATCGACATGTCCCATGTTGAAAGTGATACCACCTAGTTGGATATTGTCTCTCACTTACAACTAAATGTGAACAATGTGTCTGAGAATAGTAATGATTCTTTTGTTAAGTCTATGGTTAGGGATTTTGAGAACAAGGGCCATAATAGTATGGGGTTGAATGGGTCCGATGGTCTAATTAACCCCAAGGGGAGAACCTCTTCATTGAAGATGTCCAACAATTTCAATTCTCTTGTGGATTCTTCTATTGAGGATACCCACACCAATGATTTTGGTGAATTCTACTTCTCCCCTCCCCATGTGGAGAATCAAATCGCCACCCATGAGAAATCTTCTAGTAATATGACCCCTAATCCCAATCTCCATAACTCTGGATATCAAGAATTTGCCCCTATGGGCCTCCCAAAAATGAGGGATGCAAAAAATGATTTTGATCCCAATTTGATCAATACAGATCCTAGTGTCCATTATGAGGATGTGAATGGGCATCTAGACCTAGCCATTGTTCCTTATGACAATGACATTATGGGCTCTAACATGGATATGGAGAAATCCCACCCCATAGAACCTGATCAGCTAAAAGAAATTATTGTGATCTTGTTAATAAGGAGGGGCAACTTCTTGGCCAAAGAAATGATAAGCTCTCCAAAAAGGAAAATATTGATAAACTAATTCATACTAGAAATGGTCAGTTTGTTGTGTTCGAGAAGAAGAGAGGAAGACCAAAAAATAATATGTCTCCTCAAACTAAGAAATAGGATAATAAGAAGGACTTACCCAAATGTTTTGACAACTTTAAGGTTGCCATGGATATCTCCCTCTGAATATGTCATATGAAATTAAACCGTATATCTTGGAATGTCAAGGAGTTTGAATCCCCAGATAGGAAATTTTTTAGTCATGTGGTTCTTGAATCAGCACAAGCACATTGATGCAGAGTTTATGCAGGAAGTAAAAGCCACACACTTCACCCTGGATGTGAATCTAAGGTATATCTAGAAGGATGCTACCCAATTTGCTACTAAACACAATAGGGGCAAAGGGAGTGCAGTCATCCTCTTAGCCAACAAATGGGGAAATTTGGTTCCAAACAATGGGGCTTCCCATACAACAAGGTAGTTTGGGTCATCATCAATGATAAGGTGTCCAAAATGGGCCTATGCTCTATGTATGCATCTAATGACTACATAAAAAGAATCAAACTCTAGAAATGGCTCTTCAACCTCCTTGATGTGACTTGGGTAATAAGAGGTGACTTTAACATGGTTGAGCACCAGGAAGACAAAATATAGGGGTTTAGAATTTGAGTGGAAAGGTAATGAGAAATTCTACTAGGCTAGGATGAAAGAAAATCTTAGACTATTTGATCCTTTAGAAGGCAAAAAGAAAAAATATAATTCTATATGGTATTCATGGTGTAACTTTCAGCAAGGAAGAAGAAGGATATACTATAGACTTGATAGTATTTGTGCTATAGGGACCACTACTCCTTCAAACTAGAGGAGGATGGTACTATTATTGGAGTGTGCTTATACACTCTTTCTGATCACCACCCTATCAAGGTTGTGATCACTATGAATAGTTATCTCAGTAAGCCTCTGATTAGGAAAGATAATTTCATTCTCAACATCAATCTACTTAGAGATCAAGATATCATGAATGCAATCTACATGATAAGATAGGTTAACAAGTGGTACAATAGTACCCCATTTGTCATTGACAAATGGAACAAGCATGTCAATAGTTGGAGAACCTTATTTAAAACTATGGTCAGGAAAATGGCTAAAGATGATAGGAGTGTGGAGAAAGAGCTTAATGAAAATATTCTCACTCTTGAGCCCCAAGTCTAATTATATCCTACCAACCTGGCAATTTTAGAATCTCTAGCTCTTACAAGAAACTAATTGAGGAGCCTACAAACTAAAAAGATATAGAGCCAGAATCAATTGGTTGCATCAGGGAGATAAGGGCTCTAAGTTTTTCTTCAACTTGTTGAGATAGAAATAATTCAAGGAAAGAATAGATAGAATATGGGAGGAAGGTAGAGAATTCCAACAGAGCATGATGACATCAAAGATGCCTTCCTTACATATCACCAAAAACTTTTCTCTTATGAAGGATACTTGCTTAATAACCAAAAATCTAGAGATATTTGTAAAGCACTCATCCCTGAGAAGATCTCTGATGATGAGGCAAGCGTTCTTAAGAAATTGATTACATTAGCGGAAATCCTCAAAGCCATCAACACTCTTAATAATGATAGAGCACCTGACCCTGATGAAATACTTGTTGAGTTCTACAAAGAGGTTAAGAGTTGGATTGGTAATGATTTGTTTCATGTATATGAGGAAGCTATTAGAGTAGGTTCATTGGGAATTTAATTTAACAAAGGGGTCACCAAACTCCTTCTTAAGGATGGGAACAAATCCCTCATCAAAAATTGGAGATTGATAATATTGTTGAATATATCTTATAAGATTCTTGATTAAATTGTGGCACTAAGACTTGTTAATGTACTTCTCGTGTTTGTTAGTAGCACTCACACCAATTTTTTCAAAGGCAAAGACATCCTTGAGAACCTCATTACTAGTTGGGAAGCTATAAGCTATCCTGATAGAACCAATCATAAGGTAGTCGTGTTTCTCTTAGACTTTGAGAAGGCATATGACCAAGTTGAATGTAGCTTTTTGATCATGATGTTGGAAGGATTGGGTTTCCCCTTGGAATTCTATCAAGTAATTTAGGTCTTGTTGAAGGATGTCTTTGCCTAGGTTGAAGTCAATGGATCCCATACCCATAGCTTCACCCTAGGGAGATCCATCAAACAAGGATGCCCCCTTTCTCCAACACTATTTTCCATTGTGTTTGATGCAATTTTCTACCTTCTTAGTGACTCCTATTCCCTAAGGATTAAGGGTATCTCTCTCCCTAACAATAAATACTTTACAACATACAATTAATATACAATATTGCCCTCTTCCTAGAGCTTGAGGAAGAGAATATTGATTCCTTGCTTAAAAAATTAGAGATGTCCTATGAATCCTCTGGGGAAAAAGTATCCACTACCAAGTCTATCTTTCTATGATGGGATGATCCCCCCCCCCCCAAATGGTGCAACAAATCTAAATATCAATGTAGCGGTCCCAACAAGCAAGATACCTTGGTATTCCTTTTGCATTCAACCCTTGTCTGAAGGACACGTGGCTATGAATTAAGAGTAAGATTGACCACAAGCTTAGAAAATGGAACAAGAAATACTTATCTATGGTTGGGAGGGTGTAGGTGTGTCATTTTTTTTTATCATCCCACAGTATCTACTATGCTTTGGTTTGGCTATTCAGTAACTACCAAATCAATGACATTCAAAAATGGATTAGGAGGTTTTTATGGTTTGATGACAAAGGTAACTGGAAATGTCACTCAATTAGATGACAATGTTGCTGCTTAAGAAAGAAAATGGAAGGCTTGAGACTTAAGGAACTTAAGCTATAGGGGATTTTCCTTGCTACCAAATAGATTTTTCATGCTCTAGATGGTAATGAGCCATGGAAGGTGCTCATTAGCAAAAATATCAAGTTAGTCATTCTCAAACAAGTCAAGACCTATAATTTTCTCCCCTTTAGTGACTTGATCATTGGAAAATTTCCTATGTTTTTAAGGCCATATAGGAGGCTTGAGAGTTCATTCAAAACTTGATTTCTCACAATGGGATATGCATTGATGATAACACCTTATGTGGGGAGAAGTCCATTTGGTGGAACCTTACCCACAAAGGCAGGCTTCTTGCCCTTATTCAAGGTTTCTCACCCAAGAGTTGGAATATCAAAGGCATTAATTTCTTTAAAGATATTATCCAAGATGGACAACTTATGTCCTAGAATGCTCTCAATTAGTGTAACTAGATTCCCCCTCCAATTGGAGAACTTACATTGTTCCAAGGGAGGTTGCTTCAGTCTCTTGTTCACCAAGACTTTCTCTTCAGTAGATGATAGATTTAAAGTTTTTTTTAAATGGAAGGATGGTACTCCTCTTTTGAATGGCAAAGCTAAATGTGTTTATGAATCACTATGTTGCAATGAGGAATTATTATCTCACTTTAATAATGTGTGGAATCTCAATCATTCTAACAACATTTGGCAAAATGTTTTTACTACTATATGGGGCAGTAGTGTTATACCTAAGAAGAAATGTTTCAAATGGTTGGTTCACTTACAAAGTTTTCCTATTAAAAACAATGAACAAGGCACAAATATCTGTAACATTTGCAAGGTCTCTAAATAAATTGCTTACATTTTTTTTGAATGTATTGTGGCTAAAGAAGTTCAAAATATATTTTGTAATAATCTTACTGATTGGTAAGTGCACCAATTTGTGGTACCAAAAAGGTGCCACTTTTTATCTTTTCATAAAAGGACGTCATTGGAGTGAAATGGTCATCCAAATCTTTAGGTTGGATGCCCAAGGAAAATCCAACCCAAAGGATTGGTACTTTCCAATGCAAACAATTCAGTGAGCCAAATATGATGCTCGCCAAATTCGAAAAGTACACTTTTTAAATGTTTTGCATTGGCAAAATTGTAGGAGGTGTTGTGAATGGGCAAATGTTCCAATTTGAACACAAGTTACACCCTATCCCTGAAGAAGAATGAATACATGAAACTTAACATTTAGGTATAAGTCACATTTAAATATGTCTTTTTCCTTTCTTATACTTTAAGTTATATTTCATATATATATTGGCAGGATGTTTGAGAGTGGTTTCAAATCTCTAGGAGTTGTAATGTAGATTCTAGGTTTTAGAAGATCATATAATTTTTAGACAGCTAAATTTTAGTAATCAGCATGATCCTATCAATATTCTCTCACTCTCTCTATCTCACTTTATTTATCTCTCTCAAACTCTAGACCTATAGATCTCTCTCTATCACTCTTTATATGTCTCCTTTCTACCTCTCCCTATCTTATTCTCTCCTCTATCTCCCAAGATCTCTCTCTCTCTCTCTCTCTCTCTCTCTCTCTCTCTCTCTCTCTCTCTCTCTCTCTCTCTCTCTCTCTCTCTCTCTCTCTCTCTCTCTCTCTCTCTCTCTCTCTCTCTCTCTCTCTCTCTACTCACTAATATATGTCTCCTCCCTCTTTATACACCTCCCCCATGTAAGGAAGTTAAGTAGCAAAACAACTTCCTACACTAAGGTCTTGAGAGGAGAATAATGCAAATATTTTTACTGATTGTTACAATAGTTATGGAAACTTAACAAAAATAAACATAATAACATCCATACCACAACACTTTGATTTACATGGGGAAAACCCTTTCAGGAGAAAAACTCCACACTCCAAAAGAAGCTCAATATATTATTTAGTAATCAATAACGGATTACATTGTACTTGCAGAGAAAGCTCTTTGTAGGAGTATCACTGATCAAAGATTCAAAGGTAACTCAATAGCTATAAAACTCTTACACACAACCTCTATCTCATGCACCTCATATATAGGAGACACAATACAAGAAATCGCCAAACGGTTTTACAAAACCATGGGCTGAAACCACCCAATAAAGTATAACCGACCTTATCTCCAATCTAGATGCCCTATGACATTTCAAAACACACATCAACATGTGTCCCTCCCTTTTACAACTCATTTATGTGTCTGATACATTTTATATTTCCTATTTAAAGAGTTCAAACTTTTGGAGGCCATAACTTGTGAATTGTGTGTCCGATTGACGAACCGTTTGAAGCGTCGAAAAGCCCATGAAGTGCTATATCATCTCGTAAACTACTATGTCATTTACACCCACTTTTCAGGACATTTAGGAGGGTCTAAAGCACTCACAATTAAGTTTAAACCTTTCATTGCACCCCTCCAAAATGGAAACTTTAATATCTTCAAAAGTAGTTGTGATCTTGCGATGAAACTTTATCGGTATGCTTATCTAGCTAAACCAGAAGCTTTATGGAGAATTTTGCACCATTTCATGATCAAATGAAAACTTACTATAAATAGTACTCTCATGTAGATGCAAGGTTGAGATACCATTTTCCCAACATTCTCCCACTTGTCGAACACCTTGCAAGAGAAAAGGGAGTATCAACACAATAAATTAATTGGTAGGGGCCATGAGGCCCATAGACTCAGAACACCATTTGAACTTCTCTATTCTCATGACCTTAGTTAAAGAATCTACAACATTCATCAAAGTTTCTACCTTAACCAGGTTCACCCTACCATCTTCGACCATATCTTTGACAAAATGATACTGAACATCAATGTGTTTGGTCTGGGCATGAAATGTCGGGTTCTTAGCTAGGTAGATTGCACTCTGATTGTCACAATAAACTATCATTGCTCCTTGTTTTAGTCCAATATCTAAACATAGTCTCTTAAGCCAAATGGCTTCTTTACAAGCATGAGTAGTTTCCATATACTCTACTTCAGTAGTGGACAAAGCAACCACAACCTATATCTTACTCATCCAACTAATTGCACCACCAAATAAAGTAAACACATAAGCACCAGTGGATCTTTTGCTATCAATATCACTTGCCCAGTTTGAATCCACATAACCATGAATATCAAGGGAAATCATGTCTCCAATGAGATTTCTATGATAACACAAAGAATACTCTGAGATACCCTTCAAATATTTGAAGACTCTTTTGACTACATCCCAATGAAGTCTACCGAGATTAGACATATATCTAGAAAGAACTCCCACTGCTTGGGAAATGTCTTGTCCAGTACAGACCATAGCATACATCAAAACTCCAACTGCATTTCGGTAAGGCACTCTACTCATGTCTTCCATCTTCGATGGAGATGTAAGACAATCTACAACAGATAATTTCATTCCAACTATAAAAGGAACACACAATGGTCTACAATCCTACATGTTGAGCCTCCGTAACACTAAATTCACATACTTACTTTGGCCTAGCCATAGCTTTCCGTTCACTCTATCTCTTCTAATTTTCATCCTAAGAATGTGGTTTGCTGCACCAAGATCTTTCATTTCAAATTTGGCTGCAAGCTGAAAATTTAGTTCTGAAATCATACCTTTCCCTTGACCAATTAATAACATATCATTGACATACAATGCAATGTACAAGAAATTATCATCATCAGATTTATAGTAAACATAGTGATCTAATTTAGAACGCTCAAAACCTAAACTCAACACATATGTATCAAATTTTTGGTACCACATCCCAGGACTCTGTTTTGAGGCCATGCATAGATTTCTTTAATTTACAGACCAAATTACTTTTACATTTCATCACATAGTGCTCTAG
Source organism: Cryptomeria japonica (assembly GCF_030272615.1). NCBI lineage: Eukaryota > Viridiplantae > Streptophyta > Pinopsida > Cupressales > Cupressaceae > Cryptomeria > Cryptomeria japonica. Next base: position 307,211,447 of record NC_081408.1, read on the forward strand.
ATGTGTCATATAAATCCTTCTCCAAATCATGATGAAGGAAAGTAGTTTTCACATCTATTTGCTCAATCTCTAAATCATAAGCAATAGCAATAGAAAGACAAAATCTAATGGATGCCATTTTTGCAATAGGAGAAAATGTTTCACCATAATCAATTACCTCAACCTGAGAGTAGCCTTTTGCAACCAACCTTGCTTTATACTTCTCAATGCTTCTATCTAAACTAGTCTTTTTCTTGAACACTCATTTACAACCAATAGGTTTTTGTCCTTCAAGCAATGGTACAAGATCCCATGTATCATTCTTTTTCAAAGCTATCATTTCTTCTTCCAAAGCAATCTTTCGGGATTTTGCATCATTCATACATAATGTCTCTTCTATAGATCTAGGTTCATCCACATTAGATTCAAAGAAAAAATACATCTCCAATCATCAGGTGAAAACCTTTCAGGTGGTTGTCTATGTCTTGTAGACCTTCGAACAAGCTGAGTTGCAGGTTCTTCCACCTCTTCTGAAGATTTAGAGCTAGATGAGCTCTCCTCAACTTCTTGCCTCTGTAGGGATCTTGATTCAACTCTTTCAGGCATAGAAGGGAATTGAATCACATCTTCTTGTTTAGTCTATTATGGCTGCAATTTAACAGGAGACTTAATTTCTCTAAAAATAACACTTCTATTATGAATTACCTTTTGTGCAACAGGGTCCCATAGCTTGTATCCTTTCACACCATAACTGTATTTGATGAAGATACATTTCACAGCCTCATTCTCAAACTTTGTTCTCTTTTCCTTTGGCACATGTGCATATGCCTCGCAACCAAAAACTCTAAGATGTCTTAATGAAGACTTGTGCCCCGACCATGCTTCCCTAGGTGTTTTATCAACAAGAGTTGATGTAGGAGACCTGTTAATTAGGTAGAAAGCAATGGCAACAACTTCAGCCCAAAACTTTCATTCTAGACCAACACCACTCAGCATACTCCTAGCCTTCCCCATTAGTGTCCTGTTCATTCTTTCCACAACTCCATTCTACTGTGGAGAATACAGAGTTGTCTTTTGTCTATTAATGCCATAGTCTTTACATAATCTATAAAAATCATTGGAGAAAAATTCACTACCATTATTAGTCCTCAAACATTTAATTTTATTTCTAGTCTACAACTCAACCATTGCTTTAAATTCTTTAAATTGACTAAAAACTTCAAATTCTTTGAAAAATATACCCATGCCCTACTAAAATCATCAATAAATGAAACATAATATGTGGATTTTCCAATAAAAGGAACATCTACAGGACCAAACACATCATAATCAATAAGATCCAAAGCATCACAATATTTATGAGAACTTGAGTAAAACTGAATGTGGTTTTGTTTTCTATAAATACAATGCTCACAGAAATCGAAGTCAATATTACAATCATTCAAACCTTCAACAAGGTTTTTATTTTTCAAGGTCCTTAGACCCTTTTCTCCAATATGGGCAAGTCTCTAGTACCATAACATAATCTTCTCTGTAGGAACTTCATTTTAGAAGAAAGATCACCCTTAGGTACCCAAAATCCATGTCCATCCGCTGAAGGTAAAACCCTCAAATCTTCCAATGAAGTATCCACAAATTTACTTTTTACAGAAGTGTTATTACACTCAACAATGTATGCCTCTAGCTTATACAAAGTGCCAAACCTGACACCTCTAGAAATCACCATAGCACCCTTAATTATCTTGCATCCTGTATTAGAAAAAAAGAGTACCTGCATCTATTGGTTTTCTCATAGATAATAAATTTCATTTTAATCTAGGGATATGCAACACACTGCCAATCCTTTTTATTCTACCATCAGGAAACTTGGTCCTAACTTTACCATAGCCAACAATATATAAATGTGAATCATCAACCAAGTACACCTTACCTCCATTAAATTCTTCATATTCTGAAAACCAATCTCTATTGGAAGTCATATGAAAATATTCACTTGAGTCAATTAACCATGCATCATTACCTGCATGAGTAGCCAAAGACGCAATGAATGCATCACCATCTTCCTTCTCAAACTCAGAATCGAATCATACTTCTTTTTCTTCTTCTTTTCTTATTTGTAGTCCTTTCAGATGTGTCCTGGTTTACCACAATTCCAGCAAATGACTTTGGACTTTCCAGGAGATTTTGATCTCCCTTTGGACTTGGGTTTATTACGCTTCTCATTCTTCATGCCTTTTTCCTTAGGTCTTCCATGAATACTTAGGGCTTCCTTTGAACTGATGGATACCTTCCTCCACATCTCTTCACCAAGTAAGGTACCCACTACATCTTCAGACTTTAAAACAATAGAAGTACTACTGATGGCCATAACAAACAAATCCCACGAATCAGGCAAAAAACAAAGCAAGATTTGGCATTTCTCCTCTTCCTCCATCTTAACATTGTAGCATCATAAATTGTACACCCTTAATTGGGTGGAACAATTCCATGCCTAGGTTAGCACCCGCCTTAGTGTGTTTGCATCCTACATATTAAATTCCCTTTAATCATTTAATTAATTAATTTAATTAAATCTAAAGTATTCTTTTATCCCTCTACAAATCATAAAATCGGGCCCTTTATCCTAAGTGTGCCCCTTTTTATTTTATTCTCCCAATTAATGATTTCATCAAATACCCTAATTATATCTTATTTCGACCTTCAAGGCCCGATTTCGCATATCTAAACATCACAATTTCCCACATACTCCTGGAATTTGCTTTAAAATCACAATATGTTGCTTCCCCGAAAATTTGGCAAAAAGTTGGTCGAACCGTGTGTTCGAACCATGTTTGTACAAACATGGTCCCAACTTTTTCTCCCCGAATTTCGGGAGCATGTTTTGGCGGTATTTTAATATTCAAATCCAAGAGATTGGTGAAACATATTATTTCTAAGTCAGCCTATGACTCAAAACAAAGTTAGGGTCTCCTACATAAACCCTTCCTTTCCTCATTTGAAGAGCTAAGATCTAGTGATTGAAGGAGATTCTTATGAAGTGAAAGTGCAGGTTTTATGAAGTCTACAACAACAAATCAAGAATTCACCAAGTCTACATCAAGTATTTTCAACACCCTTTAGGATATTTTAAGACATTCAAGAATAATAGGAGATCATCGACTGATGATTGGCTTGTACCTCTCCCTTAGGGTTTGGTATGGTTTCATGTTGTTTTCATGTCTTTGTATGAGCTTCATTTTCAAATCTACATTCATACTTTAGATCTCTAGATCATTTATGATTTGAAGTATTTGCATCTACATTTACAAGCATTTAGGGTTTTCTCTCCAAAGCGCAGGGCACACATTTTCAGTACATTATAGGCTATTTGTGGAGGTGGAAATCACCAAAATAAGGGGTTTGACTAAGGAAAAACCCTATATAGCCACCTAGACACCCATTTTCAAGTTGCAGGTGCAGGTAAAGGAATCTAACGGATGCACAAATTTTGTGACCGATGGAAGACATAGAGACAGTCTCAGTACCAGTTTTTGATCACAGATCATAGAGACAGGGGTGGCGCCCTGGGATAGGACTAGGGCATGGCGCCCTGCTCCTCAGGGTTTTGCAATTTTGTGTTAGATCTGCATTTCAGACCCTCGTGACCTCAGATCCATAAATCTAGCTTTCTATCTACACAGGGACCAAGGCACCCAATGCCCTTTTCCTTCTCATTCTGCATCATTTTTCAGCAACAAGTGCACCTCTAAGTCCATTTTTCAGCCCTGCTTTCTGTATCTCAATTTTAGTTTACACAGAATCTACATTTTTAGTTTAAGTGTGCTTCGTTTCTCATCTCTTAGTTTAGTCGATTGGTGAATCATATTTAACATATCTACTCCTCATTTACAACAAAGGAATAGAAACCCTAAGAGACATTCCTTGACTCTCTCTTCCCTACAAGAAGTAGTCAAAGAAATATATCTCCCTAGGCTCTTTCATATTCCACTGTGTGTACATGAGAGTGGGATTAGGTCTTAGATACTTGGTTCCACTTTTTTGCATCACATTCTGGTGAACCCGATGTGAATCCAATCTTCTTACATTTTTATTTCTTAGTTGGATCTATCTATTGCATATTTCTTTTCATAAAAATCCATTAAAATCTCAAAAATATTGCTATATGCACTGTGTGTTCATCTCTTAAACATATAGCTCGTGCACTTTTATGTTTTTATTTAGTGTATCACATAATTGCTTCAAATATTAGACATCTAGTTTGCTTTCTTTGCTGGCATTGTTTCTTTCATTTCATTTTGTTAAAAAAAAAAGGAACATTTTAAAACATTTTCATGCCAAAAAGATTTTCTAGGGCGTTGCCCCGAACCCCATCTCTTTCACGTTGACCTTTGGTCGATTTTTCTTCATATCATGATAGTTTCTTTGACCTTCTTATGACCTTTCACCCCTCTCCTAAAGATCCCACTAAGGATTTTTTGAGGCAAGAGGATGATTTCAATGACACATGTATTAATGCTCTCCCTTCCAAAGATGAAGCATTAATATTTAAATCCATTCCCTCTCCCAAAGTTGTCTCTATTCATGAGGATACCCTAGTTCAAGAAGAGATTATTAATATTTCTTCCAAATATTTCCCTCCCAAGGTTGAGGCTTTGAATGGTGATGTTAATCCTTCTCCTAGAAAGGATCTCTCTCATGTATATCCTTTGGTGATAGAGGATGATATGATCTTTCCTACTAACTCTACACCTTCTTTGGATACTCTTCCTTCTAGGGATGAAACATTAATGGCTAGAGGTATTCTCTCTCCCAACATTGATATTATTCATGATAACATTTTTGTGCAAGAGGAGACTATCAACACTTCTTTTAACAGTTCTTATCATATGAATGATGTTGATCCTTCTCCTAAAATGCATACCCCTTGTAAGGATACTTTGGAACAAGAAAATATTCTTTAGTCACAAGGATTTACTATCATTAATAATCCGCTCTATGAGGATATCCCTTTCATTCAATCCAAAGAAAGTCCTACCCATGAAGAAATGTTTAAGGTCGATAATCCTCTTCCCAAACCATCTTCAATCAACATTATACATGTGAATGAAACAACTAATAAACCCCTCTTCACAGTTCAAGGTGCTAGCTCTTTTCCAAATTCTCAACCTCTAAAAAAGCCTCTCTTTGTGGTTCAAGGGGGTTATAGTAATAATGCCTTTTGCACTCCTAACAAACCAATTATTACTGTGCAAGGAGGATATCCCACTAAGAGTCCTTATGAGTTTGCTAAACAGATGACTCGAGAGAGTTATAATGCAGTTGCTCACACATATAATATATGGAACAATACACAATCTAGTCCTCCTCTGGTTATTCCTTCTTCATTTCCTACTTCTCAACCTATTATTCCACAAGCACCTCGCATATCACAAACTCTTGGTAGAGAGTATGATCTCATTGAACAAATTAAAGATACTCCTACCAAGATATCTCTTTGGGATTTGATTCAAACTTTATCAACTCATCACAAAATGTTACAATATACTTTAAAGAACTTAGATGTCCCACCCGCAGTGACACCTAATATTTTGGCTTCTTTGATTGATCCTATAAAAAACTCCTAAAACTCAAATTGTGTTCACACAAGATGAGTTACCCTCCCATGAGTTTCAACACTATTATGATCCTCTTATGACTGTTGTCATTATCAATGATAATGCTATAATAATAACCCTTGTTGATAATGGATCTGGCCTTAATATTTTTAGTGTGGATTTATTGCATAAAATTAATGTGGGTCGTTCTTCTATTCAACCTGATTTTATTACTATTCATGGTTTTGACAATATTGCTAAACAATGTTTAGGTACTAGAACCTTGCCTATTAGGGTGGGACCTGTTATTGTGCCTACATTTATACATGTCATGTTTGATAAGCTTACCTACAATCTTCTATTAGGATGACCTTGTCTTCATAGTATGCAAGTTGTCTCTTCTACTCTTCATCGTAGCGTCAAGTTCATCTACAACAACAAGATGTATACTTTGTTTGTTGATAGTAATTTACAAGTCCCATTGCAAATCAAATCTTCTTGTTCAACTACTTCTAATCCTTCTTCCAATTCTCCTACATATTCAAATGTATCTATTTCCTTGAATACCCCTATTCCCTCTAGTGATTCCAAGACTCCTAAAAAGGATTCTACTCAATTTGAATCTTCTTTGAAAGATATATTTTCTCCTGAAGGGATACTCTCAGATGATGATTGGGGATCTCTAGACTTTAACCCTACTTTTGTGGGAGCATATAGTCCCTCTTGGAAAGGATCTAAATTTGAGAAAGACAAAGACAAGGATCAACCTTAAAAGCAACTCACCTTGTCTAAACAATTAGTAAAAATTTTGTGGCTTCTTCTAATTCAAACAACTCTTCATAATTTTCTTCTTCATCATCTAATTGTGACATTGAGACCTGTGAGGCCCCACCATCCCTTTCTGATATGGTATCCCTTTATGGTCCAGGTTTTCACATTTTATCTAAGAGTGGATATAATGGCAATGGTTGTGGTATAAATGATCAAGGCATTAAAGTTCCTTTAGAAAATAACATATATGTGAAGCTTCATTTGGCCTTGGATATAATCCTTCAAATCCCACCAAAGCATCTTGACTTTCCCTTAATTAAATCATCCTCTACTTCTCTCAACACTCATCCCACTCATGAGGCAATTATGGCCATTGACAAGTCTCTTTATGAATCTCCCAAAGAGATTTCCAATCCTACTTATGTGGCCTTATCTTCTATTCATTCTACTATCCTCTCTTCTAGAAATAGGGCCCTAATTAATTACACTTAGGTTTCTTGTGTGCAAAAGGAGCATGAATTAGTGGCATATTCTTCTCCTATAAACTACTTTCTTGATCTTTCATTACTCATAATCCTATACATGTTTTTCCTCTCATCGATTGAAGATAATTTAACATGTCATATTCATTGTCCAATCTATCATACAATTAAATAACATTAGTAGTTATTGTGTTGCTCACCATTATGTGACATTGGTATCTTACTTACTGGGGGCTCATTGTCATTCATGATAGTACAATTTCACATGCAATCATACTTTGGAAGAAACATAATAGCCTATTTTTGTCCCATCTCTTGTCTCTATGTATGGGGGGCAAGAATGATTTCAAAAATCTCTCCTTCTTAAGATTAAACCTTTCCCCTTTTTGAAGTAGTGTCTTCTATAGGGATTTCTTATTGATTATAGAGGTGTATATTCCTATTTGGAATTCCCTCTCTCATATTCGAATGAGTATCCCTGATGAGGATCTTAAGTAAATGTCCTTAAGTAGGGCCTCTTCCTTGGTGTTGGAAGTCTATAATCATTCATTAAATTATTTTATTCATTGAGTGGTATCTTTTATAAGAAACACTTCCATGTTGTGAACGTGCATATCCCTGATGAGAATCTCTTTCCTTCTTTTAGAAGAATGTTTCTTTTATAAATGATATCTCTTTAATGCCCTTGCCTCTATAATTGGGGGGCAAGGGTGGTATTTCAATCTTCTCTCTTTTTCCAATGATTCACCTTTCATTTGTTGAGTTGCATTTTTCAAATGGATTTTCATCTTTTGCATAGAATATGTGCTCCCTATTTAGGACTTATTCTTTGTTGAGGATGATACATCTTTCATTAACAATCTCTCCTTAGTGAAAGTGTGCAATCCTTCACTAGGAATCCTCTTTTCCTAAATATTGGAGAAGGTGTGTATTCTTTTCTTCCTCCTTTTTCAAAATTTAAAAGATAATTATTTCCCAAACCCTAGTTCTGCAATTTTCTTCTTAATCTATCATCTTGTGTTAGAGAGCTCCAACCCTCACACTCTTGGTTGTGTAGGAATTGTGATTTAGTTCTCTTTCTTACCAAATGTCCCATGATTCGCTTTGATCTTGTATCAGGCTTCGTTGTGAGCAATTGTCATCACCTCCTTTCACAATTCGCTGCAGTAACACAATACCCTATTTCACCTCACTAATTAGCAAGCCAAAAAGGGGGGGGGGATATAGGTACCCGCAAATTTCATCACTTCCTTAGTAAGCATTTAGGTGATTTTGTGACTTTATCTAACAATATGGTTTCATAGGATGTAGTTCCTAACAAGTGTATTGTAGATACCTCTAGGGGATTCATTTGACACCTTATGAATATATCCTTTTTCATGAAATGTTTACTTTTCTATACTTTAGCTTGCATATGCACATAGTGTCATATGACCACTAAAGTGGGGTCTAAATGTAGCATCATAAATTGTACACCCTTAATTGGGTGGTACAATTCCACGCTTAGGTTAATACCTGCCTTAGTGTGTTTGCATCTTAAATTCCCTTTAAGAATTTAATTATTTAATTAAATTAATTCTAAAGTATTCTTTTATCCCTCTACACATCATTAAATTGGGCCCTTTACCCTAAGTGTTCCCCTTTTTATTTTATTCTCCCAATTAATCATTTCATCAAATACCCTAATTATGTCTTATTTCGACCCTCAAGGCCTGATTCCGCATATCTAAACGTCGCAAATTCCCACATACTCCTAGAATTTGCTTTAAAATCACAATATCTTGCTTCCCCTAAAATTTGACAAAAAGTTGGTTGGACCGTGTGTTCGGACCATGTTGGTACCAACATGGTCCTGAATTTTTCTCCTTGAATTTTGGGAGCATGTTTTGGCAGTATTTTGATATTCAAATCCAAGAGATTGGCGAAAAATATTATTTCTAAGTTGGCATATGTCTCAAAACAAAGTTAGCGTCTCCTACATAAACCCTTCCTTTCCTCATTTGAAGAGCTAAGATCTAGCGATTGAAGGAGATTCTTATGAAGTGAAAGTGCAAGTTTTATGAAGTCTACAACAACAAATCAAGCATTCACCAAGTCTACATAAAGTATTTTCAATACCCTTTAGGAGCTTTGAAGGCATTGAAGAATAATAGGAGATCACCGACTGATGATTGACTTGTACCTCTCCCTTACGGTTTGGTATGGTTTCATGTCGTTTACATGTCTTTGTATGAGATTAATTTTCAGATTTACATTCATGCTTTAGATCTCTAGATCATTTGTGATTTCAAGAATTTGCATCTACATTTACAAGCATTTAGGGTTTGCTCTCCAAAGTGTAGGGTAGAACTATAGATTTACTTTCTTGTTCATTTAGGATCTTGCATACGTACAAGATTCTTGCACACACATTTTAAATACATTATTGACTATTTGTAGAGTTGGAAATCACCAAAACAAGGGGTTTGACTAAGGCAAAACCCTATATAGCCACCTATACACCCTTTTTCAAGTTGTAGTTGCAAGTACATGAATCTGGTAGATGCACAAATTTTGGGATTGACGAAAGACACAAAGATAGTCTCAGAGCCATAATCTGATTTTAGATCATAGAGACGGGGGTGTGGCACCCTGGGATAGGACTAGGGCATGGCGCCTTGGTCCTTGGGGTTTTGCAGTTTTCTGTGTCAGATCTGCATTTCAGACCCTCAGGACCTCAGATCCATAAATCTAGCTTTTTATCTGCACAGGGATCAAGGCGCCTAATGCCCTAGTCCTGCTCATTCTACATCAGTTTTCAGCAACAGGTGCACCTTTGAGTCCATTTTTCAGCCCTACTTTCTGCATCTCAATTTTAGTTTATACAGAATCTGCATTTTCAGTTTAAGTGTGCTTCATTTCTCATCTCTTAGTTTAGGTTATTTTTGCATCATATTTCACATATATGCTCCTCATTTACAATAAAAGAATAGAAACCATCAGAGATATTCCTTGACTCTCTCTTCCCTATAAGAAGTAGTCAAAGTGAGATATCTCCCAGGCTCTCTCGTATTTCACTGTGTGTACATGAGAGTGGGATTAGGTCTTAGATACTTGGTTCCACTTTTGTGCATCACAAACACCAACAGATACCAATTGAGCCACCAACATATTAAATGCTTCTAGGTGGTCTTCAATTCGTCCACCTTCTTCCATCTTCAAGGAATACAATTTCTTCCTCAAGAAAATCTAATTTAATAAAGATTTGGCTTGATACATCTCACCAAGATTAGTCCATAACTTCTTTGTAGTATTCTCTTTATGGACACTGATCAAAATAGAGTCTACCAAGCACAGTCTTATTAGACCCTTGGTTGTACGGTCCATAACATCATATTTGAGGGTTTTTGGACATTCTCATCAACAACATCTCACAAATCTCGATCTATTAGTAGATGTTCCATCTTCAGCTTCCACGTCCCAAATTCACTACCATTAAATTTTTCCACCTCTGTTCTGCCTGACAATCTTGCCATCTAAAAATTCTTGCAAAAAGATCAAAAAGTGTCTTATGCACAAACTCCCACTCAAATATGGATTAGTTCAAAAAACCCAACAACCCACAATTGAAACCAAAGGTGACTAGGCTCTGATACCACTTGTAAGGAAGTTAAGTAGTCAAACAACTCCCTACATTAACCTTGAGAGGAGAATAATGGAAAAACTTTTACTGATCATTACAACCATTTCCAAAACTTAACAGAAATAAACATAATAACATTCATACCATAACACAATGATTTAAATGGTGAAAACTATTTTGGGAGAAAAACCCCACACTCCAAAAACAACTCAATATATTATTCAACAATCAATAACAAATTACAACATACTTGCAGAGAAAGCTCTTCCTAGGAGTACCACTAATCAGAGATTCAGAGGTAACTCAATAGCCATAAGACTCTTACACACAACCTTTATCTTACACACCTCATATATAGGATGTACAATACAAGAAATAGTCAAACAATATTACAAAATATAGGTGTTGAGGAAAAATCAACACTACAGCTCCCAAGGATCACCTGCATGCAAACCTGTCACAGAAGAACATGCGCAAAAACAAAGCTATGGAGGTCAGAATTCAATGATCCAGAAAAGAGGAGTCATATTGATTGTGCAAGAATAATACAATACAATTACAAATTACAAAGAGAGAATCCTTGTAAAAGGATACTATAAAGCCTAAAGGAAAAAACCCTAAAGAATTATAAGATGCCTAAGTTTAGCTTAAGCGTAGAGTATAATAGACTTTAATTAAATAAATAATTATTAGCCACAACATGATAACTCTAACCCCCCACCCCCCCTTAAGATGAACTTAGGGAGTAGCTAAAAACAACTAAAGACTAAAAAATGCATGTAAACAAAATGCATGAAAGTAACAATGTGTCTCGACAACTAGGCCCAACGAGGTACCGAAGTACAAAATATCTCTCAAAACTGGAGAAAAGGAGAAAACCTCATGGGAAAAACTCCTCTCCTAAAGAGAGAAATACAAGTGAAGGAATGAAGAAGCCTCCAAACAAGAGAATGTCCTAGAAAAAAGGAACAAAGGATGAACATGAAGAACACCACTAAAGCATGAAGCTGCAAACACTGTTGAAGAATAATTGTTGATCTGAAGAAGCTCTATTGAAATAGAAGATGATCAGGTAGAGAAGATTGTAATATGCATGAGTGCCCTCAAATAACACTACTCGAATCAGATGGCAAACAAAGGCAAACAAATGAACTCAAAGATATAGATGGCAAAAAACACCAAAGTTTGAAGAGTTGATCAATCAAAGATGGAAGGTTGCCTCCAAAAATAGGAATGAAAGAGTGTCCATATGGTAAATGATCCATCTCACCAAAATGCATAGGTAACCAGCCACTGCATCCACCTAGTACATAGGAACAAATACTGAATACATAGCTCACTCTAACGAACTAAGGAAGTATTAGAACCAACAACCAATAGGAGAAACCCCCCCATAATGCTGACAAGGGAGAGGGGACAAATACACTAAAACTGAATGCCAAGAAAAACTGCATGACGAAGAACCAGGAACATCAAGAGTGCAACATAAAGTACAAACACATATAAAGGCTAGTGTCATGGAAGGAACACTCACTTGACACACATCATGAGGCTAATATCATGGAAGGAACACTCACGTGACAAAGGTAGATGGTAAACAAAGACAAACATCAAACACCCCATGGCACTTTATAATGGAGTGCGAGTACAATAAGGCACAGGATGTGCAAGATCCCAAGCATGCAAGGCATAGTGGCACTTTATCTCAATGCGTTTGTAAAAAGGAAAATGCTTACAAATTGATGTATACGATGCTCAAAGAAGACAAAAAGGCTGGAAATACAAAAATAATAGCCAAAGATGAGTCATCCCACACAAAGAAAAGGATCCCAGGAGTTGAAACATCCAAGATATTCACTAGTGTACATAAATACAAAACACTAAATAAAATATACTTGGAGCAGCATCAGGAAAGAAGACCCATACCACTAGAAAGTGCACATAACCATCTTTCCAACGATATCTCATGTTCCAAAAACGGAGTCCAAATGCTCAAGATATGCCTCCTTGAGTGCAAAAAAGAACTTCTAGCTTTGATGTAAAAAAAAAAACATCAAAACAGAAAAACCAGAAGATCAAACTTCTAGATCTGAAAAAGAGATCAAAGAGAGCTTTTCGGTGATATAAAATTTTCCAAAAAATGACTCTGTTTGCTCAAGTTATGGTGAAAACCCCACCTCCCTATCCAAAATGCTTGCAACAGGGACCTGCATGGTGACTTGGCAGAGCTGGCAACGATGGATTGGGGTACACGGGCAGTGGTGGTCGGCAACTAAACTGCTAGCGGTGAGTGGCGGTGGTTACTGTTGGCCACAACGGTTAACGGACCTATTGATAGCCATGGCGACTAGTAAACTGTTAGCGGTAGCAGGCGCTGTGGTGGCTACAATCACCGCGTCGACCTAAGCATGTCATTAAACTGCCTAAAACATTTTTTTTTCACCTTGATCCGCATGCAGAAGGGGGATGTACGACTCTGAGCAAATTTTTTTTCCCTAGAAGTCAACTTTGTCCAAATTGGACAAATTATATATGGAAATAGGGTTTTTTGGGCGCTCTAAGCACAATCGTGTGTTCCGTTTGAGCCTAAAATGCCAAAAAAAAGCTAACCCCAGATCCAATAGAAAACCTCTTAAATCTAAAACTCTCAAAGCTCCAAAAAATTATTAAAAAAACAACAGGCAGCAACAAATCTGAGCTCTGATACCATATAGGTGTTGAGGAAAATCAACACTAAAACTCCTAAGGATCACCTGCATGCAAACTTATCACAGAAAAAGAGAAGCAAAAACAAACCTATGGAGGCCATAATTCAATGATCCAGAAAAGAGGATTCATATTGTTTGTGCAAGAATAATGCAATACAATTACAAAATACAAATTACAAAGAGAGAATCCTTATAAAAGGATACTAGAAACCCTAAAGAATTATAAGATGCCTAAGTTTAGCTTAAGCGTATAGTATAATAGACTAATAATTAAATAAATAATTATTAGCCACAACATGATAACTCTAACACCCCCCCTTAAGATGAACTTAGGGAGTAGCTAAAAACAACTAAGGACTAAAAAATGCATGTAAACAAAATGCATGAAAGTAACAATGTGTCCCGACAACTAGCCCGATGAGGTACCCAAACCCAAGTACAAAAGATCTCTCACAACTGGAGAAATGGAGAAAATCTCATGGGAAAAACTCCTCTTCTAAAGAGAGAAATACAAGTGAAGGATTGAAGAAGCATCCAAACAAGACAATGTCCCAGAAAAAAGGAACAAAGGATGAACATGAAGAACACTAGTGAAGCATGAAGCTGCAAACACTATCGAAGAATAACTATCGATTTGAAAAACCTCTATTGAAATAGAAGATGATCAGGTAGAGAAGATTGTAATTTGCATGAGTGCCCTCAAATAACACCACTCGAATCAAATGGCAAACAATTGAACTCAAAGATATAAATGGCAAAAAACACCAATGTTTGAAGAGTTGATCAATCGAAGATGGAAGGTTGCCTCCAAAAATAGGAATGAAAGAGTTTCCATATGGTAAATGATCCATCTCATTGAAATGCATAGGTAACCAGCCACTGCATCCGCCTAGTACATAGGAACAAATACTGAATACATAGCTCACTCTAATGAACCAAGGAAGTATTAGAACCAACAACCAACAGGAGAAAGCCCCCCATAATACTGACAAGGGAGAGGAGATAGGTACACTAAAACTGAATGCCAAGAAAATTGCATGACAAAGAACTAGGAACATCGAGAGTGCAACAGAAAGTACAAACACATATAAAGGTTGGTGTCATGGAAGTAACACTCACTTGACACATATCATGAGGCTAATGTCACAGAAGGAACACTCATGTGACAAAGGTAGATGGTAAACAAAGGCAAACATCAAACCCCCCCATGGCACTTTATAATGGAGTGCGAGTACAATAAGGCATAGGATGTGCAAGATCCCAAGCATGCAAGGCATAGTGGCACTTTATCTCAGTGCATTTGTAAAAAGTAAAATGCTTACAAATTGATGTATACAATGCTCAAAGAAGACAAAAGGTTGGAAATACAAAAATAATAGCCAAAAATGAGTCATCCCACATAAAGAAAAGGATCCCAGGAGTTGAAACATCCAAGATATTCACTAGTGTGCAAAAATGAAAAACACTGAATAAAATGTACTTGGAGTATAATCTGGAAAGAAGACCCATATCACTGGAAAGTGCACAGAACCAACTTTCCAATGATATCTCATGTGCCAAAAACAGAGTCCGAATGCTCAAGATATGCCTCCCAGAGTGCAAAAAAGAACTTTTGGCTTTGATGTAAAAAAAAACATCAAAATAGAAAAACCAGAAGATCAAACCTCCAAATTTGAAAAGAGGTCGAAGGGAGCTTTCCGACAATATAATTTTTTCTAAAACACGACTCTGTTTGCCCAAAAACCACCCCCCTATCCAAAAGGCTTGCAAGAGGAATCTATGTTGTGACTTGGTAGAGCTTCTGGTGGAGCGGAGGCAGCCGATTGGGGTGCACAGGCTGCGGTGGTGGTGGTCGGTGACCGAACCACTAGTGGTCAGCAACGTGGTTACCGTTGATCGCAGCGGTTAACGGATCGTTAGACCTGCTGATGGTCGCGACGACTAGTAAACCGCTGACGACAGCAAACGTTGTGGTGGCTTCGGTCACTGCGGCGGCCTAGGCACGTCGTTAAACTGCCTAAAACAATTTTTAAATTTTTTGCCTCGATTCGCGTGTAAAAGGGGTCGTACGATCTTGAGCAAAAAAATTTTTACCCCAAAAGTCAACTTTGTCCAAATCGGACAAATTATATATGGAAATAGGGGTTTTTGGGTGCTCTAAGCACAATCATGTGGTCCGTTTGAGCCCAAAATGCCGAGAGAAAAAGCTGCCCCCAGATCCAATAGAAAACCTCTTAAATTTGAAACTCTCAAAGCTCCAAAAAATTCTTCAAAAAACAAGAACAAGCAGCAGCAAATCTGAGCTCTGATACCATATAGGTGTTGAGGAAAAATCAACACTACAGCTCCCAAGGATCACCTGCATGCAAACTTGTCATAGAAGAAGATAAGCAAAAACAAAGCTATGGAGGCCAGAATTCAATGATCCATAAAAGAGGAGTCATATTGATTGTGCAAGAATAATGCAACACAATTACAAATTACAAAGAGAGAATCCTTATAAAAGGATACTAGAAACCCTAAAGGAGAAAACCCTAAAGAATTATAAGATAGCTAAGTTTATCTTAAGCGTAGAGTATAATAGACTAATAATTAAATAAATAATTATTAGCCACAACATGATAACTCTAACACAAAACCATAGGCTAAAACCACCCAATAAAGTATAGCCAACCTCATCTTCATTATAGATGCCCTATGACATGTCAAAACACACATCAACATGTGTCCCTCCCTTTTACAACTTGTTTATGTGCTTGATACATTTTATATTTCCTATTTCAAGAGTCCAAACTTTTGGAGGCCATAACTTGTGAATCGTGTGTCTGATTGATGAACCGTTTGAAGCACTGGAAAGGTCATGAAGTGATATATTACCTAATAAAAAACTACACCATTTATTCTCACTTTTTAGGGCATTTTAGATGGTTTAAATTCCTCAAAATTAATTTTACACCTTTCATTGCACCCTCCAAAACAAAATCTTTAATATCTTCAAAACTAGTTGTGATCTTGTGACGAAAATTCACCGGTATGCTTATCTAGCCAACAAGAAGCTTTTGGGGATAATTTTGAACCATTTTGTGCTTAAATTAAAACTTACTATAAATAGTAACCTCATGTAGATGTAAGGTTGAGAAACCATTTTCCCAACACCCCACACTCTCTCCCTACCTCTATTTCTCCAAGTCTCTCCCACAATCTCTCCCTCTCTACCTCACCTTATATCCTCAACCCCATATATATCCCTCTCTCTCTCTCTTATTATATCTCCCTCTCTTATTGTTTCTCTCCACTTTCTCTTTGTTCTCTCAATCACTACCTCCTTCCCATCCTCTCTTTCCCCATCCCTAGGTTTTTCCTTACCTCCATCTTTACATCTCTACCTCTCCCTCCTTATCTCATCACCAACCTATCTCCTCCCTACATCTCTCTCACTGTATCTCTCCCCTAAGTCTCTTTTCCCTCTCTCCCTATGCTTTAAGACTTATATCTCTCCCCTCTCTAGTTTTTTACCTCCCTCTCCACCTCCCTCCTTTCCTCCTTACCCATCTTCCTCTCTTTGTAAACTTCTCTCTCTCTCTCTCTCTCTCTCTCTCACACACACACACACACACACACACACACACACACACACACACACACACACACACACACACCTTTCTATCCCTCCCCTCCCTAGTTCTTCCAATCACTCCCTATCTACCTCTCCCTCCCTCCCTCATTATCCCTCACTTAATCTTTGTTCTTATCTCTCATTTACTCTCTCCCTTCCTTCTTTCAATTATCACCTCTCCCTCCCTTATATAGGGTTTAGGGAAATAAAGAGTATGGTATAGGGTTGAGGATATAGGGTTTAGTGTACCAGATTGATGGTATAGGGTTTAGGGTACATATAGTTGAGGGTAATGTGCATATTGATACTCTCTCTCTCTCTCTCAACTCTCCCCTCTCTATGTCTCTCCCTCCATCTCTATCTCCCCCTCCCTTATTACCCTCATATCTATCTCCCTCCCCCTCTATCTATTATACTCTTTCCCTCTCTATTCTCTCTCCATTGTCTAGGTTGTCACCTCTCCCTCTTGCCCTCTCTCTTCCTCTCTCCCTTTCTAGGTTTCTCCTTCCCTCCCTCTCCACCTCTATACCTCTCCATCCATGTATCATTAGGCACCTATCTCTATCTCCTTGTATCTATCTCTACCACCTCTCTCTCTCTCTCTCCCCCATCTATGTATTTAATCTCTCTCTCACCCTCTACATATATCACCTCTTTATCTATCCCCTCTCTAGCTCTCTCCCTCTCTCTCCCTCTCTCTCTTTCCATCACCCCTTATCCCTCTTCCTTTATGAACTCTATCCTTCACTTTTATATCCCCTCACCTCTTTATCTCCCCTAAAATCTAGAACTATTACTCTCTCTCTCTCTCTAGGTCTTTTCTACCCTCTCTCTAACCTTCCCTCCTTATGTCCATGTATATCTTTGTCTCCCTCCATCTCTCTTCTCCTCTTATTACTTCTCGCCACTCTCTCTTCATTCTCGTGATCACCACCTCTCCCTCCCAACCTCTCTCTCCATCCCTATGTCTCTCCCTCCCTCAATATTTACCTCTCTACCTCTCCCTCTTTGTCTCATTACCCACCTCTCTCCCCACTCTATCTCCCTTGCCTCTATCTCTTGACCAAGGGTTTCTTCAAGACAAAGTGTCCAAATGATGTCTTCGACATAACCAGGTGTTTTCCATGCTATTCCAAGTTCTGGTGATTTCTCACCCTGGCTCTAGGTCTCTCACCTCTATATCTTTCTCCTTTCTAGTTCTTTCCTCTTTGCCTCCTTACCCCTCTTTCTCTATTTGTGAATCTCTCTCTCTCTCTCTCTCTCTCTCTCTCTCTCTCTACCTCTTCCCTCTTTAGGTACCTAAATCACTCCCTTCCTCCTCTGCTCTCTCTTTCTCTTTATTATTCCCTCCCCCCTCTTCTCTCTCCCTCCCCTCTCTAGGTCATCACCTCTCCCTCCCTTGTATAGGGTTTAGATAATAGGTTGTAGGATATAAGGTTTAGGGTATAGGGTACACAGGGTTGAGGGTATTGGTAGTATTGATGCTTCTCTCTCTCTCTCTCTCTAGGTCTCTCCCTCATTTTCTTCCTCTCTACCTCTACATCCCCCTCCCTCCTCACCCCCATATCTATCTCCCTACCCCACTCCCACTTATTATCACTCCCTCTCTTATTATCTCTCTCCATTATCCAAGTTGTCAACTTTCCCTCCCAACCTCTCTCTCTCTACTCTTTAGGTTTCTCCCTTATTCTCTCTCTCTCTAGGTCTCTCCCTCATTTTCTTCCTCTCTACCTCTACACCCCCCTCCCTCCTCACCCCCATATCTATCTCCCTACCCCACTCCCACTTATTATCACTCCCTCTCTTATTATCTCTCTCCATTATCCAAGTTGTCAACTTTCCCTCCCAACCTCTCTCTCTCTACTCTTTAGGTTTCTCCCTTATTCCCTCTCTACCTCATCCCCCCTTACCCCCTCCTCTCTCTCTCCCTCCCTCCCTCCCTCCAATTCTCTATCTCCTCCTTACCTAGCATGTGCTCTCTCTCTCTCTCTCTCTCTCTCTCTCCTCTCTATATGGTATAGGGTATATAAATTATTTAGGGTATAGGTTTTAGGGAATAGGGTCTAGAGAGAGTGAAAGACCCTATCCCCCTTCTCCATCTCTCTTTATCTCTGGTATAGGGTATATAAATTCGTTAGGGTATAGGTTTTAGGGAATAGGGTTTATGGAGTGATAGACCTAGGAAGGAGATAGAGAGGTGATGTAAGATAGAGAAGAGAATAAGAGAGTTCATAAATGGAGAGTGGTAAGGGGAGTGGGAGAGAACTAGAGAGGGTACATATGGAGAGGTTAGAGACCTAGAGGGGGAGAGAGAGGTGAGAGACCTAGATGGGAAGAGAGGGGTAAGATAGATAGACATAGGTAGAAGAGGAGATGTGATGACTTAAAGAGAGGAGTGTGAGAGAGAAAATAGAGAGAGAGAGAGAGAGAGAGAGAGAGAGAGAGAGAGAGAGAGAGAGAGAGAGAGAGAGAGAGAGAGAGAGAGAGAGAGAGAGAGAGAGAGAGAGAGAGAGAGAGAGAGAGAGAGAGAGAGAGAGAGAGAGAGAGAGAGAGAGAGAGAGAGAGAGAGAGAGAGAGAGAGCTAAGGAGGTGGGGAGGTATTATGTAGACATGGAGTGAGAGACCTAGACAAGAGAAGGAGAAGAAAATGATGGAGAAATTCATGAAGATCAAGAGAGGGGTAAGGAGGGAGGGAGATAAGTAGAGAGTGAGGGAAATAACTAGAGAAGGGAGAGATATAGAGGTGAGATGCCTAGAGCTTGGGGAGAGAGAGGTGGGTAAGTACATAGGGATGGATAGGTAGAAAGGTAAAGAGGGAGGGATGGAGAGTCTTATAGAGGGGGGGGAGAGAGAGAGAGGGTGAGAGGGAAAGGTAGTGATCAAGAGAATGGAGAGATATGGGGGAGAGAAATAATAAGAGAGGGAGAGTGAAGAAGAGAGAGGGAGGGATGCAAGGATAGAGATGGGGGAAGGAGGAAAGGCAAGGTAGAGAGGAAAGCAGGTAGGGATGAAGTAAAAGGTAAAAACCTCAACTATACATCATCACTCATAAACCATAAAATCTAAGCCTTAATTTAGATATGATATATGAGATAGAGAGAGGTGGAGAGGGAGGGAGATCTAACTAGAGAGGGGTTATATAGATATATAAGATACCTAGAGGGGGAGAGAGAGGTGAAAGACCTGGATAGGGAGAGAGAGGGGTGAGATAGATAGAGGGGGATAGACAGAGGTTTGTAATGAGACATGGATGGAGACATAGAGAGGTGGAGAGGGAAAGAGGGAGAAACATAGAGGGGCAGAGAGGGTGCGATGAAAAGTTGATGATGTAGATGGTGGAGAGAGATAATAAGAATTGGTAGGGAAGGAAGAGAGAGATGGGGTAAGGAGGGAGGGGAAGATAGAGAGGGAGAGGGGAAGAAAGGGAGGGTGATACCTAGAAAGGGGATAGAGGGATAAGGAGGATAGATATAAACAGAGAGAGAGAGAGAGAGAGAGAGAGAGAGAGAGAGAGAGAGAGAGAGAGAGAGAGAGAGAGAGAGAGAGAGAGAGAGAGAGAGAGAGAGAGAGAGAGAGAGAGAGAGAGAGAGAGAGAGAGAGAGAGAGAGAGAGAGAGAGAGAGAGAGAGGATTAAGGAGAGCTAGAAATGGAGGGAGTGAAATACCTAGAGAAGGAAATAGAGAGGTGAGGGGAGAGAGAGAGAAGAGATGGAGATAGTTCACAAATAGATAGGGGTAAAAGAGGAGGGATATAGAGGTGGAGATAGAGGGAGAAAACTAGAAAGGGGATAGATAGATAGGTGAGACAACTAGAGAGGGAAAGAGAGATGAGAGACCTAGATGGTAAGAGATAGGGGTGGAATAGATAGAGGGGGATAGAGAGAGGTGGTTAACAAGACATGGATGCAGAGGTAGATAGGCGGAAAGGAAAGGAGAAGCCTAAAGAGGGGAGAGAGAGGTGACAACCTAGACAATAGAGAGAAAATACAAGAGTGAGAGAGAATAACATAGAGGGGGAGGGAGATAGATATAGGGGTATGTATGGATGGGGAGATAGAGAGGGAGAGGGTAAGAAAGGGAGGGAGATACCTAGAGAGGGGAGGGAGGGATAAGAGGATAGACAAAAGAAAATGATAGGAGTAAGAGGGGATGGATGGAGAGGTAGACATCGAGGGAGTGATAGACCTATGGAAGGACGAGATAAAGAGGTTAGGGGAGAGAAATAAGAGGAGGAAAGGGATAGGGTTAAGAGGGGAGAGAGAGAGAGGTAGAGAGGGAGGGAGATAACTATAGAGGGGAAATTTAGATAAGTGAGAGACCTAGAGGGATAAAGAGAGATGAGAAAACTAGATAGTGAGAGAGGAGTGAGATAGATAGAGGGGCATAGAGAGAGGTGTGTAATGAGACCTCTATGTAGAGGTAGATAGGTGGAGAGGAAGAGAGGGATAAACCTAGAGAGGGGAGAGAGAGGGTAGGATGGAGAGGTGATGATCTAGACAACTAAGAGAGAATAAGAGAGGAAGAGAGAATAATAGATAGCGGGGGAGGGAGATAGTGAAGGAGAGGAGAAGAAAGGGAGAGATCTGGAGAAGGCAGCGAGGGAGAAGAGGAGAGATAGAAGAACAAAGGAATGAGTAAAATGGGATGGATGGAGAGGTAGACATGGTGGGAGTGAGAGATATAGGGAAGGAGGAGATAGGTGAGGGGAGATAAATAAGAGGAGAGATTTCATAAATGGACAGGGGTAAGGGGGGGAGAGAGAAAGGTGGATAGGGAGGGAGAGAAATAGAGAGTGGACAATAGATAGGTGAGAGACCTAGAGGAGGAGAGAGAAGTGGGTAATGAGATAGGGAGGGAGAGGTAGTGAGGTAAAGAGGGAGGGAGGGAGAGACCTAGATATGGGGAGAGAGAGGGTGGAAGGGATAGGTAGTGATCAGGAGAATAGAGAGGGAGGGAGTTAGGGATAGAGATGGGGGTAAGGAGGGTTTGAAAGGTAGAGAGGGTGGAATATACATAGAGAGGGGAGAGAGAGGTGAGAGAGACAAGAGAGGGAGAGAGAGATAGGTCTAGAGTGTGGGGAAGATAAAGAGAGTGAGATAGAAAGCTAAAGAATGCTAATAGGTTCATGCTGATTACTAAAATTTGACATGTTGATTATTGAAATTTGACTGTCTAAAAATTTATATGACCCTCTAAAATATGGATTCTATATTATAAATCCTATAGAGTTGAAACCACTCTCAAACATCTTTCCAATATATACATGAAATATAACTTAAAGTATACTTGAATGTTACATTTCATGTATACATTCTTCTTTGGGGATTGGGTGTAACTTGCATCCAAATTGGAACATTTACCCATTCACAACACCTCCTACAATTTTGCCAATGTAGAACATTTGGTGAACGCCAAATGCAAAAAGTGCATTGTGCACTTTTTAAATTTGGTGAGCACCATGTTTACATTGGAAAGTACCAACCCTTTGGGTTGGATTTGCCTTGGGCATCCAACCCAAAGGCTTGGATGAACATTTCAGGTTAGAGACATGTTTTTACTAGAAGATTGAAAATTTTGACATTTTTTTGGCTGTGCTCTCCATCATGTTTGCACGTGTTTCAATGCAACTAAAAAAACCATAATATTGTTAAGCTCTCACTTATCTATCCAATCATGTAATTTGTTTCACATTTTGATTTTGTTATGGCTTTCATCTTTTATTTGTTTTGTTAGTGTGTCCGTTTTTGGTAAAAAAAAAGGTGCTATTTTGGGCATAAGTTTTTACACGTTCATCAAATTTCAAAGAAACTTAAATTTTTAGAAACTAGACTCCATTCTAAACACCTTGAAAAAAAAGTTTTGATTTTTGATTAGTTTTCAATGATTTTAGGGGGAGCACACTCAAATTTCTATTTTTCAGGATGTGTCTACTTTGGAAATTAGTAAAAAAACATATAATGATTAAAAAATTAGCCGAAAAATCTGGCATAAACTAAAAGGTGTTAGCTAATTTCTCACTAAAGGAATTTTTAAAATTCTAAAAAAAAGTTAACATTTTGGTAGGGCCACAATATACTCTATGTTATGTTTTTTGCATAAAAATAGGACCACTTTTTTGTGGCCCCCCTTTTTGAATCCCTTAGTCTCCACCATTTTCAAAACAAAATAGTAGTTTAGAAAGTAGGCTCAGAACTCTTTGACTCTTGTTCTTTTTGCATCTTCAAATTTGGAGTGTAATTATGTTCAATTTGTTGTCAAACTTCAGACTGCTGATTTTAGAAAAAAAGTGGCATCTTAAGACCCCGTTTTGGTACCACATCTTGGTGCACATACCCTAATACTATGTCCACTCATGATATTGTTTATGAATTTTTAAAAGGGATTAAAGAGGACTGTAATATTTTCTGGTTCATTTTATCCTATGAGATCTTATGACAAATTTGGACTCTTAGAAATGAGGAAAACTATCAAGGTAAGGGTAGGTTGTTTACCGAGTCTTTAAGAAGACTCATACTTTTTGATGTTGAATCTTAGGTGACCATTATCATGAATTTGGCCAAGAAGAAGTTTGAAATATTTGTACAAGTTGGTACTACTAGAGTATATACCTTGGAGTTGTCACATGGATACACTTGGTCTTGGTATAGGGAAGAGAGGACTCCATTCATTAGAGCACTTGAGACCTTCATGCATGAACTCAATAGAGGTAGAAAAATAGATAGACAAAAATAAGAGACCTTGATAGAGGAAGTTTTGGAGAGACCTGTTGGACCCTCGCCAATACGAGATTTGGAAATTTGGAACAAGACCATCATATGGATGGAAGGGCCTTTAGGATGGACTGCCTGGGTGGAGGAACTGTCGAACCTATGATTAAGATGCTTTCAGCTAGGAATCTTTTTGATATAATCCTTTTGTATTAGAATTTTGAGTCTGTCAATCCTTTATACGAGTTTTATAAATTTATAAATCATTGGATATTCCTTGTAATTATGTAATACTATAGTATCTTAGAAGACATTTTGATTAACTGTCTGGAAAAGGCCTTAAGATATGATGTATAACATTCTACTTCTATAATTAATGTAAAAAAACCATTAGTTCAATGCAATGTTTCATGTGACACAGACGATTTATGTTCTTCATTTGGTAATTGTGATTTTGTTGAGGCTAATGTGTTTGACTTTGCAAATATTCAAAAATATGATTATGCAAATGTTTCTAGTTGTTTTGAAGATAATGTTGGTTTGGAAATCATGCAAAGAATGGGATATAAAGGTTAGGGATTAGGAAATAATGAATAGGGAATGCGAGAACTAATTGAACCAATCATGAGGCCAAAGTATGAAGGCCTAGGGTATGTCAAAGGTAAGGGCAATACTGTTAAAAATAATAATGTTACTTATGTTAATTTAATGCAATGCTTTTATTGTAACATGAAAGGGCATATAAAGGACAAATGTTTCTATTTATATCCTAGTGCCCTGTGTGGATTAACAAATCATTATGAAAAGACATGCTAGAATAAGGAATTGAAGAATAAATCTATGTTAGGCTACATAAAAATGGATTGTGGATGGAGTTATGGGGTGAGTTGGAACAAGGTAACTGGTATGATAAAAAATTTATTCAAGCATAAATATTCCTATATGAAAGAGAAACCATTATCTTGTCAGATATCTACAGAAAGTGAAGTTGGTTGAAGCAGTTTCTATGATTTGTTTTGATCATGTTGATGCGATTGTTATTTTCAAAGAGGTTGTTCATTGGCATGTGTATAACAGATTCAAATGGAAATCTCACAGTTATGGATGGTGTATGCTTCACATGTTTTGGAGATTTACTAGTTTTGTTGCATTATTAGTGATAGATTTGGACATTATTTAGTCTTCCATATTGTAGATTTGTGGGATGCAAGTTTTGAGATTGCAGGTTCTAGAGTTTTGGGAATTGCATATTTATGGTCCTAATTGGAGTGCTCACTAGAAGAGTGACTCGTGATGGTCAATTGTAGGTTGATAATTCATGATTGTAGATTGAATGCATTGATTATTTAAGAATGTTGATAGTGTTGCAACACATATTTTGGAGGTTTTATTCAAAATGCTCATTATGGGGGAGAAAAGATAGGATAATGGCCGTTTCCCCTCCTAATGTTCATTATGGGAGAGAAAGAAGGATAATGAACATTAATAATGTGATTAGTTATTTGTTTATGTTCAATTAAAAATTTTAGTTATGAGAATGTAATCTATGTATACAAAAATGCATTTATGAGAATGTAATAAAAAATAATTACAATGACAATTTTATGTTTGATATATTCTATCTTATATATTATGTAGTTTGCAATTTCTTTATTGTTTCTATTTTCCTTTATACTTATATCTTACAAAATTAATTTTTTGCATGCAAACTAGATTGGGATTAATGTAGAAATTTCAATTCTTATGCTAAATCAAAGTTGTTGAAAGAAACATTATGCTATAAATTTAGTTATGTTAAATTAATATTGCAAGAAAATTAAAACCAGAATAATAATTAAAAATAAATAATTTTTTTTATTTCTTTTATAGGCCATTAATATTAAACAAAAAACAAAACCAGTTAATACACCTACAAGAATTACAACAACAATATAATTATTAAGCAATCACATAAACTATGGACTATGGAATAACAACATGCATGATAAAACAATAGCAAAAGACTACCAAAAAATCACATGAAACATGCATTACAAAATACCAATTCCATCCTTCTTCCTTTTGGGTGAGTGACTCTTAGTCATTTGAGAAATGTGATTATTGCTAACTAACAAATTAAACATATAGACATTCATTGATTCTATAAAAATATCAAAATTGTAAACCATATTATATTTCTATTGCTGAGAAGTTTTGAACAATAAATTGTTGCTTAAAATTCTACAAAGTTCTTCTAGTTCTAGATTTTTATAATCTTCTCTTTAGGATTTAGGAGACTTAATTCTTTAGAAATATCTATTGTATTCTCCTTAGAAGTCTCCTATAATTTAGTAATCATGCTCAGGCATATTATGATTCATTTTGAATTAGATTCTTAAGTATTAAAAATCATAAGTGGATATTTAAAAAAGGTGTTTTTTTCATAATGTTTAACTTATTCATATGTCATGAAAAGTAGACTATAATATTTTAACGGTGGATTATAGGGTATGTGCAAGATCATGGGGGGTCAAAAAGTGGCAATGGAGAAAAAAATGTGTTTTAAACCTTTCCAAAGACACCAAAATCCGCTTTGACTTTTTGTTTGGGTCGGCCAAAATTTGAATTTGGTTTTGTAATATCAAACCAAATCGGATATCCGTTAATATCAGATATATCCGATATTAATGGATATCCGATTTGTGATGTCATACTTTTTCAAATCGGATATCCGTTTTTCTCAACATAGAAAATATAGTTTAGTAAAATGGGCATAACTTTTGTGTTTCTTATCGAAATTTTGATTTTTTACAGGCATTGGAAAGGTATTTCAGAGACCTATCAAATGGATAAGGTAGTTTTATGATATTATAGACTAAAAATTAATTATAATAATTTGAAGTTATTCCTTCAATTTTAAAACTTTAAATAATCACAAATTTTGCATACAAAGTCTCATTTTTTTTTCCTATCACCTCCTTTATCTATCACTTGTCTATCTATAATTATATAAATATATTTTATCTAACTCTTTCTTCTCTACTTATATCACTTATCTTCTCATCCCATCTAGATAAATAAATTCCCAAGTTACATGCATCTCTGCATATATCTCCATCTTTCTATTCCTATCTCTCCCTCTCCCACTCCATCATTGTCACTCCTTATTTCTATATTTCTCTCTAATAATATCTCTTCTCTCTATTTATCTCCCTCCTCTACCTTATCCTACATATACATATATATTACTTGTCTCTATCACCTCCTTTCTCTCCCTATCTTGCCCCCTCTATCTCTATATCCCTATAAATCTACCTTCATGTATATTTATATCTCATTATCTCTAAATCTCACTTATTCACTCCATCTCTCCCTCCATTTGTCTTACTCTCTCTATCACTTTCTATCTATATCTATCTCTATCTCCATCTTCACATCTCCATCTCTTTCCCTATCAATCTCTCTTTCTATATGTTCCTCTATATTTATATATCTTCCTCTATACATGATTAATCTACTTCTCTGTCTCTTCCTCTATCACCCTCTTGAAATATCTTTTCCTTTCTCTAATGCTATCTCTTTATTTACTCCATCTTTATATATCTCTTTCTCTCTCCCCACATCCTTCTCTATAGTGCCTTTATATATCTCTATATCTCCATCTTCTCTCTCTCCCTCTCTATCTATTCCTATCTATAATCTCTATCTCTCTTTCTTACTCTCTTGCACTATCTATATCTCTCTATCTATCAATATTTCTCTTCATTTTTTTTTATCTCACTCTCTTTACCCCTCTCTATCAAATTTTCTCCATCTCTTTATATATTTATCTTTGTCTTTACCTCTCTCTTTCTCTATATTTATTCATCTCCCTCTCTCTTTATATTCATTTTCTATCTCTATCTTCCTCTCTCCTTTTCAATATCTAGATATGTCTACCTCTTTCTATCCATCCTTGTCCTTTAATTTTTCTCCCTCTCACTTCATACTCCTTAATATCTATATCTCTATTTATGTCCTTGTCCTTTAGTTCTTCTCCCTCTCTTTATCTCTCTTCACCCTTATATCTCTCCTTATTTGAAACAGTACATATAGTCTCCTAAGAGGTTATATGGTATCCTAAGGGGTCATTGAACACCATATGACCCCTTAGGACACAATATGACCCCTAACGACACCATATGGTCTCCTAAGGGGTCATATGGTGTCCTAAGGGGTCATAAAACACCATATGACCCCTTAAGACACAATAAGACCCCTAATGACACCACATGGTGTCCTAAGGGGCCATAATACACCAAATGACCCCCTAGGACACCATATGACCCCTAATGATAGAATGTGGCGTCCTAAAGGGTCATATGGTGTCCTAAGGGGTCATAGGACTCCATATGACCCCTTAGGACACCATACAACACATAGCACCAAATAGTGTCCCAAGGGGTCATATGGTGTCCTAAGGGGTCATAGAACACCATATGATCCATTAGGACACAATACAACCCTTGACAACACCTAAGGGGTCATATAGTGTCCTAAGGGGTCATAGGACACCATATGACCCCTTATGACACCATACGACCCCTTACAACACCATATGGTGTCCTAAGGGGTCATATGGTATCCTAAAGGGTCATATAACACCATATGACCCCTTAGAACACAAGAAGACCCATAACGACATGATTTGGTGTCCTA
Organism: Cryptomeria japonica; assembly: GCF_030272615.1. Taxonomy (NCBI): domain Eukaryota; kingdom Viridiplantae; phylum Streptophyta; class Pinopsida; order Cupressales; family Cupressaceae; genus Cryptomeria; species Cryptomeria japonica. Next base: position 307,239,602 of record NC_081408.1, read on the forward strand.
AGGGGTCATATGGTGTCACGAGACACCTTATGACCCCTTAGTACACAATATGACCCCTAACGACACCTAAGGGGTCATATGGTATCCTAAGGGGTTATATGATGTCCTAGGAACATTTAGGACACAATATGACCCCTTAGCACATCATACAACCCCTAACAACACCATATGGTGTCCTAAGGGGTTGCAGGACACCATATGACCCATTAGGACACCATATGACCCTCTCTCTAGTCCATCTCTTTGTTAATACTTCCCTCTTCCCCTTTGCTCCCCCTAATTATCATGTCTCTATCACTCTCTTCACCTCTCTCCACATCTCTCCCTCTCTCCTTTTGTTGATACTTCCTCTTCTCCCTCTCTTCTTATGTAATAATTAGACCCAACTCTCTCTCACATTATTTCTTTCCCTCAATTAACCTCGATCACCTCTCTCCTCCTATGGGTTTATAGATACTTCCCTCTCCCCTTCTCCCCACCCGATAATTACTCTCTATGCCTCTCTTCACCTCTGTCCCCATCTCTCTTCTCTCTTTATTCATACTTTCCCCTCCCCCCTCTCCTCCTACCCCCTAATAATCTCAAACTCTCCCTCTCATTCTCTCTTCACCCCAATCACCCCTCCCTCTCTCTCTTTGCCTTCCACCTAATTACCTCTAGCTCTCTCTCTCTCTCACTCTCTCTTCCCCCCAATTAATCTCTCCTTCTTACCTCTCTCCCCCTCTCCTTTTTTTGATACTTCCCTATGCCTCCCCTTGTCCCCTCTGAATTTTGTTGCTAGAGATGAGAAGGAAATGTAGAGAGACTAATCTAGATCTTAGGGAAGAGAGAGTAACATAGAGGAGGAAATTATGAAGAGGTAGAAATATAAGCACCTTGTAGAGCTTGAGAGAATGAATGAGGCATTCAATGACAGTTAGAGATATAGATCTAGAGAGAGATGTATAAATATGGACAAAAGAGAGGGAGGAAGAAACAAACAGGTGGAGTGATAGGTTTAGGAGAGAGAGGTGGAGAAAGGAACAAACATAGATAACATGGTTTATCAAAATTTATCAAACTCAATAAAATTCATAAATTTTCTATTATTAATTAATTAATTATTTAGTTTATTTTGAGATGATTGTTACAAAAATTCATGCAATAGGGAAATCATATGAAAAGTCACGAGTTTTTTATGTTTTAAAAATGAAGGATGAATTCAAATGATTTATAATTATTTTTTAAAACAAATAATTTAAAATCTACCTATCCCATATCATAGATCTCTTAATTACCTTTCCAACGCCTATAAAAAAATCAAAATTCTGATATAAAATGCAAAAGTTTTGATTAATTAAAAAACAGGTTTTCAGGACCCGAAACCTTAATAGCATAGATAGAGAAAAAGCACCGAGAAGAATAGTGCAATAGAGTCCGCAAACATAAAGACTGGCCAAAAGACCAGTGAACAGAAAGAACAACTTAACAAAAAAACAACAAAGAAACAGGGAAGGCGCTACACAACGATTTTCTTTAGCAGATCCTCCACCTTTGTCACCACCTCGTCATAGATTGCCCTGACAGCTTTCAGGTCTTCCAGATCCTTGTTCGGTTTCTTTTCCTTCCTCTTGCCTCTAGTGCAGGTTCTGGGACCTTGAGCTTCCCTTGTTCCTTCAGCTTCCAGTTCTAAGTCCTGGATTTCCTTTTCGTCATCCATCTTGTTGATGAGAGTGTGGGTGTTGTTGGCTGAGATCTTCAAGATACTTAGGCTCTGTTCAACGATGTTCTTCAGGCACTCCTCAATTTTATCAACTTTGGTAACAGTGTCCGAGAGGGTTTTTTCGCCAGTGTCCGCAAGGCTTTTTTTGTCCAGCATCTCCTTTTCAATCTTCTCAAACTTGAGGTTGAAAGCATCTCTAATGTCTTCAGCTTTGGTAATGGTGTTTTTTAGGTCCTTAATATAGTCGGTCATTGTATTCCCCTCCCCAATATTAATGGTTTCCAGAATCAAGACTTTGTTACAGAGTTTCTTGTATTCATCCACAGCTTTCTTGTAACCATTAATGAGCCACTCCATTGTTTCCATGAAACCATGCAAACCCTCGGGAGGAGTGCCAGATGAGGGAGCAGCTTTTCCAGGGGTAACCTGTTCTTCTTTGGGGATGTGGAGGGCAGAAATTGTGTCGGCAGCCCTGAGAGTCTCTTCCACAGTCTCCTTTTCTAGGCTATGCTCAACTTCCAGGGTCCTTGCTTGCTTGTCAGCTTCTGGTTCCTTGTCAGTCTCCTCTTTTTTCTTGTGCTTTTTCTGGGTTTGGGTATGGATTTTTGTTTTCATCTTCAACAACCCTTTAGGGTTCTCATTCTTAGAATCATCCGAGTCCTCCCCTTCCAAAGAGATGCTGATTAGGGGTTTGCTTTGAGGCTTTTTGCCCTTGGATGAAGAGGGTCTTGTTTTTTTGTATTTCCTCTTCTTCCCGCTTTCATACTCCGAGTCATCAAAACTATCCTCTATATCAGATGAAGAGTCACTATCGGATTCCTCCTCCTCAGAAAAGGTAGAATCAGACATCTCTTCCTCATAATCCACAGAGGGTTGCATCCGAGCAATTTGAGTGGCCTTTAAATGGTCATAAATTAGGACCATTAGGCCTTGGTGCATAGCAGTATCACCCAGAGGATTCTCTTTGTAAGCCTTAAGGGATGCATTCATCGAACAAAGCAAGAAATAAGGGAAATTAACCTTATCATTGTGCCTAAAGTGATTTAATAGAACAAAGTGATACCCATAAACTTTCATAAACCTACCATCTAGAGTGATATATCGCATTAAAACAAAGAGAATCTCTCACCAGGGTTTGGCAAAAGCCCTAGGCGGGTAGTAGGTTTTGCTCAACTTTACCAGTCATTTTTTCTCTTTCTCAGTTACCGGGTACCTTTCAATAGCTTCCCTGCTGACCTTCCTATCTATGTAGAAGTTGCAACCTTCCCTGGTGAGGCCTATGGCTTGAGCAATTAAATCTTCGTCGATTTCAACCATTTGATCACCCATTTTTAACATGCCCTTCTTCCAGTTCTTGCAGAAAAGAATGGTTACCATTCCATCTCGGTCGTGGAGTTTCTGCATGAAGTTCAAGAGACCACCTTGCTGTAGAATACCCCAAACCTCTTCCTTCTGTTTCCATTCTTTACAACTACTTGGTTCATATCGTCTCCTATTTCCGCCCATGTTGTCGCTACTCATGGCCAAATTTTGAAACTTACAGAGCTGATTAAACTGAGAGATTTTCGGAGCTATAACAATTACCCAGAAAGCATGAGAGTTTATGGCATTGATGTTATAATGAGTGATTTTCTCATTATTAAAATAACTTGAAGTACTCACATCAATACTTTTCATAATTATCCTGTCCATCAAGAGTCTTTGGAGTGCTTCTATATCTCTCATTACTAATGATTTGTCTGACATCTTCGGGGAGTCCGCATTCACCCATCCACGTGGTAATTACCTCACTTTTAACCGCCGCATTGGTAGCCCAGTCAGCAGAGCCGTTGGCTTCCCAATAGATGTGGGAGATATGGCATTTTTTAAAGGTGCTCATAATGTCAATAGTAGAGGTGATTATGTTGTGAATCGACCATGAAGGTTTTGAAGTCCCATTAAGGCACTTTATTATATTATTTGAATCCCCTTCTATCCATAGGTAGGGGCATTTCCATTTTTTGGCTAGGATGATGCCTTGAAGAGCTACCATTGCTTCAACTTTATGGTTGGTTTGGGTTCCAATAGGGACAACAACCATTTCCTTGCAAATTCCTCTATGATCTCTAGGAATAGCTCCACACCCTGAAGGACCTAGGTTACCTTTGGCTGCACCGTCAAATTAACTTTGAGCCAACCTTGAGGAGGGGTTTTCCATTTAGCTTCAAGCCTTTTATCATGGTTGAGATTAGGACCATCAGTGATCTTCATATTCCATACCCTTAAGATATTTGAATCCAGTGGGTTGTTCGAGTAACAAGGACCCTCAATGATCCCTATATTTTTCTGAATAGACCATTGAATTTTCTGGAACAAAATATCTTGATTGAGGGAGACATCCCTGAAGATTCAGTTATTTCTTTCTTTCCATAGACCCCACAAGATGTGAGGAAGAGAGAGCTGCCACAAACATCTCAAAAAGGGGTTAGCCCATTGAATATTCCAGGAGGAGAACATATCTCTGATGTTATTAGGAAACACCCAAGCAATACTAAAGCTCTTGAGGAAGCTTTCCCAAACAGAGCTGAGAAGGAACAGTGGAGAGCAAGGTGGTCCACAGACTCTTCCTCTTGAAGGTACAACACACATCTATTAGGGAGGGCAAAACCTCTGCCTTTGAGATTGTCAAGGGTTAGGATCTTATTTTGGAGGATAGTCCAAAAGAAAAAAATGATTTTGGGGGTAAGACCCTTAATCCAGGCTTTAGACCAATAAGGGTTAATAGGAGGGGGGAGAAGGACACAATACATAGAAGACACAGATAAAGTTCCTTTGGGATCATGTTTCCAAATAAGGGAGTCCTCTTCATTATTCAGCCATACCACAGACAGATGGATCTTGAGCTTAGAAAGGCTAGGGTGGATACTTTCAACGTTCTGCCATTCATTACCATCCCGGTACTCAACAACTAAGGAGCCAAAAGATCTAATACAAGAGGGAGCATGGCGGGCCCATTCATTGAATTCCATTAAAGGTTTATCAAAAAGCCAGGGATCCTCCCAGAATTTTACTTTCCTACCATTTCCAATTTTCCATATCACTCCTTTAGCTATACTTGCTTTACATTTAGAGGCATGATTCCAAATGTGGGATCCATTAATACTGAGATCCATATTGATAAAAGAGGAGAGAGAGGAGGACATAAGAGAGTACTTACTTCGCCAAATTTTGCACCATTCAGAATCGGAATGAAACATTCTCTAGACTTGTTTGGACAGGAGAGATTCATTTAAAGTACGAATCCTCTTGAGGCCCAGACCTCCTTTTCTTTTTGGCCTACAGACCTGGTCCAAGGCCACCAAGGACATTCTTTACTTATCCTCAACCCCAGACCACAGGAATCTTCTTTACTACATAAAGTTATGCCCAATTTACTAAAATATATATTTTTTAATTTTTTCAAAAATGGATATCTGATTTTAAAACATAAATTTTTCCATCCATATTTTCGTTCGGGTTTGCTTTGGGATTTGGCTTGGAAGTGACAAGCCTAGAAAGTCAACTGAAAAAATGCGTTTTTCAGTATTCCTTGATTTTCCAGACTTTACACTAGTGGCTGATGACTTTTTTTATAGCCAAAATTAATAAAACGAAAAGGGTTTTTTAAGGACGTTCTCAACTTTCCAAAAATATAAGGCTTGTCTTATTGTGAATTTAATAAATAATTATTATTTATTCTCTAATTGAATTCTGACAAAAGTTCTGATTGATAGACTGATTGAAAAACACTCATAACTTTCAAACCGTATAACATTTTTTGAATCCGAAACATGCGTCACATCCTATGCTTCGTCTACTATATGGAAAAATTGAAAAAAATAAAAATTTCATAAGGTTTTGACCAAGTTAAGGTGATTAGACATAGGAGTTTCTGAATTTATGAAAAGTTGTAGTAAAAAATTCATAAATAATTATTTACTTTATAAAAAATTATAAAAAAAAATGTGTCACATCCGGACATGAGACTAATACTTATATTATAAATATTATAAAAAAATATTATGATTTTATTGTGATTAGGGTGGCCAGACATACACCTACTTCTTATCATTTTCCTGAAATTTTTGTACCACTGCATTGAAATTAAAAATTTTCATCAAATAGGATTTTTTTTTTCAAAAAACAACTAGTAGCTTAGAAACTACATTCAATTTTCTATATATTCTCTTCTTACATTTAAAAAAAATAATGTTCATAACTTATACAATTTTTCATGTTAAGCTGCACAACTCTGATTTTTTGAAATTTCATTACCACTTAAGGGCCTGTTTTGGCACACCATTATCCTGCACATACCCTATATTTATTATCATGTTTCCTTGGCTACATTTCATACTAGAGGTTGATTCTTTGTTACCTCTTCTCTACAATGGGCGTCTACTAATATTCTTAAGAATTATCTCAATTTTTCCAAAGTCATGATTTCTAAAGTTAAGCCTTTGAAACTAAAGGTCTAGAGTTGTCTTCTTGATGCTTATCTAAATGATATCTTGAAATTTCTTCAAAATCACCTTCTAGCTTTGGTTTGTGTGTCTTCTATTAATATCAAATTTATCCTTATTTATATTAGAATTAATAGCTCTTGCCCGAGCATGAAGGAAAAAATAGACATACTTTAAATATCAATGATCAACTAGAACTAGATTGACATATGTTTATAAACTATTCTTATCTTGAGTAATAATTCAAGAGATTCTCCTAAATATACATAAATAGGGTATAAGAGAGGGAAAATGAGGCATTGTATGACCTCATCACTACCCCCCACTACCACAAGTTAATTTATGGTCATCTTGTGTGTTTGGGAGGATTGCTATAGTCTTTGTGCCCTCTATCTCTACATTGTTGTCATATCCACATTTTCACTCTAGTGAAAAATTGACACAACCACAAATTTTTTGACAAAATAATGCAACATAATTTAAATTCCAACTATTATTGTATGTGCACTTAGTCACAACATGTATAATGGTATCAAAATCATGCCACCTAGAAGGTGAGGAAAGGGAAAAACATAGTTTCAGGTGTAAGAATCCCCTTCCGCACACCCTAACGATGAAGGTGATCTACTAAAGTTAAGACAATAAGCCACCTAGATGGGAGAATTATTTCACATTTATCCCAACTGGTGTAACTATATGACAAAGTGGAGGTCCTTGAGATGAAACCTAATAAGAATAACAATTAATTAATTAGACTAACGAGTAAATTACTATGGTAGAATAATAATTAACTATATAACTATAATTAATAAATAGTTTATACTTGAAAAATAATTAAATACTCATTCATGAAAATATTTATTAATTTTAATAAGGAAGAACACTAAATAATTTTCGCTATAAAATCATATCTAACGTTTAGTTAATCTTAAAAAGACAACTTGTTTAATATTTAAATGATTTTTTCCTTTTCACCAAAGATGCACTCCACTTTATAATTTCTATTAAAATAATGTTTAATTATAATGAAAATATTAATTTTTGAATATTTCATAGTAACACTTTATATTTGGCAAAAGGGTTAAAATTTTAAAATAACTTAAGTTGAGGGTACTTAGACATGTGGGACTCCACCATGGTTTGGACTCCCTAATTAACTGCTTAATTAAACTTAAAATTTAATTGCCATTTAATGCAATGTACAACCATTGGATGCAATCAAACTTGAGCCATTAGATCTTAGGGCAACTACAACAACCCTAATTTCTATAGCAAGAAAAAATAAAGCTTTCCACTTTCATTTGCATCTCGTTTGTTGGGTTGCAAATATGTCAAGAAAAGGAGATGAATGGAACAAATTTCAACTTTCTTGGCTTGGTATGGTCTCATGGTTTTCTTAATTGGTTCTATTCACAAATTTATTTGTTAACCCTCTTGTTTTGGAAGCATGTTTAATCTATTCTATTTTCTATGTTGCGGGTTACTTGAGGTTTATTCGTAGTTTATTTGTAGGTTTAAGAGGCAAATTATTTCATAAAGTTTACCATAACAATGGTCATAAAGAGGAATTTATTATTTGCAAAACTCTGTGATGACCGAAATTTCCCAACAAAACTTTTTCTTTAAATTTTTTAGTAAATACTTGTTGAGGGCTTTTTTATTATTGTTGTATGCAAGGCCTTTGATTTTGGGTTATATTGTAAGTTTTAAATTAAAAAAATATATGTTTAAAAATATGTTTTAAACTATAAACAAAAATAATACTTTTCTGTTTAAAATGGTGTTGGCCCCATAGATGAGGCATGACCCCCATTGAGCCCATGAAGGTCATATCCCACGTGGGGGGTGTGCTCCCTACAAAAGTAGCAAATATAAAAATATTTAGCTCTTTCATATAATGTTTTGAAAAAAAATAATTTAATTATGTATGTTTAAAACTATAATTTGTATGTGTATTCATATGTATGTATATCATATGTATATACAGTGATATATTTATATATACAAGAGAAAACACACACACACACACATATCTCGGTGTGTGTGTGTGTGTATTTTCATAAATCTATCTATAAGAATAACAATGGGTTTACATTTAAACTATTTTACAAAAAAAATATTTGAGTATAATAATTGATTCATCCCACTCAAATAAAATGATAGCGCGCACACACACACACACACACACACACACACACACACACACACACACACACACACACACACACACACACACACACACACATCTCGGTGTGTGTGTGTGTGTGTGTATTTTCATAAATCTATCTATAAGAATAACAATGGGTTTACATTTAAACTATTTTACAAAAAATATATTTGAGTATAATAATTGATTCATCCCACTCAAATAAAATGATATCATACATATAAATTCCAAAATCATCAATACTTCCAAGTACAATTAGAATATGTTTTATATTTGGATTCTTTAAGGTAATGGACAAAATAAAATATTTATATTCTTGTGCAATATTATTGAATATTTAGAAGAAGTCATGTCTATTATTTTATATTGTTGTTCAAATATGTACTAAACATTAAAACATTTAAAATTTACCATTTAATAATAAATGATACAAATGACTCATTCTAATTTAATTAGAACAAAAAATACACATTAAAGTAAATATTTGCATTGAATTTTTTAACTCTTTCTCAATGATTTAACCATGTACATATTAAACAAATATTTGCATATGCACTTGACTCCCACAAGGTAGCAATAAATTCCAACAAGCTTTGAAACCTACATGTCAACAAAATCACTTCCATAAGTACTAATAGAAGCTTACCTCCTAACCTTAGGGTTGTAACACAACCTACCCTAAAGCTTGGTGATACATAGTAATTCAAGTTTATACAACATCACAAGACATCATTCTAAGAAAAAAATCAATGAAAATCTATTAACAAAAGGATTCACCACACCCACGACTGACATCACAAGGTTTAGAAAAATATAATCAACCCCATGAAGATTGCACATAACAAAGACATCTGCTATAGAATCCTATATAGGGGGACTGGGGACTCAACCATTTGAGGGAATATCATACTCCATAGCATAATAAATTTGAATCATATATTTATTTTCTCCAACATCATTTGTTTCTTACACCATCTTCCAACTTTCATTTTTCCAACTTATAACATGCAGGAATAAGGTACTCATACCCCAAGCCATAAATAATGGGTACTCATTGTTATAGATGTATGCTTTGTTGTCATTGATCTCAAATAGTGTGGTCTGGATGGGTTCTAGTCCAGACATCAGTTGAGTTGGATACAATGTTGATGTATTTGCAGTTATGATTTTGTACTAGAGGTTGCTTTGACTGGTTCTATGGTTTGGATGTAAACAAGTTGTGTTGGCGATTGATCTAATTGATATCAACTTGTTTTTATGGTAAGGACGGTTGGAAGCTTCATCCGCGTGGTCTGGGTGTTGCCTGTTTTGGTCTAGATTCTTTCATTTGTGTAATAACATGATTATTACACATGTTCGAAGTTAGATGTAACATATTCTTTTTGGTCTGATGATTGTGTGTGAAGTATTCTTTTGGTTAGGTGTTGCATGTTGATATTTGGTTTAGGTTCGGTTTATGTTCCATGTTTTATATTTTGGTCTAGTTTTATACCTTGGGTAAAAAATATGCATACATATGACAATCTATCTTTAGGCCGACTTGATGAGAATGGTTTTGTTCTGCTTTGGTATATATACATGATGATTTATTGAAAATAATATATGAGATAGATGCGAGTAAGTTTGATGATAATGAATATGCAAGATATGTGTGTGGAATCCGACAATGAGTATGTGAGACTTGATGTAAGGATGACAATGTGATTTGAGTTGTAGTGTTAGATGGTATTGTAGTATAGAAGTAACAGTGGATGTAGATGCAGTGATCCGAAAGATCTGGTTGTCCAAATTTTTTAATAAGGTCAGAGATTGTGCTATAACAGTGACTATAATTAGCATACTCAGATGCTCTTATTAATACAATTATTTTATTGAAAGTTATAATTATGTATCTTGCCTTATTGTAGTTAGCTTCAGGTTTGCAAGTTCTCTTATGTATCTTTCCCCAAGAGCAGTTAGCCTTGGTCTACAAGTCCGAAGCAGTGAGCTCCCTCTTTTGTAAAATATTCTCATATAGTGGATTGATTCAATGAGTTGGTGCTCACTGTTGTTTTTCCCAGTTTGGGTTTTCCACGTATAAACTCTGGAATGATTTATGATTGTTTATGAAAATTTATCATTTGGAATAAAGTTGCTAATTGATGGTTTGATATCTGGAATTTTTTGGTTTATGCTGATTCACCCCCCCTCTTAGCATCCGGTGCATGTTCAACACTTATACCCAAAACCCTAAAGTGGGAGCCACACCCACTCATGATAAATGGGATACTCCAACACAAATTCCTTTTACAACACAATGTATTATTGTTCTTTTACAACAAAATATACCCCCTCATATGTAATATATTTTCACAAAAGACTCTTAGATTTCACAAATAGAACATTATAAAAAAAACAATACTAAAAATTATTTCAACAATCATTTCAAAATAAAACTACTCTAAGGATTTAGCTCCTACCTTAAAAGATATTTTCCAAAGCACTTGATAAAAAAATAGATATTCCTCAAGCTTTCCTCTCCTCGCGAGCCTTCCTTATAGCTATCTCCTCTCTTCTCTCAACTTAAACAAATGGTTGCTAAAAATCAAGAAAAAGGGCCTTCCCATCCTCAAGGAAAATAATAAATATAAGAGGAAAACTTCTCATCTATGGATGTAGAGATGACAAGTGATATCTTCACAATATGACTCTCCAAAACCCTAAGGTGTCTCATAATGAGACACTCAACTCCCTTAGAGACCTTCAAGTGTCTCCACTTGGAGATTCTCTTAGCAAGGGATTTTCCCAAGTGTGCTCACCTTTTGGCGAGTCATGGAAGATCTTGTTTCATCCTAACAAGCTCAAAACCAAATTGGAGGATAGGACGAGGTGATGCCACCTCTCCCAACCTTATCCAACCGCTTTCAATATTTGTCTTTCTTTTGAAAAGGTAATTTTAATGTGTCAAAAATTTATTTTTAAAATACTTTGTACACTTCAAAAGTACCCCTCATCCCATCCCTAATACTTAGGGGCTTAAATTAAATTAAATGAATTAATTTACCTACTTAAAACCCTCTTAAATTCACTAGTAAAAGACTACTATAAAGCCAACTTTTAAAAGACCAACTCTTATACAACTTTAATCACAACCAATTAAATTCACAGTACATAGCATATTAAACTCACATTACAACCATATTCACATCACAACATTGCACATATAACACATGACCTTTAAGTAGTTCTCCAAATGAACTAAGATCGAGTGAGCTACTAAAAACATAATTTGAGTTTACTATGTGACTTATTTTCATTGCCACTTCATCTTCACAGTTGATTCATAGATATTAGTACATATGCACAATAATCATAGCCAAATCATTAGTAACCAAATCCTTCCTACCATAAAAATACATTTAAAATCAATTATCCTAATATATCCATAATTCATATCTATGGCATTTATTTAGTAAATTACAGTGTAATTGAACAATTTAATGAATTTCACAATTATGCATTCTAACCATTATGATCTTATCACAAAATTGCAATCCACATAACAAGAAGTCATATGATATCATAATTTTTTCACAAGATAATATTAGCCATATCAAATTATGTCAATGAAATCTAAATAAAAATCCATAATCATTAGAACACCATGATATAGCTAAGCCTAAAAAGTCCAACACATAATCATGTCCATATAAGAAAACCAATCCATGAAACTATTACAATTTTGGAAAATAATCATCATAAAGAGTCATTGTAGGAGGGGCCTCATAATTCCCTCTTGTTCTTTTCTCCTATTTAATCCTTTCCAAATGGTAATGCAATTATATTCTCTTAAGTAGGAATTTCCCAAATTTCTTTCTTAGAGTTTCTATACCCTCTATGTTTTTCAACATCATTCCTTCGCGTGTCAAATTATCTATTATATTATATTGTAACATTTAATGGAGGAATTGAGGTAAGAATGACACCTCATACCAATGCACTTTGTTGATATTATTTTTAAGAGCTTAGATATAACTTTATCCTTTCTAAAGAGACCTCTATAGGTGTGTTGAGGGATACTATCTCTTTTTATTAAATACATTAATAGGGCATCCCATTTTTATGAATATGTTGTAAAGACAAGATAAAATTTATCTCTTATAGCTTCTTGAAATGCCACATAAAAATGCTTTAGTCATTCAATATTTTTTTTTTCCATCTAGTAGTAGGCAATACTTTTGAATATTCTTAAAATTCTTCGACTTTGAGATTTTGGTATCTCATTATTAATCTCATTAAATTTTCGTGTGCATTTTATTCACTCATTTATTCTTATCATGAAACTTGGTTATGCAAGAGTGAAATGAATAAGCGTATTTGTACTTTTACAAAAATCTATTTATGCGGAAGTCAATAATATGATCAAGGAGGTACTTACATGTAAAAACTCACATAATAAGTTTTTGTGTTCAGGGAAGCTCATTTTATAGGTGTGCAAAAATTGTTTGTTATTAGTAAAATTAAATGAAAGTCTGTATGATATCCTCAACAATTTTTATCTTATTTTTTATCCCATAAGAAACATGCTATATAACCAAGTGAGTTTTCCATTATTTAATAGGGGTTTTCCTATATTGCAGTCTTCTAGGTCTTTGTTTTTTTATGTATACAAATGTCAATTGTGCATTCAGTCCCCTATATCTTTATGCACTATATACCTCATAAAATGGAATCATGTTATCTAAGACTACAAATTTTGAGGAATATGTACATTGAATATTTGAAATTTAGAGGACCAATTTGAATTATTTTATCATCTTAGATAGGGTAACCTCTTCTATCAGTTCTTCTAAAATTTGAGATTTTATTATTTGTAACTCGTTTTTAACAAATTACTACTTTAAGAAAGGGTAGCTCTATTATATTAAGATAGATAAAAATACTTCATTGCATTGCCATCCCATTAAGCAAGCTCATGAATATTATGATGCGAATGCTATCAATGATCTCTTACAACCTTTTAATCTGAGGAGGTTGGGGGAGGATATTCATATTGCCTGCTTCAAGTCCTCATTTCTCTCCTTGCTATAGGGAGCAAATTCAATCCCCAACTAGACCCTTTTTTCATATTTTGTTTAGACTCACAAGTGCCCTAGAAGCCTCGGCCTCATGAGTTAGAGCCACCAATCCGTTTATCACTCTTTAACCCCATTCAAAGTTCCCAGTTGTCCCTACTATATTACACAAGAATATCTCCAACATATCGATGCTATGAATATAAGCATGGGCTGGGTGCTTCTCATCGATGCTTTTATTCATCTTCAGTTCCTCTATCTCCATCTGCATTAACAAATGCCTGCCTTAGTTGATCTATCAAGCTCCATTGGTTATAGTTGCATGCACATCCCTTCACTGATAAGAGTTTCATTATCGATATTCTCGTGAATCTCGATTGTCTTGGTTTTACAACATTCGTGGGTGCATCATCATTCATTTTGTAACTTCAATTTCCTATGCAGAATCTGCCGTCAAGATATTAGCTAGTTCATTCCAATCCTCGAGACTATTGGAAATTTTTAATTTTTAACGTGATCGATCGTCTTTTTAGATAGATAATTAGCAGCGTGGTTAGATTCTCTATAAACATGTTTGATTGTATATTTGCCTATATTTCAAAGAAGACAAAGAATCCAAGTCGCCCTCATAGCAATCTTCTAATTTTGTATTCTCTTAGTGATTATTGCGTGGGCTGAAGTTATTCTGGCTTCAAAACAGACTTTTCGTACATCGTGATAGCGACGTGTTAGTCAATCGCAACTGTTTATTACAAAATCGATGGTGTAAAACGCGCGACTAACACGCATGTTAGTCAATCCGTACTGCCGTTTTGAAGCCTGAATAGACACATCCTTATTGCGTCTACAATAATCCAGGATTCACCTTCTATGTTGATAGGCCTGAAGTATTTTTCAACACATAGTTTTAGGCCTTCGTATAATGCATTAAATTATGATATGTTGGTAGTGCCATTCTATAGCTTAACAGTTCTAGCCGAGCATAATTGTCCTCTGTCATCATGAATGATGAACCCAACTGCTGTGTGCTAAGTTTTCTATTTGATGCACATTGAAGTTGAGTTTCAAATATCCACTAGGCAGGAGATGTCATTAGCCTGCCTACATTCATCATTCCTATTTTGATTCTTGAGGCTATGGCAAGTAGGGACCTTTAGGAGAGATCATATGGAAAGGGTGTTGTGATTCGAGGAAGAGGATACCCACTTTTTCTTCTTTTGCACTCTCATGTTTTGATGTTTTGGTGTTCACATATGACATTCTTCATGTTTTTAATCAATGGTCTCATATTTGAGGTTTTGGCTTTAAATACGTGTGCATTCCTTCCTTCCATATATGTCAAACAATCATAGTTGGGGTGGATTTCTACAATATCACTCATAAAGAATTTCCATGCAATCTCAGCCAGTATTAAAATTGGAAGAAGTCGAGGATGGAAGAGGTCCCAACCATCCCATTTTTTGTAAAAAGGAGTTCTTGATAGTCCATGGCCATAGCACATTGTAGCAAAAGATGGTCCACATTTTCTTCATTGACTTTAAAAGTGGGCAGCGGGTATTGATGTAGTCTAATGAAATCAATTTTTTTAAAGTATGTCATTGATGAGTATAGGATAATGGAGAGTTGCGTGCATGTGAAAGCCCCTACTTTGGGAAGTATATTTGGTTCCCAACATAGGTTTGATGGCCAATCTTGTGTTTGAGCTTCTTATTCTAGATTTCATACCTTAACTTAGTACTGTATTTTCTGAACTTCATAACGCTCCAAAGTACTCATCTTCCTTACTAGCCAATATTGTAACTCTTGAAGATAGCTCATTAATGATCTAATATCTCTAGTGAAAATTTAACCTCTATTTGTGTTAGATATAACATGTAATCTCTAACCTTTTCATCATACTTTGTCTCCATAATTTGGAGAACACCTTTGATATCAAGTATGTCTGCTACCGATATGTACCCATCCCAAGACATCTGTCAAAAAGGAGGCAATGGTTCCTGAGTTGATCCTCCAAGTTAAATTATCCATTATTATATGTTTGGATTTCATCATGAAGTTCCATAACTGTGTGTAAGGAACACAATCCTTAAACTAAATCTCACTATTAAATAATTACTCATAATTACAATAATAATAATAAAAAAAGATAATATCACAATGTCCACAATTAATGTCAATACTTCTCAATTGTAGTGCCCCTCCTAGACTTGCATATTGAAAGACCTAATTAGACTTATGGTTGTTGCTTAGGTGATTATTTATGACCTTATTACTATCCAAGATGGTATCGATGATGCTAGTTACCTTATGTGGATTTATGTTATTTATGACTGATGATGTGAGGCGCACTTTATGATATGTGGCATTTGATGATTCTTGTAGATGTTAGTACATAGAATCACCTTGATGGATGGATTTATATGTGATCATTGTTTATGAGGATTATATGACTTATGATGATGAGTTGATGCTAACCCTATTTCATGATTATGATTCTATGCGATGTTTGATGATTTATTGTGTGACTGTCTTCGTGAGTAAAGACGATGTCATATCACTCATTGCGAGCATGATATATATACCGTCATGATTCTCTATCACTTGCATGTTTATTATAATGTATATGTATCGTATATGTTGTGTTTAGTGTTGGATGCAGGTTTGTAGGTACTAGACATCAATTACGCCACGACGTGAGTTGACGTTAGAGTTTTGTGTTGTGTGTTCTTCCTCTGACGTTAAATGTTAAGAGTTATGGTTATTTATTTGGAGATGTGAAATTATTTGACTATTTAATAATTACTTTAATGGTCATTTGATTAAATTAATTATTCGATTTAATGATTTAATTATCTATGGTTTATTTATTGATTTATGATTTATTATTTATTAATTATTTGTTTGGTTATTTGATTATTGCTTAATTAATTTAATTTAGTTTAATTTATTTGAATTATTGTTTATTTATTTAATTGATATTTATTTTTAATTTGCTTTTATATATTTATTGAATTTGATTGAATTATTATTATTTGGGATTGATACTTATTCTATTTTATTTAATGGCTTAATTTATTTTATATTTTATTTTATTAGGCTTGGTTATTGTTTGATTTTATAATATTTAATTTATATCCCCTCATTACATGAGTAAATAGATTTAATATAATAGTTACCTACCCTTTATTACTATTGGGTAAGGCTGCATTGGGAAATAAAATATAATATATAGTTTGGGTAGGTAGATTATATTATCTTTGGGGAATATTTTGATTGGCCATAATTTGAATGGTTTTTCTATTTATTTTGCTTTCTGGAATGGTTGTCGAGTAAATCATCCAGTAGATTGAGGAGCTTGCTTTTGAATTGGATTGGGAATTTGGCTTGTGGAATTTGGAATTGATCAAGAAGATTGTTCTACTTCAGATTCTACACCCTTTTGGATTTTGTTCGTAGGTTGGTGAATTTATCCTTGAAGTTTTGTTTTTCGGAAATAATGTTTTTGCTGTGACTGTGATATTTTGATTTTTGAATGATGTTTGTGAATTGGATTGAGAAATTTTAATTGCATTGGTATATTTGGATTTGGTTTTGATAATGAATCCTGGGAAGGGGAAAGATGCAGATTATTATTAGTTTTGCAATGGTTATTTGCCGAATATGTTTCCTGTGTATCCTTGTGAATGTCTCTTTTTGCATTGGGTTCATTACTCATTAAAGTCTTGGGAAGCCCTTGCTGTGTCTTTGGTATATTCCTTGTTTCACTTTTACATCTTCAATATGTCCCCTTTGGGATTGTGATAGTTAGACACTTTTCTGTGCATTTTGTGTGTGTGATTGATCATGTAACTTTGCTTAAATCCTATAGGAGGATATGTTATTGGTTTATATGATGTGTAGGTATTATTTCCACCTTCCTGTTCATTTTGGGAATGATCTTTAGTCAATTTGTGAGCCCAAGACCAAACTGGGCAATGTTGTCAAGTTTTGGTTCCGCATTTTGCAGTTTTTGTTCTTCGACTCATATGCATCACAAAAAGGTCATATGCACCACAAAATAAATCATATGCACTTTAAGAATGATCATATGTGCCAATCTATGTGTCATATGCACTAGTTCAGGTTTTGTATGCCCCATTTTGAGTATTTTGCAGTTTACAAAGTTTTCATCATCTCGGTTTTTGTAGGCTGATTTTGGGGTCCTCCCAGAGGCTGAGTATGATTTTTTTGAGATTATTAGAGTTTTTTATGATTTAATTTTGATGTCATCTATGATGATTTGTTCTCTGGTGAGTGGGATTGTACCCTACCATTGAGGTGTTTCATATGTATTGCATTGCTTCGGCAAGAGGATGTATGCCTTGTTGTTGAGGGTTATTTTATTGCTCCAGTGAGATGTGTTTTGCCTCATTGTAGAGGATTTGACATGGATTTGGATTCATCCTTGGATTATATTTATTCTTGGATCTTCATTTGCATTGATTTGGTGAAGGTTCTTTCCATGTGTGTGGTCATATGTGCTTCATTATGTTCAGTTTGTTCTCATTATCCTGTGACTGTTTCTATATCTTTTATGAGCCTTCATGATGACGTTCTATGATATTTGGATGTGTATTTTACCCTATGGTTATGGTCCATGGTTGGGGGAGTGGGCTCTTTCATGTGTAGGACCAAGATCGTGAGAAATAGACCACTTGTTCAAGGTCTAGACTGTTTGGAAGCACATGAAGAGTTTTCTATTTGTAATTGCAAGTGATAAAATTAATAAGAATTGATTAGTGGGTTTGGGTAATTATGAATTCACCTAATCAAGATAATAAAATTGAAGATTATGATCTTGTTCCCTAATGATTTCCAGGGAGATGGTTTGGGATCTTGTATTGGGAAGACCGCTGAAGCGGTGTACCATTGTATCTTGATTGGCTGCAAGATAAAGGTGGATTCCACATGAGGAAAGCAAGTGATTGTTGGCCATTTGGTGGAATTGATTATGTATTGCATTGATATTTTTCCATTGATGCCAACACTAGCTGTTTGGATGCTTTACTGACACCCTTCTGGTCCCGATAGGTTGAGTGGTTTCTGGTTGATCTGGTTCCAACATGATCCGATAGGCTCCAGTATAGTTTGGTGATGAAATTGGCTTGTTCATGATACTCATACTCATATTTGGTCAGTTGGTTTTGGTCTGGTGATCGGATGCTATCCTGCTTGCTTAGAAGCTTGGTTTCTACTTCCAGCAAGGGTTTCACCGGTAGAGCTTTTGATGAAGATCTTTGATGAAATGCATACATGGTGTTGGTGCAGCTTCTGGTGGAGTTTCAGGATGTTGTTGGTGATCATGTTCAAGACTTGGTGGATGGAGACCATTACTGAAGTGTGTGCACCTATATTGGGTCCCAGTTGATCTAGGTTATGGACCGACTTTGATGTAACACTTCTCTGGATTGTAGTCTGGATTTCTATGTAGTCAGTGAGGCTCCTTTTATGATGAGTAGTGCACTCTAGGCTATTGGCCTTCTTGCAAGTGTAGACCCCTCAATTGTAATTCACATACTTACTGCATAACTATTATCTGACTGTGGGTAGGCTTGCCACCATGTTTTTTCCCTTTACCGAGTTTTCCACGTATAAATCTTGGTGTTATGTGGATGGCTTTTATTCTGTGATTATTGTTTATGCTTAATTGTTTTAATTTCTATTTAGGTATTAATGTTTTGGGTTCCGGTATTAAAGTTTAAAATGATAATGGTTCCGGTAATCTGTGACAACTGATTCACTCCCCCCCTCTCAGTTGTTTTTCGATTATTTGAACTGTCTAATAATTGGTATTAGAGTTTTGGTCCTCTTTGCAGAAAGATTAACTGCTTGAGGAAGATCCTATGGTGACTAACAGTTCAAGTTCATCCAATTCTTCTGGAGCTATCTTTCAGAGGGCTATTCTGAGGCTTGATGGAACAAATTACATAGTATGGAAGATTTAGATGGAGACTCATCTGAGATGTCTTGGCAAGGAGATTTGGGAGATCATAGAGAATGGTGTCACACCTTATAATCCAGAATCTGACAATCCTGCTCTGGAAAACCTAGACACCTAGACAAGGAGCTTGAGAATGACTATAGAGCAAGAGAATCCCTCTTGTGTGCACTTTTTGATCAAAAAGTAATGGGATTAACCGACAAATCATCTGGAAAGGCCATATGGGATAAGTTGGAGACTCTTAATGAAGGTGATCCTACATTGAAGATTGCTAAACTTGATGGTTATCGGGTGAGATATGAAAACCTGAAGATGGAAGAAGATGAAAGGATTACTGCATTCATGGAAAGGGTAAACGAGATTGTTATGGGAATTCAATGTTGTGGTGGAACTCTGAGCGAAGATGAAATTGTTTCTAAATTCCTGAGAGCCCAACCACTGGCTTACAAAATGAAGGCTACTACTATTAATGAGTTGAGAACAATGACTAATACATCTGTCAATAGAGATACTTTGGTTGGGAAACTATCTTCTTTTGAGCTTGAAGAATTTGAACCTTTTGGAGCTGTGAAGACTGAACCTGCTTTTCATGCATCTACATCTACAACCGATAAGTAAGATTGGAAAGCTTTATATGTAAAAGAATTAGAAGATATGAAGAGAGAAGATGACGAGTTTAAGAAAATTGAAGCACTATTTGCTAGAAGAGTACCTAAAGGACCGGTAGGAAGTAAGTATGAAGGAAAAGCACCTTTTAAATTTTTTGCATATGGCCCTTTTTAACATCACGGTATGTATAACATGACCCCTTAAGACACCATATGAGCTCTAAGGACATCATATGGTGTCCTAATGGGTCATATGGTGTTCTAACACATGTGTGGTCCCTTAGGACCCCATATGACCCCTTAGGACACCATATGACCCCTTAGGACTATATGATGTCCTAATGGGTCATATGGTGTCCTAAGAGGTCATATGGTGTTCTAACACATGTTTCCTCCCTTAGGACCCCATATGACCGCTAATGACACTATATGACCCCTTAGGACACCATATGACCCCTAACGACACCATATGACCCCTTATGACACTATATGACCCCTGAGGACACCATATGACCCCTTAGGTAACTATATGACCCCTTAGGACACCATATGACCCATTTTAACATCCTAGTACATGACATGAGCCCTTAAGACACTATATGAACCCTTAGGACACCATATGACCCTTTAGGACAACATGATTCCCTAAGGGGTTATATTGTGTCTAAAGGGGTCATATAGTGTTTTAACACATGTGTGGGCCCTTAGGACCCCATATGACACCTAATGACACCATATGACCCCTCAGGATACCATATGACCCCTAACGATACCATATGACCCCTTAGGACACCATAGGACTCCCTAGGACACCATATGACCCCTTTTAGAATCCTAGTACATGACATGACCCCTTAGGAAACCACATGTCCCCTTAAAACACCATATCAACTCTTAGGACAATTTGATGTCCTAAGGAGTTATATAGTGCTCTAACACATATGTGGCCCCTTAAGACACCATATGGCACCTTAGGACACTATATAACCCTTCAGGACACCATATGACCTCTTAGGACACTATATGACCTCTTAGGACACCATATGACCCCTTTTAACATCTGAGTACATGAAATTGCCCCTTAGGATACCATATGACCCCTTACAACAATATGATGTCCTAAGGGGTCATATGGTGTATAAAGGGGTCATATGGTGTTCTAACACTTGTGTGGCCCCTTAGGACCCCATATGACCCCTAACAACACCATATGACCCCTCTAAACACCATATGATCCCTAATGACACCATATGACCCCTTAGGACACTATATAACTCCTCAAGACACCATATCACCCATTAGGACACCATATGACCCCTAACGATGCCATATGACCCCTAACAACACCATATCACCCATTTTAACATCCTAGTACATGAAATGACCCCTTAGGATAACATATGACCCCTTAGGACACCATATGACATCCTAAGGTGTCATATGGTGTTCTAGCACACTGTGGACCTTAGGACCCCATATGACCCCTTAGGACCATATGATGTCCTAATGGGTCATATGGTGTCCTTAAGGGTTGTATGGTGTCCTAAGGGGTCATATGGTTTTCTAACACATGTGTGGCCCCTTAGGACCCCATATGACCCCTAACGATACAATATGACCTCTTAGGACACCATATGACCCCTTAAGACAATATGGTGTTGTTATGGGTCATATGGGGTCCTAAGGGGCCACAAATGTGTTAGAACACCATATGACCCCTTTAGACGGTGTCCTAAGGGGTCATGTAGTGTCCTAAGGGGTCATATGGTGTCCTAAGGGGTCACATCATGTTGTTAGGGGTCATATGGAGTCCTAAGGGACCACACATGTGTTAGAATACCATATGACCCTTTAGGACATCGTATTATCCTAAGGGGTCATATGGTATCCTAAGGGGTTATATTGTGTCATTAAGGGTCATATGGGGTCATAAGGGGCCACACATGTGTTAGAACATCATATGACCCCTTAGGACACCATATGACTCATTAGGACATCATATGGTGTCGTTAGGGGTCATATGGGGTCCTAAGGGGCCACGTGTTAGAACACCATATGACCCCTTAGGAAATCATATTGTACTAAGGGGTCATATGGTGTCCTAAGGGGTCATGTCGTGTACTAGGATGTTAAATGGGGTTATATAGTGTTTAGAGTGGTCATATGGTGTCCTTAGGAGTCATATGGTGTTGTTAGGGGTCATATGGGTAACTAAGTGGCCACACATGTGTTAGAGCACCATATGACCCCTTAGGATACTATATGACCCCTTAGGACCTCTTAGGACCTTATATTATCCTAAGGGGTCATATGGTGTCCTAAGGGGTCATGTCATGTACTATAATGTTAAAAGGGGTCATATGGTGTCGTTAGGGGTCATATAGGGCCCTAAGGGATCATATGGTGCCATTAGAGGTCATATGGGGTCCTAAGGGGCCACACATGTGTTAGAATAACATATAACCCCTTTGGACACCATATGACCCCTTTGGATATCATATTGTCCTAAGGGGTCATATGGTATCTGAAAAGGTCATATGGTGTTCTAAGGGGTCATGTCATGTACTAGGATGTTAAAAGGGGCCATATGGCATCCTAAGGGGTCATATAATCTTCTAAGGGGTCATATGGTGTCCTAAAGGGTCATATAGTGTCCTAAGGGGTCATATGGTGTTCTGAGGGGTCATATAGTGTCCTAAGTGGTCATAGGGTGTCATTAGGGGTCATATGGGGTCCTAAGGGGCCACACGTGTTAAAATACCATATGACCCATTAGGACACCATATGATCCATTAGGACATCATATTGTGCTAAGGGGTCATATGGTGTCCTAAGGGATCATGTCATGTATGAGGATGTTAAAAGGGGTCATATGGTGTTCTAAGGGGTCACATCGTGTCGTTAGGGGTCATATGGGCTCTTAAGGGGCCACACATGTGTTAGAACACTGTATGACCCCTTAGGACACCATATGACCCATTATGATCCATCATATTGTACTAAGGGGTCATATGGTGTCCTAAGGGGTCATATGGTGTCCTAAGGGATTATATGGTGTCGTTATGGGTCATATGGGGTCCTAAGGGGAGACACGTGTTAGAACACTATATGACCCATTAGGACATCATATTGCCCTAAGGGGTCATATGTTGTCCTGAGGGGTCATATGGTGTCGTTAAGGATCATATGGGTCTCTAAGAGACCACACATGTGATAGATCACCATATGACCCCTTAGAACACTATAAGAGAGAGAGAGTATTAAAAAGGATAAAAGGGGACAAAGGGAGAGAGAGAGAGAGAGAGAGAGAGAGAGAGAGAGAGAGAGAGAGAGAGAGAGAGAGAGAGAGAGAGAGAGAGAGAGAGAGAGATGTCTTAAGGGGCCCAGGATGTACTAAGGGACCGTCTTATGTAATAGGATATCTTAAGGGGCCCAGGATGTACTAAGGGGTCATATGATTTGTCTTAATAGGTCCTAGGTGTCTTAAGGGGTCCTAGGATTTACTAAGATATCCTAAGGGGTAGTATGATGTCTTAAGATGTACTACTTGGGGTCCTATGTGTCTTAAGGGGTCAATAGATGTCCTAGGATGTACTAAGGGGTCACATGAGTCTTAATAGCTCCTAAGATGTGTACTAAGGGGTTGTATGATGCCTTAAGAGGTCCTAGGATGTATTAAGGGGTCCTAGGTGTCTTAAGGGGTCAAAAGATGTCCTAGCATGTACTAAGGGGTCCTATAATGTCTTAATAGGTCCTATTATATACTAAGGGGTCCTAAGTGTCTTAAGGGGCCATAGGTGTCTTAAAAGGTCCTACGATGTAGTAAGGGGTCCTAGGATAACATTTTAACATCTACATATACATGGATAGCATTTATACATAACATTGAAAACATATAGAATGTATACATAACATTTAAACATATCAGAAAGAAATTTAAACATTTAAAAATCTAACTAAGTAGGTAGGAAGAGAGAGATAGAGAGGTATATAAAGAGAAATAGAGGCAGGGAGGGAGTGAGGGGAGGTGCATAGAAAGAGAGAGGAGACAAAGAGTAGAGAGTTAAGAATGTGAGAAAGAGGTGGAGAGATAGATCTAGATTTTGGGAGAGAGAGGAGAGAGATAGAGAGAGGTAGAGAGGGATAGAGAAAGAGTAATATGGAGAGAGATAGGTCTAGAGCTTGAGGGAGATAAAGAGAGAGATATAGAGAGAGCAAGAAAATGCTGATAGGAGCCTGCTAATTGCTGGAATATGACTAAGTCTGAAAATTTATAAGATCTAAAATTTAGAATTCGCATTATAAGTCTTAGAGATCTGAAACCACTCTCAAACATCTTGCCAATATATACATGAAATATAACTTAAAGTATGTCACATTTCTCAAAGGAAAAAGATAAAGAGAAATGTGACTTATACTTACATGTTATATTTCATGTATATATAGCTTATTTTTAATAAATTAAAAAAAAAACAATAACAAAAAAAAAGAAACAGGATCAAAACGGGATCCCATTTCTAAAAATTTAGAATTTTGGCCTGGTTGTTCCTTCAGATTTTGGCTTGCGAAATGTCTTGGAGTGCCGACCCTTTGGCTTGGACCTAGTTTGACTTGCAATTTGAAGGCCAAATCAATCTTCATACAAAATAATGACTTCAAAAATATATTTGAACACCAAATTTTCAGATTTTTTTTAAACAATGAAAACCCATTATAGTAAAGATTGTCTAGATTTCAAATTATGCTTGCCGTACACGAGGATTTTTCAAGAAAATGATTATGCCCAATAAAAAAATAACAAAAAAAAAATAATGCATAAAAAAATTACAAAAAAAATCCTCGTCAAAGGTGAGTGAGTTGCAGATCTCCCAAAAGGATTTAGAAAATAACTTGTATTTAGGTCAAATTATGCTTGCCGTACACGAGCATGTTATGGTCCCGAAAAGTGACTTTTAAACTATATGTTTTAGTAATGCCTATTCAAACTTAATTTTTAAGATTTGGGTATTAAAATAAATTACATATTTGGAAAGTAGACTTTAAGCACTACATTTTTTATTATTGATTTTTTTCAAGATTCATTCTTTAAGTTCTTCAAATTTTTAGGTCAAACAGGACGAAATCTAAAAAACAAGGAAAACACTTCCACTTTTTGACCAAAAAGTGGACTCAACTTATTGCAGGCACCCTCTGAACATTTCTTCCTTTATTATGATGCAAGCGGGTAAGACCCATCCATGCGACCATAGCTTCAACTTTATTATTCGTGCCTCTTCCCAAGTTTGCACATATTCTTTCTATCATATAACCTCTGCAATCCCTTATAAGGCCTCCAGCTCCCAAAGCACCTGGGTTTCCTTTCGAGCATCCATCAAAGTTGTATTTGAGCAAACCCTCCTCAAGCGGTATCCAAAAACAACTCTTCCTTAAAAACACACTGTGCTAGTTTAGCTCTAGCAGATTATGCTTTATCCCCCATTTTTATTTTAGTCTAAGGTCTAGTAAAGTAGGCATTACCTTAGAGGTGCATGACTTCCCTGCATTAATGCTTTCTTTAATTTGCTGCTTTATAATTTTGAATATTTAGTCATGTTAAGATTTAAGATTAGCAACAAATTTTGATAGAAACTGTAGATTCAGGGGCTCGTTATAAGATTTACCATTTTAATTATCCTTAATTTTTCCAAACAATTGGTTTGAATTGCGACATTGCTTTACGCTTATTTTTAAATGTTTACTCATAAATAATTTTTGATCTTAGCAGTTGTTCTCAATTTACTTATTAAATTATAATAAGTATAATTTCAAAGGTGTTTATTGTCTATTTTTTAATAAACTTGGTTATTTTTCCAATTTCTTCTGATATAACAGAATGTATCACATTATAAAGGAAGAAGAGTTCGGAGAAAAGTTTAAAGTTCTATTGGTATTGGGGATTACAATGATATTTATGATGTTATGTATGAGAAATCCGAGGCCTCGGCTTAGAATATCAAGCACACAAACAAAATTGTGAAAAGGCACAAATTTTTGAAAATTCAAAGCACAATATGTGTAAATATGTTTTTAACAATTGCACAGCTACAAAATGAGCTTAACAATCAATAATTTTGTCAAAAAAAAGAATCAAGTATCTGTAAATAAGAGAGCTACTGATTTCTTACTCAAACTTTATGTTTCTTTATTATATTTCCTTTCAATAAAAAGGATTGAAGACAAAAAGAAAAGCCATTTTTATTTTAAAACAGAGTTACTGATAATAGATTTTTTAAAGAGAGAACAATAAAAATCTTGTTGGAATTCAGTAGCATACAGTTTGAACTATTGGTATACCTTAATAATATGGAAAAAAAATCAAAGATAGATTTAAAAAAGAGAACACAAACACAAAATTAACAATTGGCAGCCAATTTTAGAGAAGTGATTCCATTCAAGTGGGGAAAAATGCTAAGCGGCAAATGAGTAGCATACCATAATGCCACATAAGGTTTTGGGCTTCAATTTAAATGAAATGTAATAAAAAGAGAATTGTTTGTCAGTTTTTTTTCCTAAATCCCATAATTACAAACATTATACCAGCAATAAGATTAGCCAACTATAAACCCTTTTCCTCATATAAAATAAATATAAATAATTCACATGCAAAAGCAAAATACCTTATTAGAGAGTTGTGTAAATCAATAAGCGAAAAGCGATGTATAGTTACATAGTTATTACTCCAAATGGTTTTGATTCCGAGTAATATTATATTTACCCAACAAACTCCAACAACAGCTATGTAACTATAGTTACATAGTTATTACTCCAAATGGTTTTGATTCCGAGTAATAACTATAGTTATTGTTGGAGTAATAACTACTCAGAATGGTTTGATTATATTTACCATGCAACTCCAACAACTTCAACACAGGTCTGGAATTTGACAGGCAAAATGGCCGTTTTTTCACTTTAGAATGCTTATTATAAAAATACAAATTTATTTAGAATATTTTGAAATGGAAGGATTTAGAATATGGAAGGATGTAGTTGTTTCTAATTTTATAATATTTTAATACGATTTTTTAGAATAGTTCTATTTTTTCATATGAATTTAGAAACTTGTCAAAATTGAAATAATAAAATATAATTGATTTTCATTGCTTTTATCTTCTACTTTTATATTTTTTGAGAGTTAATATTTTTCTTAAAACGTCAAAAGATAGGAGTGACCGTCAAGGACTGCTTCAACATATGAAATAGAAAACAAATGCAACAAAAACAATGATCCAACCACATACGGATTTCCAAACATAAAACTCATGACAAATGACTTGCGTGAAGATTTAAAAATGGGGAGAGTTTGTAGGATTAGTTTACGAAACTCTACCACAATAATTTTTTTTTTAAATGACGAATAAAAAATTGAGCTTTACAGCAAGCACGAGATGTTTTACCTATCCAGGAATAAGAATTACACATGTAAAAGCAGAGAATGTTGGGCAAAAAATAAAATCCAAACAGGTTATGTCTAGCTAATTTGATCCAAAATAATGTGCAACTAATAGAAATGAACCATACAAACAACCATAAATCTACTTTGTTATCATGCTGAAAATCTTCCAAGTTCTGTCATCGATTGGATAGAAAAATGATTACATACTATGTTTTTAAAAAGTGTTTTGTGAGCAATATTAATGGTTAGAAGGAATAAATAAATCTTCATGAAAATGGTGAAAACAAAGATCTTTTTGACTGCTATAAAAATAATTTAAGCCGAAAGGCTTTCATATCTAACACACAGTATTGGGAGAACGTCATTAGAAGAATAAGTATGATTATATCTAATTATCATGCATAAATAAAGGCATCAAATATACTTAATCGCGTACAAGAATATAAGAAGCTAGCGAACAGATCAAAATAATACATCAAATATCTATGAGAAATGTCTTACATATGAGCTTAGCACTAATTATAATATTAAAAAAATAAGATAGACATTTACAAGGATACTATGATATAAAGTAGGAAAGTACAAAAATCTTAAAGATGAAATGATTTATAACTTAGAGAAATTTAGTCTATTTAACCAAATCAAAGAGAAGTAATCGATTCAAATTACTGAAATAATCATCTTTAATATTAATTATTTACTAAATATGATTAAAATATGTATAGGTTCACTTTATTTAATATATATGATCTACTCTACTATAATTTAATACTTGTCTTGTATGCAATATTAGAATTTATTAGGTCAATCCCCATATCATGCTACGATCTCTCTTTAAATCTAATCATGTCTATATTTTTAAATACATTCTTGGACATTGGGGAGGCAAGGAGCTTGATGAACACTTCTAGAAGAAGACATCATTTGACATATATATCAAATACATTTTGATTGATGAAATAAGCTTCATTGGTTAGAACATGTTGGAAAACATAGATTTTCAGCTTTAACAAGCATTCTCACAAACAAGAAACATGACATTTGTAGTTATACATTTCATTATGATTAATAAAAAAATTATTAAATTATATTCTAATACATGAAGTTCATATGTGATAAATTTTTATAATAACAATATATGTTTTGAAATTATTTGTTATCAATTATCTTCTAGGTATATCTATGAGTTTGATTGGAGATTTGGGCTAGGTGCCTCTAGTGAACTATAGATCAAAATATGAAAATAATAGATAGGTTAAGTTATCATGAGAGAAATCAAAATTGTGGTTACTCTAGATAAAAAATTTAGACAATATGGAGAAAACACCTAGCGAGAAAGGTTTCATCAACTTTTGATGAATCTATGAGATATAAATAGAGTAATTAATTAATGATTGGGGATTCTTATGATGAGAAACCCTATTCACATAGATGCTATAAGCAATGATGAGTTCAACAATGTTCACTTGTTCTCCAAAAATGATAATGTTCATAGCCATAACAAGAAAATGTACATAGTGTTGCTAAAAAAAAAGAAGTGTTAATACAATAATATATTATCAAAAAGATAAAATTGATCTAGAAATATTGATGACTAAGAATGAAAGGCTAATGTTGACTTTAAATAGTTTCATACAATCAAGTCTTGTAAATGGAGCTTTCATATATATTTGAAAGATTTTGTATAAACTAGGAAGTACTCCACTAGAACCACAAACTTATGTGGTGGTTGAGTTTGACAATTATTCAAGAATACCATTTTGAAGATAATTATCCAAATACAATTCTACTAACAAAAATATAGAGGGGCGACACAATTCAATTACCATTATGATTACCATGAGAATTGACAATACATAAATTTCAAGGGTTAATTCTTTCAAAAAACGCTATTGATATAGGACCAAGAGAAAAAATACGATTGACATTTGTGGTAGTGTCTTGTGTAAAGTCTCTAGAAGGCCTAAGAATAATGAAACCATTTACATAATTATAAAAAATGAAAAAGGCAGATAACTTGCCAAGTGAAAGATTGAAGAAAATATACTGAAAAATTTAGAAGATAGTTGATTTAATACATTATGTTTAAATTATCTTTAATGACTATTAAGTGTTTTAATACAATATGTTCAAATTTGCTTCAATGACTATTAAGTGTTTTATACATTACGTTCAGATCCTCTTCAATGACTATGAAGTGTTTTAATATATTAGGGTGTGTGCAAGAAGTTGAGTCCATTTTTTTTTGTCAAGAAGTGGAAGTGTTTTCCTTGATTTTTCAGAATTTGTCACAATTGATCTAAAAATTTGAAGCACTTAAAAATTAAATCTCATAAAAATTCAATAATATAAAATCGATACTCCAAGTCTAGTTTCCAAATATGTAATTAATTTTAATATGATATAAGTCGATTTTCAAAAAGGATTTCTAAAAACTACTATTTAAAGATGCCTATTTCAAGACCATACCATGCACGTGTACAACCACCATATTTTGACCTAGATAAAAGTTTTTTTTGAACCCTCTTGGAAATATATTTGTAAGACATTGAAGATTGATGATGATTTTTTTGTAATTTTTTTGAATATTTTCTTTTATTAATCTTGTATTGGCCCTAATTGTTTCTTTAAAAACTCCTCATGTACAACCACCATAATTAGACCTCAACTTATCATTTTTTGAATTTTTTGAATTTTAAAAATAAATTTGTGTAGATTGATGTCATATAATTTTTTTCAAAAAACACACAAAATAGAAAGTTATTAAATAAATAAAGAAGTTTGATATTTCCATTTTCCAGAATAGTTTTATTACAAGTAAATTGAAGAATAGAAAAAATAATCAAATCCTAAAAAAAAATTAAATGTTTGAAATCTACACAATGTAATCTACAATGGCTTTTAATTTTATTAATTTTTTTTTTTAAAAAGGGCATTAGACATATGTCAGAAATCTTTATTTTGTTATGTCATTGATCCAACCTTGTCCTTACAGATTCAAGACTAAGGATTAAGCTTTCCATGCCTATCCCAACCTGAAACCGATCCATAGGACGAGGTTTGGTTTTGAAATTTTAAATTACAGGGACCCATTTGTCCCCATTATTTAAATGTAATGAGTGCCAATTATTTAAGACATGAAAATGAGTTTGTTGGAATTTAAAAAATAAATTCTTTTAAAAAATGGGGCCCATTTTTTAAATGAGGTCTTGTTATTTAATAACGAGGGCGTGTTCTTCAAATAATGGGGGTGCACATTCTAAAAGATATATATACTTCAAAAAATGAGAACTTGTTTTGTGAATTTTTGGCTCAGGCACTTGCTTTTCTCTGCCCTATTACTTTGATAAAAGTAAATAAATTGGTTTTTGAAAAAAAATAATCGAAAAGCGTATGCACATATATACAAGATGAAGTGGTACAATCCTTTCATCAAAAGCAGCTATAAGTTCTAAACTTGCTTTGAAGTGGCTTGTGAAACTCATCGTTTGTCATCCTCAAATCACTTTTGATTGTGGAAACTACTAGCTAAAGAGTATGGAAGGGGTGTTGTTATGCCTGCTTTTTTAGATTGTATTCATCAAATTAGGGGAGAGGACTCAGTAGTTGTGCACCCTAACTTTGTGCTTCTCAAAATCCTACGTGGAAATTTCAAATCACTATGAATTTACAACAACTTACTTGGCAAGTCTCTTGCTTATAACTAAGGTTTCAGGGCCACATAATCAAATATGATGCCACATCAACATTTTTTTTGCCAAGGTGTCCAAAACAGCCCCCCCCCCAAAAGTGAGACCCATAGGTGTGCAAAAGGGCCCCTATACTTGTGCAGCTGATGTGGCTGTTAATTCTATGACCATCTGGTTAATACTGAGGGGGGGGGGAGTGAATAGTATTAAGACCAATTTGAAACTTTAAACCCAAATCAAACTTACAACAAATCTAACTTCATTTACCAGATATGCCAATTCATCAAACAGTACCGGTAACCACTGATAAATCTTTGATAAACTGCTATAACTGGTGTATTTAGAAGTAATGAATAAACTAAAAAGAATCAATAACATCACATGAAAATGATTCCACACATGAACACCATATTTTTGACGTGGAAACCCAAATAGGGAAAAACCACGGTGGGAGTTAGTACCCACAAAGATTTGTACTCTTTTGAAGTATGCCCTGTTAGGAGCTTACAATACGACATGTTATGAGTAGACCCTATTAGGAGTCACTCAGTTAAGGGATTTGGATGTGCAACTCGGTTAGGAGCTTAATGAGCTATTAGGATCAACCTTGTGAGAGGATTTGCCACTTTTTTTGAGAGCTACCCTGTTAGGGGATTTACAAGATTAAGGCCTTTCAGGACCTACCCGGTTAAGGGATTTAATCTTCTATAATTGTTAGAGAACAAAAATGAAAAAGTGATCTATTACTTGCACTTCTCAGCTTGCTAAATCAGATCCAGTTATGCTCCACTATCTGCAACTCTCAGGTAGATCTCACAATTCTCTGGTATGACTTCACACTCTTCTCTAAGACCACCGACACTTCAAAACATCAACTAAGCCAACATAAACAATATTTTCCACTAAGTCGAAAACTAAACCCTAAATTACATCATAGACCATCACAGATCTTTACAACTCATTAGAGATCATTATATGAATCATTACAATCAATATCAATCGTTGAATGATCATAAGTCGTCATAGCAAGTCGATCTGGTACAAAGTCAAACCCTTAGCTCATTCCGCTAAGCACTTTGCACATTCCCAAAAAATTCACTCTCCAAATGCACCAAAACATCTTTCAAACATTTCACATGGTTTGTGCCATGTTATCATCAACATGTAGACTTGATGTCGATCATCGCCATACCAAAAATCATTATTGGTTTTATGATTTCTTCACCGGTTCTAAAACCTTGGCAAAACTTCATCAGAAATTAGAAACATGCCTTTCGATAGTCATCACAAGATGCAGTTTTGGTCAGATACTCATTATCATGATAAAATATTACATTATAAACCACAAATCACCAATCATCACCAATCATCCGCTTCAAGTAAAACATCTCTTCATATACCGGTTAAAGTCCTATTTCACAGTCTTTTGTATATTGCCGGTAAACCCTGTCTCTGTTAGACTAAATCACTTAGATGACAAACCAAACATTAGATAACATCATTTAACATCACTTGCCATCAATGACAACACAAATAACTAATCAAGTCATCTAATCACAAAATCTCAATCTCTTCATCACAAATAGTCTTCTATCCTCTATCGGTTCAGTCATCAGTCTTTAACTGCATCACCTCATTTGCATCAGTTATGCCAATCATGCCAACAATCTCCCCCTTTGGCATTTATGGTAACACCAATCAGATTGAAACACCATCATTGTTACTTGTTGTCGGTATCATATCATCTGCCGGTCTCCTCCTTTTGTCTTCTCCCCCTAAACCAATACTTCTCCAACTTCTTTGATCCTTTTCTTCTCTCAAATCTGATCTTGTTCTTCTCCTAAATTTGATCTTGTTCTTCTCCCCCTTTGACAACAATGTGTATGTGCATCACTGAGCTTCTTTATTTGTTGCTTATGTCATCATCATCTCTGCTAACCAAATCATAACATTATATCGAATCATTATATCAGATCATTAAATTAGAACTTTATCCGAGCTGCTCCCCCTACGGAGTATCTTGCACTTCATCAATCCTTCGTGAAGAATAAACATTAGATCCACAAGATTCATGCATCTCCATCATTCTAGTTCTTTCGGTGTAGGGGTCTAACCCCTAGTTTACCTCTAATAAACTCAAAGGTAGTCTTCGGTAAGGGCTTAGTAAAGGTATCCATCATCTGATCTTTACTCTTCACATATTCCATATTGACTTGTTTTTCTTGAACTCTTTCCCCTAGAAAATGATACTTCAATTCAATGTGCTTGGCTCTAGCATGAAGTACAAGATTCTTATAGATATTTATTGCACTTGTATTATCACAATAGATAGTCACCGGTTCAGACATATCTATTTTGAATCCTTATAGCACATGTCTCATCCATATTTCCTGCATGCAATTCATGGATGCAACAACATACTCTGATTCAGCTGTAGATTGAGAAACACATGTTTGTTTCTTGATCTTCCATGCCACTAATCTTCCACCAAGAAGAAAGGCTCCACCAGTTGTGCTTTTCTGGTCATCCACATTACCTCCCCAATCTACATTAGTAAAGATATCCAAAGTAAAATTTCCTTTATAGGGGTACCATAAACCATATTCTACTGTGTCTTTGAGATACCGAAAAATTCTCTTCACTGCCTCCAAATGTGTCTCCTTAGGCCCTTTCTAAAATCTGGCAATTAATCCAACAACATGAGCAATGTCCAGCCTACTATGAACAACATAGTGCAACTTACCAATCATAGACCTGTACTCTTTTTCACAGATAGTAGTAGAATCATCTTGCTTGGACAACTTGCATCCTGTCATCATCGGTGTTCCTACCAGTTTGCAGTCTTCCATGCTGAATGTCTTCAACACCTCTTTGACATACTTGCTCTGACAAATAAAGATACCACTATCAAGTTCTTGGACCTATAACCCAATTAAGAACTTTATTTCACCGATTAGAGACATTTCAAATTCCTTTTTCATAACATCAGCAAAATCCATACACATATCATCATTTCCACCAAAAATTATGTCATCTACAAATACTTCTGCTATCAACATCTTGTCTCCATCAGTCTTCAAATAAATGTTGTTGTCCTCATTGGTATGTTGGAATCCAATTTTGATCAGATGTACATGTAATCTCTTATACCATGCTCTCGGTGCCTGCTTTAGACCATATAGTGCTTTATGCAATTTACATACCATGTCTTTATCATCAGATAGAGAAAATCCACATGGCTGTTCAATGTAGACTTCTTCTTCTAGAATCCCATTCAGAAAGACTGATTTGACATCCATTTGATAAACTTTGAATCCCTTATATGCGGGAAATGCTAGTAGCATTCTCACTCCTTCTAATCTAGCAACCGGTGCAAAGGTCCCTCCATAATCCTCACCTTCTTCCTGTGATAGTTTTGATACTTAATGTTAAGTACAAATGCCAAGCTAATAAGATGAGAGGGGGGGGGGGTGGTGAATCATACAAACTTAATCTTCCATAAAAACATCAAATTCAACCTCGGTAACATATACTTCAGTAATATAACCAAAACTGCTAAACATGCAAACTCAAAAGCATATAAACATCATAATCCTCATAACACCAGATTTAACGTGGAAACCCAAATAGGGAAAAACCACTATGGGATTTCGGACCCACTAAGAAATATACTCTTCTAGAGTATGCTCAGTTAAAAACAAATCCTGTTAAAGATTACAAACACATTGCTAGATGTGACCCAGTTAAGAGATTTCCCTCAGATCTTTTAGGATCTTCACCTTGTTAGAAGTGACCTCGTTAAAGGATTTCAAACACTCAATCAGAATGTCACCTTGCTAGAGGGTTTTACAAATAAGACTGTTAAGTCCACTCGGTTAAGAGATTTTCTGTCACTTTACAAAATAGTAGTAATAAAAATCTATCTGCAAATTCACATCTAAAATGTTAAAGCAGATTCTTATTTGCTCAATACAATATAGACATAGAACTAATCTTGTCCATCTGCTAGGCTCTATACTCTGTTATTCAAATAGGTCTTCAAGCTTTTGTGCTCGGTAATCACTATGTAGCATCCCTGTGCATACACTTGCCCGCATACATTGGTTATCAACAATTCCTTATTTATAAACAATTCGCCAACCACTTAATCTCCTTGATCACATTTCCCATGATCAATCATAGCCATCAGATCTTCAAACTTTGACCAGGTTCAATGTATCCTTCGATCTGAAAATGTTTTACCCTACCTTGGAACTTGCATACATTTCTTGGAACTTGTGCTAGGGTATTGCGGTTCAATCTGAGTTGTAGATCTTCCTGCCGATTTTCCTTTGCCATAGATTCTTTAACAACATTCACGGCATACCAATCATTTAATCATAGCCAGCTCATCAGCTTCCTTCATTAAATAATACTTTTATTCATTCAATGCATTCTGTTATTTCTCAGTTGCAACTCGGTAAATACTAAACTTCACTTGGTAGACATTCCGCCATCATTAACCAATAGCGATAACCTTAGGGTTTACCAACTAGGTTCTTTGCTCGGTAACATAGTGTAGTATTAACCTTACAATCAATAACATATGTATGATATCAAAACAATCTAAACATCATGATCTCATCATTGTCTAACTCGGTAATAGTTGCCTATTGAATAACTTATTTCTCCCCTTATTCATCATATTCTTTCTATGTCTTTTACCGACATCTTTATACTCATCAAATCATACTTCTCAAGATATGGCAACATCATTCTGAATTAGAAAATCAATTTCTTGACATCAATGACAAAATAATAATATTAAGACAGTAAACATCCTTAATCAGTTATATCCATAGTCATCAACAACCTTCTCAATATCCTTATTGAAATGACAACAATCTCTCCTTGTCTGTTATAATGCCAAATGCCAACAATCTCCCCCTTTGGCATTGATGGCAAAACCAATTGATTTGACCTTATTGATTCGGATTGCTGAAATGCTCTCCCCCTGTCATCAGAATTCTTCCCCATACATTAGTCTTCTCCTCTTTTCTATAGTCTTCTCCCCCTTTGACAACAATACCAAAAAGTAAAGAACTAAAACATAATTTCGTCCTGTATGAAGTGATTTTCTACTGTTGTGTGTCAACTTAGTCTCGGTCAGAGCATTTTGTCTTCAATTCCTATTCCCTGTATTGTTTCCTGCACACCTTTAGAAAACATCCTAAAGTGTGTAAATTAGCATCAACTCCTAAAAGATATTTTGTAGAGTCATCGAATTGATGCTTTCACCGAACTTGATCAGTGAGTAGAAGATAGGGGTAGGACCCCTAGCTTACTTCTGAGATGCTCAAAAGTGTCCCTTGGCAGTGGCTTGGTGAAGATATATGCTATTTGTTCCTTTGTGCTAACATACCCCAACACCACTTTCTTCTCTTGAGCTTCTTCTCTAAGATAATGATATTTGATAGAGATGTGCTTTGTCTTAGAGTGCATAACAAGATTCTTTGAAATGTTAATGGCACTAGTATTGTCACAGAATATAGTTACTGGCTTAGTAACTTTCTCATTTATACCTTCCAACAGTTGTTTGATCCATGCTATGTTGGTACAATTCAATGCTGCAACAACATATTCAGCTTCTGTTGTTGACTGTGAAACACATCCTTGTTTCTTGCTAAGTCAACTCACTAGTCTTTCTCCTAAAAAGAAAGCTCCTCCACTTGTGCTTTTCCTGTCATCAATGTTACCTGCTCAATCAGCATCAGTATAAACTTTTAAATCAAAGTCATTTCCTTTTTGATTTACTAAGCCATAATCCTCAGTGCCTTTCAA
Organism: Cryptomeria japonica; assembly: GCF_030272615.1. Taxonomy (NCBI): domain Eukaryota; kingdom Viridiplantae; phylum Streptophyta; class Pinopsida; order Cupressales; family Cupressaceae; genus Cryptomeria; species Cryptomeria japonica. The sequence goes on from NC_081408.1 coordinate 307,276,535, forward strand.
GTATCTAAAAATTCTCTTGATTGTTGTCATGTGTGTTTCCTTAGGATCTGCAGAGATTCTTGCAACTATACCTACTACATGTGCTATGTCTGGCCTGCTGTGAACAACATATTGCAACTTTCCAATCATGGATTGGTAAAGTGTCTCATCAATAGATGCAGATTCATCATTCTTTGATAGTTTACAGTTGGTAGTCATAGGAGTACTTACTAGTTTTGAATCCTCCATTCCAAATTTCTTCAAAATATCCTTTATGTACTTGGATTGAGTAATGAAAATCTCATCTTTCATTTGCAGTATCTGTAAACCTATAAAATATTTTATCTCACCGATTAATGACATCTCAAATTCTTTGCTCATTTCATTTCCAAAGTTCTTGCATAGATGGTCATTTCCACAAAAGATAATATCATCAACAAATATGGCTGAGATCAGTATTCCATTTTCATCATTCTTCATGTACATATTTTTGTTTTCATTTGTCCTTATAAAACCAATCTTGATCAAATAAGAGTGCAATCTCTCATACCATTCTCTAGGTGCTTGTTTCAAACCATATAAAGCTTTGTTTAATTTACATACCTGATCTTTATTCTTGTCTTCAACAAATCCTTCAGGTTGTTCAATAAAAACTTTTTCTTCTAATATACCATTCAGAAATGCAGATTTGACATCCATTTGATATACCTTGAAATTCTTGTAAGCAGCATATGCCAACAATGTTCTTACTCCTTCAAGTCTAGCCATAGGTGCAAAAGTTTCACCATAATCAATTCCTTCTTCTTGAGCATAACCTTTGCAAACTAGTCTTGCTTTATTTCGAATAACCTCACCTTTTTCATTCAGCTTGTTTATGAAAATCCACTTTGTACAGATTACATTTTTGTCCTTCGGTCTTGGGACTAGTGTCCATGTGTCATTCTTTTTGATTTGATCAATCTCTTCTGTCATAGTATTTATCCAATCTTCACTATTAAATGCCTCTTTCACTATTCTCAGTTCAAATTCAGATATCAGACATGTGTTCTGTCTCAGTTTGTTCCTTGTCATCACTGGATCATCCTTATCTCCTATAATCTGACTTGATGCATGATGTCTTCTGACATACTTGGCTAATACAGGCTCGGTAGGCTCTGTATGATCTTCTTCATCACTCGGTAACTGAATATTTTCTTCATTTCCTTCTGCAGTTTTCTTGGTAGGACTTGTCGGTTGAACATAGACAAATTTATCATAATCTTCTGGTTTCTTGGAATTTCCTTCATCATTTCTTTCTGCGAATTCATCAATTTTCACATTTGCACTTTCTACTATTTTGTTAGATGATTTGATTAGACATTTAAATGCTTTACTTCTAGAAGAATAACCAAGAAATGTTCGTTCTTCACTTCTCTGATCAAACTTGCCATATCTATCATCTTTGTGTACATAGTATCTACTTCCAAAGATTTTGAAATAACTTACATTAGGTTTCTTGTCATACCAGATTTCATATGGTGTCTTCAAAGTTCCTCTCTTCAGTTGTACTCGGTTTAGGGTGTAAACTGCTGTGCTTATTGCTTCTCTCCAAAATGTTTGTGGTACTTTCTTTTCAATCACCAGGGTTCTGGCACAATCCACAATAGATTTGTTTCTTCTCTGAGCTATCCCAATTTGTTGTGGAGTTCTCGGTGCAGAGACTTGTCTTTTTATACCATGATCATTGCAAAATAAGTTGAACTCATCAGATGTGAACTCTCCTCCTCTATCTGATCTAAGACATTTCAGTTGTCTTCCTGTTTCATTTTCAACTCTTGCCTTGTACCATTTAAACATTTGAAAAGCTTATGATTTTTCTTTTAAAAACATAACTGACATCATCCTTGAGTAATCATCCACAAATAATATAAAATATTTATCACCATAATAACTTTGAACTTTCATAGGACCACAAAGATCAGTGTGCACAAGATCTAAACTTCCCTTGGAAGTGTAAGACTTACTTGTAAAGCTTGATCTTGTCATTTTACCCATCTGGCATCCTCGGCATATAGCATTCTCAGGTTTCTCAAGACTCGGTAGACCTCTTACTCGGTGCTTCTTACTTATTTTGATCAGATTATCAAAATTTACATGACAAAACCTTATATGCCATAACCAGGTATCATCTATCTTTGCATACAGACATTTATTCCAAGTTGAGTCAAGGTGTAATGTGATACCTTTTGTTTGTGTCCCGGTAGTAGCTAACTTTCCATGCTTGTCATGAACTTTGACAATTCCTTTCTGAAATTCTATTCGGTATCCTGTATTGTTTAGCTGTGCTACACTCAACAAATTATATTCAAACCTTCAACCTAATAAACATCATTTCACTTTGCATTGTCAAGAAGTTTTATGTATCCTTTACCTTTTACCAGACATGGGGCATCATTACCAAATCTTACATAGCCTCCATCATAGTCTTCTAACATAACAAACTTATGTTTATCACCTGTCATGTGATGTGAGCATCCACTATCTATGATCCAAGAATCATTAGTATTTATGTGAGATATTAGGGCTTTTTCTTCATACCTTTCTTCATTTGATCCATCTTTGATAGCCACATAAACTACTTCCTTTGTATCAGTTTGATCTGATTTATCATCATTGGATTCTTCATCAGCTATTAAGCATGACTTTCTATCTCTTCTTCTGAAGTATCGGTGTCCTCTGTAATGATTATCTTTGTGTCTATCATCTCGGTAATCTCTCTTTTCAGTAGAATCTTTGTTAGTTTAGTTAGAAGCCATATGTCCTATCTTATCACACTTGAAACATTTCAAAGGTAGTTTTCCTTTATACTTACCTTTGCCTCTCGGTAACCTTCTGGCTAAAAGTGCTTCAAACCCTTCTTGCTTTTTGATTTCCTCATACAGTTTGTGTACTTCCTCCATGTTCTTGTGAAATCTTTCACTTGCTCCACTGTGATCCCCTTTAGTGTACTTACTCATTCTATCATTGTAATCATCAGATTCACCAATATGAAAAGAACTAAATGCAGATTCAACTTTATTTACCGATGACCCATTGTTATCAAAGTTACTTAACTCAAATGCATGTAGCTTACCAATAGTAGCATCTAAAGAAACTGGCATATTGGGTACAAACCTCAATTCATTGATTGCAGAGACTCGAATTGCATAAGCTGGTAGAAGGGTTCTTAACAACTTACTTGTTATATCCTTTTCTTCAATAGTTCCTGTAGGATTTTGCCAAGATCAAGGGCACAATGAAAAGCATAAAAAGAGACAATAGAATGACAAGAACAAACTATATTCTCATCAATATGCAAATGATCAATTGGATTAACCAATACAATGAATATAGGCCTGCTTATATAGGCAAGGCCATATGGATGTACGAGCACACAATTATGACATGTGGCTCAATGAGAAACAAGGGTAGGTAAGAAATACTAGGGGTAGGTAGGAGAAATAATATAATATTCCACAAGAGGTGGATGACCCACCGAATGTGGAGTGTAACAGCAAAATAGGACCACAAAAGGTGGAATTTCTCCTACAAGCTCTATCCCTATGTGCACACTTCCCTAAGTGTCTCAAATCCAAACTACGAAGAGATGCATTATCCTAAGTTAACTTAAGTAAAGTGTAATAATATCCACAACGAATATTTATTTACACCAACAGTTCCACCTGCTCCTTTGATTTGATTGACAATATCCTTTAGTCTTGTACTGTACTGGGTTATGTTCTCACCTTCATTCATCCTCATAGATTCAAGTTGTCCTCTTAGAATATCCACTTTTTCTCTTTGAACATGTTCATCTCCACCATACAGAGATATGAGCTTGTCCCACATTGCCTTTGCATCATTGCAACCCTCTAGATCATTAAACTCTGAATCGGTCAATGCAGATGTTATTTCAATCATTGCTTGAATATGTTCTTGCTTTGCCTTTATCTCTTCCATTGTCAATGGATAGGTGCTCGGTGTGATGAAATCATTCTCCATATAATATACAACATATTCTCCAACTCCTGATAGGTGTAGCTTCATCCTTTTCTGCCATGTAGAGAAACTTGACTTGTTCAGCTTCGGTGCATCCCTCTGATACATCTTTGGATCTTTACCTCAAGTGCCTTTAAAATTTTTCTCTCGGAGTCCAAAGCTCTGATACCAATTGATATTTCTAATACTTAATGTTAAGTATAGATGCCAAGCTAATAAGATGAGAGGGGGGGTGAATCATACAAACTTAATCTTTCATAAAAACATCAGATTCAACCTCGGTAACATATACTTCAGTAATATAACCAAAACTGCTAAACATGCAAACTCAAAAGCATATAAACATCATAATCCTCATAACACCAGATTTAACGTGGAAACCCAAATAGGGAAAACCATTGTGGGATTTCAGACCCACTAAGAAATATACTCTTCTAGAGTATGCTCGGTTAAAAGCAAATGCTGTTAAAGATTACAAACACATTGCTAGATGTGACCCGGTTAAGGGATTTCCCTCAGATCTGTTAGGATATTCACCTTGTTAGAAGTGACCTTGTTAAAGGATTTCAAACACTAAATTAGAATGTCACCTTGCTAGAGGGTTTTACAAATAAGACTGTTAAGTCCACTCGGTTAAGAGATTTTCTGTCACTTTACAAAATAACAGTAATAAAAATCTATCTGCAACTTCACATCTAAAATGCTAAAGCAGATTCTTATTTGCTCAATACAATATAGACATAGAACTAATCTTGTCCATCTGCTGGGCTCTATACTCTGTTATTCAAATAGGTCTTCAAGCTTCTGTGCTCGGTAATCACTATGTAGCATCCCTATGTATACACTTGCCCGCATACATTGTTTATCAACAATTCCTTATTTATAAACAATTCACCAACTGCTTAATCTCCTTGATCACATTTCCCATGATCAATCATAGCCATCAGATCTTCAAACTTTGACTAGGTTCAATTTATCCTTCGATTTGAAAACATTTTACCCCGCCTTGGAACTTGCATACATTTCTTGGAACTTGTGCTAGGGTATTGCAGTTCAATCTGAGCTATAGATCTTCCTGCCGATTTTCCTTTGCCATATATTCTTTAACAACATTCATGGCATACCAATCATTTAATCATAGCCAGCTCATCAGCTTCCTTCATTAAATAATACTTTTATTCATTCAATGCATTCTGTTATTACTCAGTTGCAACTTGGTAAATACTAAACTTCACTCGGTAGACATTCCGCCTTCATTAACCGATAGCGATAACCTTAGGGTTTACTGACTAGGTTCTTTGCTCGGTAACATAGTGTAGTATTAACCTTACAATCAATAACATATGTATGATATCAAAACAATCTAAACATCATGATCTCATCATTGTCTAACTCGGTAATAGTTGCCCATTGAATAATTTATTTCTCCTCTTATTCATCATATTCTTTCTGTGTCTTTTACCGACATCTTTATACTCATCAAATCATACTTCTCAAGATATGGCAACATCATACTGAATTAGAAAATCAATTTCTTGACATCAATGACAAAATAATAATATTAAGACAGTAAACATCCTTAATCAGTTATATCCATAGTCATCAACAACCTTCTCAATATCCTTATTGAAATGCCAACAATCTCTCCTTGTCTATTATAATGCCAAATGCTAACATCCTGTGCATACCCTTTGTAGACTAACCTCGCCTTGTTTCTAACAATTCTTCCTTCTTCATCCAAGTTATTCCTAAAGACCCATTTTGTTTCAATTACATTCTTATCTTTCGGTCTAGGAACAAGTGACCATGTCTGATTCTTCTCTATTTGATCTAATTCTTCATTCATTGCATTAATCCAATCATCATATTTTAGTGCTTCCTTTATTGTTTTAGGTTCTATTGTAGATATCAAGCAAGAGTTTTCTCTTATTTCCGTCCTTGTTTGCACACCAACATTCTTATCACCAATTATCTGCTCTTGTGAATTGTTTAATCTGACATACCTAGGCAATACTGGTATTGGTTATGCATCTTTTGCTTCTTGTTCTTCATTTTCTTCATTGTTGTCATCACTTACCGGTTGAGCACCTAATTCTCCATTTGTCGGTTCTTCATTGTTCTATGCTTCCGGTTCCATAATCACAAGTTTCTCATCATCTTTTTCAGGCTCACATCTGTTAGTGTAGACGTATAAAAATGACCACTTTCCTAAATGAATATTTAATGTTCATATCATTCTCATTCCTCTATTTCATTAAATTCAGTTTAATTAAATCACCCACAGTCATCTATTTGATTAAATAAGTTATTTAATTTATTTTAATTAAATTCACCTAGACCTTTCATATCATTTAATTGAATAAATCACTTTATTTAATTAAATCCCCTTTCTACTCTTTTTAATTAAATTTACATTTAATTAAATGGTTCACTTCAAATAAATAAATCTAATTTATTTAAATCCTCCACTTGCATCTATTTTGTTGAAAAAAAGCAATTTATTTTAAATAAAATAACCCTCCACCCACTTGCATTCTCCTACATCTCCCACTTGCCTCCCTAAACCCCCTTCTAGATTCTTCTAATCACTTCTAATTTAGCCCAATCCATCTCCTAAACATTGTCACATCCCTAAACAAAGGGAAGTCACTTCTCAAACCCTTAAAGTCTTCAAATAACCATTAAAGGCTTTATATCCTCAACAACTTAACCATTTAAGTCTCTTACATAACCATTAATGGTTAACTCAACCTTCTTACATGGTTGGAGACTTTTTGCCTAACTCAATCCTCATCTAACCCTAGGGTCTCATCAAGCATTCATTGCTTTGACCATGGTTATTCCTTTAACCCTTGCACAAGAGTTTATCCTTTGGGTAAAAGCTTTATCCAATGAGTTTTCTTAACCTAACCTTAACCTTTACCTTCTTAAGGTAACCATGAGGTTTTCTCAAGCATTTAATGCTTCTTGCATCTCCTCTCAAGCAATCTCTTGTTGACAATCGTCACCATTTCATTGGTGAGAATTGAGTGCATGGATTGATAACTTTCAATCCTAGCCCTTGATAAGATCATCCAATCTTGACCATCCATTGCCCTATTTTTCCTATAAATAGAGCCCTAATTCTCTCATTCTAGGGATCCAAGTCTTTAGCATCACACTTATACTCATTTTATCAAGCATTTCAATCCCTCTTTGAATAAAAATAATCTAATAAGAATTTTAGAAGTATTTCTCTTTATCATAATAATCATATTAAGCTAGTATATCATGTTAGGATACTTCTTTTACTAATCTTTTCATCTTATCATCATATACATACTAGTTTAATTCATTTTTGTTAATATCATGCATATTTAGGATTGCTTTCATGTTAGATTGATCAAAACATCCCTCATTCTCATGATTGTCATCCCTAAGTCACTTTGCTCAGTGATCTGAGAGAAAAGGCATTGGCTTAAGGGGTCTTGTGAGATAGAGAACAATGGAACATCCCTTAGGAAGTTGAACTATTCCATACAGCTCCATAACTTGCACCAAGAGTCCCATTGGTGTGTGTACTAGCCATGATTTCGTAATTTTCATTTCATCGAGCCACTTTTCCCGCATACAACTAGTACCTTCTGACTTTCCAAAGAGACCATCTACCTTCACTTTAGCACTTTCAATAATCTTCTTAGTTTTCTTATTGTAACATTTATATTCCTCACTTCTAGTAGAGTAACCAAGAAAGATTCCCTCATCAGATTTTGCATCAAATTTCTCAATGTGATTATCTGTCTTAATAAAACATTGACTCCCAAATTTTTTGAAATAACTTACACAAGGAGTTTTTCCATACCATATCTCACAGGGTGTTTTGTTGTTTCCTCTTTTTACTAGTACCTGGTTTAAAGTGTATACAATAGTGTTGACTGCTTCTCTCCAAAACATTTTAGGTACATTACCCTATAATAGCATGGTTCTAGTAGCTTCAACTATTGTTCTGTTTATCCTTTTTTCTATGCTATTCTGTTGTGGTGTCCTCAGAGCTGACATTTGTCTCTTGATACCCTGTTAATCACAATACAACAAATTTATCATATGTGAATTCTCCTCCCCAGTCTGATCTTAAACACTTCAAGTTCTTACAAGTTTCATTCTCAACCAAAGCTTTAAATGATTTAAATTTACTAAATGCTTTTGATTTCTCCTTCAAAAATGTCACCCACATCATTTTAGAATAGTCATTGGCAAGGAAAACTTTAAGAAACCCCCCCCCTTGGACAAGGTGTAAAAACCTGGCGAAAGTTGTATAATTCCGAGGAAAATTTTAATTTTACTGGCAAATTTTTGTAGTTTATGGAGAAAAATAATAATCTCCATTAGCGAATTAGCCGTGATTGCTCAAAGTTTGTGAAAAATCTTGGCAAATTGTAATGTTTTTAAAACCCAAAAAATATTTGCATGGGTGAATTGTAATGTTTTCAAAACCAGAAAAATATTTGCATTGGCAATTTCAACCTATTTTCAAACCATTAAAAAAAATATTGGCGATTTCAACCTATTTTCAAACCATAAAAATAAAATATTGGCAATTTCAAGCTATTTTGAAACCATAAAAAAAAATATTGGCGATTTCAATATATTAACTTTAAGTCATTAAAACACATGACACACAGTCGTCAACTCTCTGCCTGGAAGACTGCTCATTAGGGCATCTCACAACCTAGCAACAAGCCCTTACGACTCTCTCTATCTCTAAATCACAAGATGAAAATGCTAAGCCTTCGTAACCTCGAGATCTAGCGACTGAGGGAAATTGAATTGCCACTCACCAATTCTTGACCACAAAATGTTAAGTCCTCATCATCGCAGCGACTTGGAGATAGTGGTAACTTTAACCCTTGTCGCATACTCACCAACATAAAACTGTTTATCTCTTAACTGCTAGCACTTCACTCACAAGCTTGCGGCTTGATCAAGTCTTCAGACATTTAACTTCGCGAGCTGGCGATAACCATTAAACCTAACCACAGACTGTCTAGTCGCTAGCTCGTGACCTAAAAATGCTAACATTAAACAAACATGAGAGCTAGCGACAACTGTATGAAATGAGTTACTCGCTAACTCTTGTGGCTATAATGTATGACATCAGACCAACTTGAGACCTCGCGACCAAAGCAATTTCACTAACAATCTCCAGCTCGGTAGCATAAAATGCTAACACCCAAAAAGTTAGAGATGTCGCGATGTAAACCCAAACCAACTTGTCGCCAGCTTGCGGCTTGATCACATCTTCAAACATTTTACCTCGCGAGTTGGTGATAACCATAAAACTTAACCACAAACTATCTGGTCAGTAGCTCACAACCTAAAATTTTTAAGGCTTGGATGCTGACTCATTCCTGAGGGACTACTTTGAAGGTTTCTCGTGAGTTGAGGTTGATTAGACAAGCGAGGACGATAGTTTCAGAGGCATAAAAGGGTTGGATAGCTTCTGAGTTAGAGATGGGAGATCACAGATTTCTCTAAGAAATAAGAGCTCAAGTTGCTTGTTGTCAGGGATTCTAAAGCAGGATTTGTCCAATCAAGGAGGAATAAAATCAAAACAAAATCGTTCACAATAGATGAGCCTTAGCAGGATGTAGTGGATTTGATAGGCATGACTTCTAGAGTCTACAGTCATGTTGAAAAACACCAAAATTATGATTTTTCACGTGAATGAGCATCACCAAATGAAGTGGGAAAATGTTATAAATACAATGGAGTGGTGACTTAATTGGTAGAAGAGAAAAGAAACCTTTTTCATTTTATAAGAGTGGTTTTTTCCTCAAAAAGGAAGATGATGTTTGAGCAGGATCGTGCATGGAGTTGTTGTGTGCTTTGTGATACCGGATGAGTGTTTTTTTGTTTTCTTTTGTGTGAGTTTGTTTATTGTCAGAGGGGTTGTGAAAGTGAGAAGGATTTCCAGAGGGGGTGTGAAAGCCTTTTCTTGTCAAGAAAGGCCAAGCATGGCGCATCCTCTACTTCTACTCTGCCATAGGATGGCAAGGGGTTTGAAGAAGGAGCCTACAGAGGAATGAAAGAAGGATTTGATTGGGTGGGGAGTGGCAACCAATCATCTTTGTGACGACATGGAAGCTACGACCCCTCCCCAACATATTACATTTACCCTAAAGCTCCTGTTTCCACTTTCCCTGATCGTGGGCATGAAGGCTCGAGCTCCTCTTTCCATTTTCTTTGTTCCTGGGCATGAAGGCTTCCTCCTCTATTCGGAAATGATCTGTTGGATAGAACGTAACATCTCACATTCCATCCGAAGGCATAAGGGTGATAATGTCATGGATCAAGGAATTTTGCAAATTGTATAGTCATTGGGGTTCCTTTTCTGGTTCCAGTAGTGATTCTAGACTCTAGGTGAAGGGAGCAAGTTGTATACTGTATAGTCATTTACAGAGCAAATGAAAAGCATTTAGTTTCAATCTTTGTACAGGTTCTTGAAGGAGTTATATATAAATTTATTTTGTGTATAATTCTATCTCTTTCAAATGATCAGAATCATGAGTTTTAACTTTTTTCATTTGTTGCATTGTTATGGTGTATGTAATTTTTCATTTAATGCTTCCTATTATGCCCAAGAATGCAAAATTTTTGTTAGTCTGGAATCATATTAAGGATTCACCTCATTGTAATTGGTGGTCAGATTATAGTTATAGAACACCTCCATATATATTACATAAACATCCATAGCATATAAAATCATAAGAGTATTAAAAATGAAAGTATCAAACAACACAATAGATATGAATACAACATAATTAGTAAAACATGCATGCAACTCAATTAAAGGGAATATCTTTTGAGGATCCAATTCCATGATAGATGTTATAGAAAAATCACAATTTCATAATCAAAGGCAAACAAGAAAACATATTCACCCACAATGAATCAACTATTATAATTGGAAGGTCACTTCACCAAGTCAACATCAAGACAACAAACCAATGCCTTATCCTAGGGTGTAGAGTCACTTATAATTCAAAGACAACCTAATAATAAACTTCAATAAGATTCATTTGCAGATAAATAGGAATGAAATTATGAATAATGCCATTACATACACAACCCAAATTCATATGTAAACTGAAAGACCCTTGACCATTCAATCCATAGTGAAAACATAAATTCAACACAAAGACAATTATGTGAAGATCTCAAACTACAAATGGTATTGATATTATATTCATAATGAATCATGATATTAGAAAGTAAATTCACAATGCGATTTATCTATGCACTTATCAAATTCTTGAACAATTGAGCTATCATAACTATATAAGAGTTTTCAACATCAATAAAAGTGGCCAACTGGCCATCCCTCTCTACTGATCAAAAAGAAAAAGTGGTCATCCCTCTCAAATTAATCTTGGAATCCTTTTATAAGATGAGGATTCAACAAACTTAGAATTACTGTGAGGAATCTTGGGTAGCAACCTCAACCTGCCATTTCTTCTTTGGCTTTAGCATGGCTTGCCACCTATCCACCTCTTTGTCTATTGGCCAACTGAATGCATTTACCTCTTCCAACTTTGCAACTGAATCTGTCCATCTAACATTTGTAACTGCCCTGGACTCAATAATAAACTTTGCATGGTCAACCTCAACCTTGAACAATGAATCAAGCATACCGTTAAGGAAATCAACATCAACCTATTCATTTATATGCTTGATTATTTCTTCTTGCTCCAGAATCAAATCGAATTCACTGGTCCAATTAGAAACTAATTTCAAATCTCCATTACTACCATAAATTGAAGGCACCAATTTACTATAACCTTCCCCAAATGTCTGCAATTTTTCATTTATAAGCACATCCTTCCCTGTGAAAAATGCATAAGCTGAATTCATTAACTCGACCATGTCTTTAGTGTCATTGATCTTGGGAGGGAACTCATTGCTATACATCATTGCAGTATCTAGCTTATCCATTAATTTGCTTCTTTTTGACCAAACATTGAACAAAGGTCCAAGAAAAGCGACAGCCTCAGAGGATGTGTTACTTGCCTCTTTCAAAGAAATGTGCAAATCATGCACTACCATCAATTTTCCTTTCAATACATTAATCTTGTGTTTCAGAATTCCTGCCACAACAGAGATAGCCTTGACATTTTTTTCATTTTCAAGCTTTTCAATTTTCCTTGTGTATTCCTCCATTTTTGCTATCACATCAGCTGGTATTTCTTGTACTTGTTCTGTAATTTGTATTGGAGGGGGCTCATTTGAAATTTTTTCTTTCAACTCCACTAACTCTTCCTCCGGAGCACCCTTCTTCATCAGTGTCGCAACAACATTTGTAATATCCTTTCTTTACCTACGAGTTGGCGACCACTGCAAATCTAACAAAACAACTTATTTCATCGCAAGCTCGTAACTAGAAACTTAACTTGACTTAAACCATTGTGATCTCGCGACAACAAGACACTTAACTACCGTCGCATGCTCGCAACACTTTTTGACTTAAGACTTACAAACCTGCGAGCATGTGATGACCACAAAATCATACCAAAACTTACCTGTTGCCAGATCACAACGTAAAATGCTAAACAACTTCAAAAACTGCGAGCAAGCGATGAAACCAACTAAGCTGTGATACCAACCACATTGCATGATCGCAAATTAAAATGACTTAACTGTGAACACCTCGCAAACTTGCGATAACATAAACTCATACCCAGTCGCAACCTCGCAACATAAAATGGTATTTGGGCATCGTCACTTCTCTCAAGTCTCATTAATTGCACACTTGCAACCGGTTATAACAATTTGGAAAGGAACCGGTGAGTTAGCGACAATGCTACCAAATCCTCTTAATCATAAGCTCGCAACTTCTTTTACGAATCCTCAAAGAAGCTCGCGAGTGAGGGACAACCGTTGATCTTCATCAAGCCCTTTAGTCGCAACCTCACAACAACATTTGTAATATTCTTTCTTTACCTGCAAGCTGGCGACCACTGCAAATATAACAAAATAACTTATGTCATTGTAAGCTCGCAACTCAAAACTTAACTTGACTTAAACCCTTGCGATCCCTCGACAACAAGGCACTTAACTGCCATTGCATGCTTGCAACACTTTTTGACTTCAGACTTACAAACCTGCGAGCATGCAATGACCACAAAATCAGACCAAAACTTACTTGTCACCAGATCACAACGTAAAATGCTAAACAACTTCAAAACCTGCGTGCAAGCGATGAAACCAACTAAGCTGCAATACCAACCACATAGCATGATCGCAAATTAAAATGACTTAACCATGAACACCTCGTGACCTTGTGACAACATAAAATCACACCCAGTCACAACCTCGCAACATAAAAAGGTCAAGTACAAAACATCTTGCGAGGTAGAGACAACTAAAATCTCCTATTACTCGCAAGATCGCGACTTAAACTGACTTGATGATAAAGGACCTGCGAGCTAGCGATAACCATAAAATCTCAAAACTTTTTATCTCTTGACTGTAGCGACCCAGCGAGTACCAACAAAAATCGATGTTTTATGTTAATTTACCATCATAAATAGGCGTGAGAAGTGGCACACAGACCATTAATGACTTAGTACTTACTTGCTAACTCTCGTGGCTATAATGCATGGCATCAAACCAATTCGAGACCTCACGACAAAAGCAATTTCATTAACAATCTCCAGCTTGCTAACATAAAATGATAATACTCAAAAAACTAGAGACCTCGCGATTTAAACCCAAACCAACACTCACTAACTTGCCACTTAAATTGTTAAACATGAAATTTATCTGCTAGTTAGAGATGAAACATTAAAAATATCTCATTGTCTCAATGTCTGACCAACCGTTTGACCACACTTGACGTTGACATGGACAAATAAAGAGAGGAAAACTCAGATTTTCAACGTAGGACAACTTCAGTTTACTAGCCAACTAAGAAAAATGAACATCATGTTAAGCATTTAATATAGAATAGTAGAATGGTTCTAGCAGTAACAGTTATGAAATATGAATAATTTTATGGATCTTGTGACACAAATTGTTGCATTTCATGTTCAACATAATGTGGAACCAAATATCAGTTTACTAATAATTCAATTGTTTACTAATAATTCAGAAAATAAATTCTAATTGTTTACTAATAATTCAAATTCACAATTAAAAATATAAAATAAGTATCTGTTCTGATTGACAAATTCAAGGAATACAATATCAAAAATCATCAATGACAACTATAGTATTGCAATTTTGCAAATTGAAATTGTAATATGACTCAAGAAGTGTAGTATAGTTATAAATACCTATAAACTGACTGCTAATTCACTTTAGTGACTCACTCTGAGCTTTCTATATCCCAAATGGACTTAAGATCCGGAAACTGACTAGTACTAACAGGTTCATCTTCATTCTGAGTTGGGTTTTCAAAAATTTCTTCGTCTTCATGCTGACTCTGAGTTTGGGATCCATCATTTGTCTCAGCACTAGCACTAGCAGTAGCACCACTAGCTTTTAAAGTGTTGTACAACCCTCATCTTTCACGCATGGAATTCTAGATTTCCAGTGCCCTATAATTCCATATCTGAATATAGACCGTCTAGGCTCAAGCATGTCATTTTATGTAGAGTGCTATACTCATTGATAGACATAGTTCTATCTTGGGCTTTCTTAACAAGTTTGTTCATTGAATCCAACACAGGGAGAAGACTAGCTAAAGTTAATAGAGTCTCTATATCACTTAACTTATGTAAGAGATCAGGAGCTTTGTTAACTGTGAGACATTTCTCATACATTAGTCCGATCAAGGATTGTTTTTTTGTTAGAACTCGTTCCATTGGTCCGTGCAAGGAGATCCATTTGGTCTCAACATCCCTAAGAAGCTTGTTTCCTATTGTTACTCCCTCAGCAAAAATATGAAATTCTACAAAATGTTTAGGACTTCAGCAGAAGTATGAGTGGAGCTTGTGGACCAGATCTTCCACTTTTGACACTGTAGGGAAATTGCTTACAATTCTATATGCTAAATTCATTCGATGGGCCATGCAGTGAATGCCAATCATGTATGGTGCAATACTAGTTTGTAATCTTGCGCAAAGACCGGTCCTTTGACCTTGCATTAATACAACTCCATCAGCTCCAACACACACCAACTTCTTGACAATTGTTAAGTCATCCATACCAGCAATTTTATTCAAAGCTTTCTTAACTTCCAAATATAAATTTTCTGCTATTGAATTGCCCCTCATTTTATGAACATAGAGTAGATGAGCTCGGTGGACGTGTTCTTTTACGGTATACACATGCATACAAACCCAAGAAGTGTTATCTATTGCAGTAACTTCATCTATGGATAATGAAATGAAATGTGACTCTTTTACACTCTCTTGGAAATTTTTCTTTTCCACCTCATCGAGACAGTTTGCCATTTCCCATCCAGCGCTTATTGACCAATGTGACATATGATAGTGAGGAATATTCAAAAAAGATAATAAATTACTAAATTTTGGGAAATCTTTCATAGGACACCCTCTCGACAAAATATGAAAAACAACACTCATCTGAATAGTCTTTGCCAGGTTTGCATCTTTCGTTGCATGTTCAAGCCCAACCTTGATTGTATTTCCAAATCCACTATTACCAATCAGTGTCATTTTGTGGTTATGCTCTTCATATTCCACAACATACTTAACATGAAGACATTCTTCCTTTGATTTCCATCTTATTACTCATGTTTCCTTTCCGTCTATGATCTATTTTTCATAAACCTTACCAATATGCTTTTCTATGGTGTCAAGCTTTAGCTGCATCTTCTTCTCTCTTCTAGTTTTCCAGCTACAAATCTTACACCTGCATTCTATTGGTTGTTCATCATTGTTTGGGACCAGTTCAATGAATGGGTACTTTGCTACCCAATCAATCTTAAAACTCCTTGTCATCTCCCACTCTCGCCCCAGTTTTACTTTCCTTTTTCTTTTCTTCCTACCAACATCATCTTCAGTACTAGCATTTGCATCCGAGTGAATTATCTCATTGTGTGTATCCCTTATAACATCTTCTATCATGTCGGTATTGTCATCCTCATTTGATGCCTTTAACTCAATGACAATCCCACCTTATAGTGGTGGTGAGCTACTGTGAATGGCTTCTGCAATTGCAAAGGTTGATGTACCAGAAACTTTGCCAATTCCAAAGAAAGACCTTATGGTAGTATCTTTAAGTTTAAGTTTTGGGTGTTTTGATGGCCTCTCAATCCCTTTAGTTTCACCGCCCTGAGGAGTCTTACCCTTGTCTGACATCCCAATCCCTTCACCACCCTGAGGAGTCTCAGTCTCACCCTTGTGTGACATCTCAATCCCTTCACCACCCCGAGGAGTCTCACCCATGTCTGACTGTGACATCTTGAGTCTTGACCTCTCACTATGAATTAAAAGTTAAAACTAATACTATCAAGTATGAAGAAATGATTACTCACCTTTATGCCTTCTCAACTCTCCGAATTAGGAATCAAGAATGCCTGGACCTGTGTTGCAAGATTGTAACTCTAGCCCTCCACCCTACAATGAACTTTGACTTTCCAACTCAATTTGCGGAATGCGAATTGAGACTCGAGAGCTCCCAATTTACTAATCAGACATGAACAAATTGTAAGAAAGAGTGTATTTATAGCAATCCATGATTGCATTTTTGGCGAATTGCATGGGCATGCAATGAACATTTAATTTAAGCGGGTTGAAATGGGTCCTCAAATGCTTATAATGTTTGAATTGATATTGGCGAATTTGGCCGACGCGTGCAATGAACATTTAATTTACCATTGGTGAATTAGGTCCTAGGTACGTGGTTGTTTTACTATTGCTGGCAAATAACAAAGGTGATCTAATACCCACGTTCAAGTAATTCTAGGCGAATATTACGGGCATGCACATTGACAATGTGTGGTCATTGGTGAAGCCAGATTCTACAATGTACCGTTAACCCTGAAATTCCAGGCGATTTGACCATGATGTTGTCCCAGACTATTCGCGTGGAATTCACCAATTGGCAAAGATTCACCACTAAAATCTCTCTGGTCATTGGTGAAAATAATGAAATACCTATACTTGTAATAACTCTTTGTTCTCATAAGGTCACAGAGATTAAATCTTTACCAAATCTAAAATATTCTTAGAAGTACAATTCTTGCTCTTGAAAGAAATAGAGTCCATCTTACCAATTTGACAATCTTTGCATATCACATTATTTGGTTTAACAATTTGGGGTAATCCTCTTATAACACTTGACTTTCTTACCTTAGCCAGATTATCAAAATTAATATGACAACATCTTTTATGCCACAACCAATTATCTTCTATTCTTGCAACTAGACAATTATTAACATTGCTATTCAAATGGAATAAGTTACCTCTAGTTTGCTTCCCAGTAGAAATTAGTTCACCATTACCTCCAAGAATTCTCTAGACTCCACTTTTAAACTTAAGCAAATAACCTTTATCATTGAGCTGACCAACCTTAAAAGATTATGCTTTAGACTATCAACCCAAAACACATCATCAATATTACTCTTCCCTTTTAGAGAAATTGAACCTTTACCTTTCACCATGCAAGGAGAGTTATTTCCAAATCTAACGACACCACCATCAAATTCATCAAGGGTTATGAACTTACTTTTGTCTCCGGTCATGTGGTGTGATCAACCATTGTCTATAATCCATTCATCACTATTCTCCATATGAGATACCAGTGCCTTTTCATCTGCCAGTTCCTCCTTCATGGCTACAAACACAATTTCCTCATTGTCATCTTCATCTTTAGACTCCTCATCGGTCACACTTTCATCTACTGCAACATAACAATGTTTCTTATCTTTTCCTTTGAATCTCCTAAACTTCTCTTTCTTATCAGCATTAGAACAATTAGCAGCAATATGACCAATTTTACTACAAGAAAAACACTTCAAAGGTAGATTTACTTTATACTTACCGGTGCTTCTTAGAAATCTTTTTGCTAACAGTGCCTCAAGTTCCATCACCTGATCTTCATTGTGTTACTTCCATGACTTGATCTGCACTCATGATTTTGACATATATCTTTTCCTTTTCTAGCAGATGAATCAGTAATAGAATCTTTAAAGGAAGATTCAATAGATTTTGTCACACTATTGTCAAAACTATTCAACTCAAAAGTTGTAAGCTTACCAATCAATGAATCAACAGTTACCTTATCCTTTGAAATAGATCTAAGTTCTTGGATTACAAATACTCTAATAGCATATTGAGGTTGAAGAGTTCTAAGTATTTTACTTACTATTGTGTCATCATCTATTTTACCTCCAACACTCTTTATGCCACCAACAACTTCTTTGATTCTCTGACCATAATGTGAAATATTTTCTCCATCAAACTTTCCTCTCAAGCTTTCCTCTTTGGCTCTTTGTACATGCTCATCTCCTCCATAGATTATATCTAACTTTTCCCAAACCTCACCTGCAGTTTCCAATCCTTGAGCATCAATATATTTTGAATTAGATAAAGTACTAACAATAGCTTCCAAGGCTTGCATGTTCTCTTCCTTCTCTTTGAGTTCATCTGGTGTCAAGGGAGTAGTAGTAGGAGCAACATATTTTGTTTCAATTTTCTTCCAATATTGTGCACCAAGACCTTTGATGTAGATTTTCATTCAATCTTTCCAGATCTTGTAGTTATCCTTGTTGAACTTAGGACCCTCTTTCCTTATCATCTTGACTTCCTTGGAATATTTCCCTCAAGTAGTTAGGGTTTCTGCACACAAAGGACCAATGCTTTGATACCAATTGTTAATTCTACAAGGGTCCGGTTAATACTGATAGGGGTGGGGGTGAATCCGTATTAAGACCAATTTGAAACTTTAAACCCAAATCAAACTTACAAAAAATCTAACTTCATTTACCACATATGCCAATCCATTAAACAATACCTATAACCACTGATAAATCTCTAATAAACTACTTAACTGATGTATTAAAAAATAATGAATAAACTAAAAATAATCAATAACATCACATGAAAATCATTCCACACGTGAACACCATATTTTTGACATGGAAACCCAAATAGGGAAAAACCACAGTGGGAGTTAGTACCCACAAAGATTTGTACTCTTTTGAAGTATGCCCTATTAGGAGCTTACAATACGCCCTGTTAGGAGCGTACCTTATTAGGAGTCACCTGGTTAAGGGATTTGGATGTGCAACCCGGTTAGGAGTTTAATGACCTATTAGGATCAACCTCATGAGATGATTTGCCACTCTTTTTGAGAGCTACCCTGTTAGGGGATTTACAAGATTAAGGCTTGTCAGGACCTACCCGGTTAAGGGATTTAATTTGCTATAATTGTTAGAGAACAACAGTGAAAAAGAGATCTGTTACTTGCACTTCTCAGCTTGCTAAATCAGATCTAGTTATGCTCCACTATCTGTAACTCTCAAGCAAATCTCACTCTTCTTTGGTATGGATTCACACTCTTCTCTAAAATCACCGACACTTCAAAACATCAACTAAGCCAACATAAATAATGCTTTCCACTAGGTCAGCCACTAAACCCTAAATTACATCATAGATCATCACATATCTTTACAACTCATTACAGATCATCATATGGATCATTACAATCAATTACAAATTAATATCAACCGTTGAATGATCATAAGTCATCATAGCATGTCGATCTGGTACAAAGTCAAACCCTTAGCTCATTCCACTAAGAACTTTGCACATTCCCAATAAATTCACTCTCCAAATGCACCAAAACATCTTTCAAACATTTTACGCAGTTTGTGTCGCGTTATCATGAACATGTAGACTTGATGTTGGTCACCGCCATACCAAAAATAATTACTGGTTTTATGATTTCTTTACTAGTTTTAAAACCCTACTAAAACCCTGGCAAAACTTCATCAGAAATTAGAAACATGCCTTCTAATACTCATTGCCATGATAAAAGCTTACATTCCAAACTGCAAATCACCAAATTTCTCTATTCATCTACTAGTAAATAAATCTACATGATATATTTACATAGTTCATTTCATATCCCCCTTTGATTAATTAATTCTAAATTAATTAATTTCCCCCCATATAAATCAATTCCTCTAATCCCTAAATAAAATTAACAAACTCAAGTTTGTTGAGATTAATTATCATTTTCCAAATTATTTGAATTTCTAAATTCAAATGAGCACATGGCTCCTAACTTCTAACCACCTAACCTAACCCATTCCACCTAACCCTGAGTTTAATTAACCCTATCCTATCTTGCACATCCTAACCTCCTTATCCTAACCTCCTATGGTGTGGATGTTATCCCCTTGAGACACATGGCACTTTTGCCACATGTATCCTCCCTTGGACACTTGCCCTCTCATGAGAAAGGACCCTTGACACTTGTCACCACAGAGATGAGAAGTGTCCCTTCCTCCAACCTCTTCTCCAACTTCCTCAATATTGGCCCTTGATATCTTTAGATCAGATCTAGACCATTGATTCTTGCCACCTCAGCTTTAGCCTTGGAATTCCTATAAATATCCCCCATTTTGGAGCAATAAGGATTCTTGCATTAATATTCTTAGCATCATTACTATAGGAAATTTGCATTTCAATTATCTAGTAATTAGCATTTTGGATTAATCATAACATTGCATTTTATATCATTTGCATAATCAATCACGATCAAGTAGCTACTCAACTCTTGAGTTGCCAGTTTGGAGGTCATTGCTCCGCTGAGAGCTAATCAATCCAACACCTTCAAGGTCCTCAAGAATAAAGGAAAATGGGACATTTCAAGGAAGGCTTATGGTTTGCATTTTTAATCTAGTTTTCAATTAAGCTTTCCATTATGTTTTATTGTTTCATTATATGTGTATGCCTTTCTTATTTACCACATTTTCAGCATCACAATACTATTGGCCTAAGATGCAAAGGGATATCATAAAATATGTGGTTTGTCAAAGAGCCAAGGGTACTTCTTCTAATGCTGGTCTTTATAAGCCTTTACCTATCCCTAACCGGTCATGGGACTGTGTAAGTATGGATTTTTTTGTTGGTTTGCCCAAGATCAAATCAGGATTTGATAGCATCTATGTTGTGGTAGATAGATTTAGCAAAATGGCTCATTTTATTTCATGTAAGGTGACTCATGATGCTAGTCATATTGCTCATTTTTTTTTCAAGGAAGTCATTAGGATTCATGGCTTACCTATCAACATAGTATCAGATAGAGATGTAAAGTTTATTGGTCATTTTTGGAAGACTTTATGGAAAAGATTGGGTACTAACTTGTCTTTAAATTTAGCCTACCATCCCCAAATGGATGGCCAAATAGAGGTGGTTAATAGAATACTTGGAAACCTTCTTAGGAGTTTGACAAAGGAGTATGGACAAGCTTGGGATCAGATCATCCATCAAGTTGAGTTTGCCTACAATGACAATGTGAATAGATCAACCGGCAAGAGCCCTTTTGAGATAGTGTATGGCCTTCATCCTAAAGGTGTTTTGGAGCTCAAAGATATTGGGAAGATTGGACTACATAGTGGACATGCTATGGACATGGCTCAATCCATGCAAGAGATTCATGAGCAGGTCAGGACAACCCTACTATACACCTCTCAAAAGATCAAAGATAAAGTAGATGAAAAGAGAAAGGATATACAATTTTATATTGGGGACTTGGTCTTGGTTCATTTGAACAAAGCAAGGCTTCATAAAGGTGTCCATAGTAAACTTCAGATGAGGAGGATTGGACCTTGTAAGGTCCTGGCTAAGTATGGAAACAATGCCTACAAACTTGACCTACCCGGAGACATGGCTTTATCTCCTATATTCAATGTTGTATACTTGGTGCAGTATAAGGGCACACTTCTAGAGGAATGTAGAAGAGTCTCAGAGGTCTCTCAATCACTTTCAGACATGCCCTTACCACCTGCAACCATGCCACATGACGAGCAAGTATTGGATTCTAGAGTTCTCAACAGACAAGGCACACTACTTATATGGAGCATTTGGTCAAATGGAAACACCTTCCAAAATCTAAGGATACTTGGGTACCTGAAGAAGACTTTTCTAAGCTTGGAATTCCCCTTTCTTTGTTTCCTCAAGGAGTCACTTGACTTCTTTCTCATTGGGGGGGTATGGTGTAGGAGCACCTAGCTTTTAACCATTTTTGTTGATGCATTTTCTAGATTTTGGTGTGATAGTCCATATTTTGGATTAGATGTTTGAATAATGGACTCCTAAGAGGTCCACATGTGTGTTTGATAGTCATTTGAAGGGTGATTGTCACCTAGGTTGTTTGTTTTCTCAAATTTGGCCAATGAGCCCTTGTAAGCCTAAAATGACACAAATTTGCATTATAATGTAAAACGTCTTGTAAATCCTCATCAGGAATTTAGGCATGCAATTTTATGTTAGGGAGTCATTCCATAAGGTTTAATATGAGTATAAATGCAAAAAATGCAAAAATGCACATTTGAGCAAAAGTTGTCATTGTTGCTTGACAACATTTTGCAACTTTTTGAGCAACTTTGCATTTTTGAGAAAATCGGTGGTTAGGAAACTAATGAAGAGTTGGTTATGACCAAAATGGCATATAAAATGCTTTGATAATGATCGTACATGGGTTGTAAAATCTTTGAGCAAGTTTGAATAGATTTTGAAGACAATTTCCAGATTTTACCTTGTAATTTTGTCATTTTTGTAGCAGCAGTCCATACCAAATGGATTGACCATGCTAATGTTATTTCATCATGGCTTACTGTATTTTATTCTATTTCTTAGGAGGTTTTTGTAATTTCTTTTAGTCTAGGTTTGAAGTGTGTTTACAAATTGTATTGCTCTCGGCCTGAGCAAGCATTCAAGAGCCCAAACATGGTTCCAACTTCAAATCCCTTGATTTTTCTCAATGAACCTTGGGATTCAAGTCATGGAACCCTTGTACAGTGTATATATGCTTTTTAATGTCCTAGAATTTGTTAGGAAGTAACTTTCCATCATTTCCTAGGCGAGCTCAGTCATAGCCCGGTTAGGAAAATGATTGAAAATGTTGTATTTGCTTGTAGGGATGAGCAGTTGTGGAGGTGCCAGGTGTTTGGCATGAAAGATTGATGTGTGGAAGAGTCTCTAGGAAAAGGTGGAGGTGTGATAGGGTGGAGAGAGAAACAAAACTCATTGAAGAAGACTGCTAATTCCTAAACCCTCTAAAAATGCCATTTTTGGGATTCGTACCAGTACGGACAGACCAAACTACCTACCCTAGTGGATCCAAAAGTTTGTCCAAAAGGGTACTCATATCACCAAAGATGTTGGAAGGTTATTTGAGTGATTTTTGAGTAATTTCCCAAACACCAGTAAGGTAGGGCTAATTGGTGCTCTAGGGCTACTAGGCCTAGAAAATAAGAGAAAGAGCAAGCGATGAGAAAATGGTGAAAAACCAGTTGAAGAACCATTTGATTGGAATTAAAAAACCTATTAAACACCCCCCTAAAACCCTTGCAAGTACATGTTGGAGAGTTGGATGGTTTAATAGTTGGATTTACCCTTGTGAATCTCAATCATGCTTGAAGCAACTAAAGAGCACAAATTGATAGGGAGAACTCCAAGAGAGTTTGAGTGTTTGACTTGTTAATGGACAAGTGAAGAGCAATAGGAGCACACTAAAACATCATTCAACTACCTATTGAGCAAGGTGTGACTCTCTTTGAGAGCCCCTCCCCATCAAAGTAAGTGAATAGTGATAGGGGCCCACTAAAACATCATTCAACTACCTATTGAGAAAGGTGTGACTCTCTTTGAGAGCCCCTCCGCATCATATTATTTCTATCTCTAAGCATGGTGGGGTGGTTCTTTTTGAGCCACATGGTTAGGTGGTAGTGCCACTTTCCATCAGGTGTGTTTGTCCTTCTTGTGGGAGTTGGCTTCTCAGGTGCTCTAGTTGCCTTTGGATTCAAGCATCTTGTACTTCCATTTGGATCCTATTTGTCATCTTGAATCATTCTTTGTATATTTTGGACCTTATATGGTCAGTTGTATTATTTTCTATGTATGCCTTCATGACAAGATGTAATTTTAATGTAAACATTATGTGATCTTATGAGACTTAGTGAATTAGTACAATGTAATATTATTTCAATCATGTGATGCAAAAGAAATGTATGGATGCAAATTAAATGGTTAAATGTATATCTTTATTAGTATCTCTGATGTAATGAAATGGAAAGAATCATCATGAATGAAACTTAGACATGTTAATGATATCTCATACTATTAAATGAAATAATAATTGATTAGTGTAATTGTATCTTTATGTTTTAAATCATCTTAAATTATATTAATTAACGTTAAGCAATGTTTATTTTAAATCATGTAAACCATGTTGGGAAACCCTTTATGAGTTAATTTAAGTCTTCCATTATGTAATTTAAATGTAATGTTAACTTAATGCATCATTTAACTTATTAAAGTTTAAAACAAAAATTATTTACACTCTTTTAAAGTGTTTTAGTTTAATCCCTTCGGGGTTTCCTAGCCGGGCGTTACACCATGAAGGGGCCTATTGCAGGTTAAATACAATTAATACAAGGTAATAACATATATAGATCAAAACCACTAAAAATATACAATACATAGAACAAGTGTATCAGAGCTTGAGATGCTTCTCCTATTGACTTAGGAGGGCTCGCCATTGATGAAGCGACTATGACTATTTCCTGTATGAAAAATGATAATATTATAATTTATCTAAAGTTCACATGTACATGTGCATATAATCATCAAATCAAGAAAATAAAGTAGAGATACATACCTCTTCCCTCTCTTGATCCTTTGGCATATCAGGTGCATTCATCAATTCTACAAAGCCTAATTATTGTTGTATATAAAAGAGACAAAAAAGACTAATCAATCTACAAGTTCCAATTAAGACAATTTAAATCTTTTCGAACAATTGTGTCAATTAAAAATGTTTTAAATCACCTTATGACATTAGGTGTCCTCGATGATTTCTTTCATCTAGGAGGTGTCCTAGACACGCGTGGGGTACCCTAAAAGGAACAAAATTAACACAATAGATATCAGTAAATTATTTTAAATATAATTTAATAAATATAAATTTAAATGAATTGCATATTCAATCAAAATAATACATAAATAAGAGGTGTGCAAATTATGATACCACATAGCTTTCTAGGCCAAAATCGATGGTTGAGAGTGTGACATTATCAATCTAATACATTTGATCCCTTGACAATGCCTATAAAACACAAAATAAATATACAATGAAGAGAAATAGTATATCTTTTTATTTTAAGTTTTAATTCAAGGTACTATTCTATTTTAACATGTTACAAAATTTATACCTCAAGTGTCAAAGTTGTGGCTAGAACAACTATGGGAGGAATATGAGATGGTGTATTAACACCCACTGTTGCATCTTGAAATGCATATTGTTTGTATTAATTTAGATCAATCTATAAATAAAAATTTATTTATATTTACAAGTTTTAATTTATTGATAAATAGAATGTTATCGATTCAAATCAACACACCTATGTTTGCGTCTGACCACCAAACACCATATCCATCAAATTATCATACAACATCACATCCTCTACAGTGCTAGTCTGACATCTACCCTGCAACATGTACACAGATGGGATGTGGAACCATCTGCATTGGCCTCGACATCCATCCCAAAGCATATACTCGAACAACTAGGACACACATGCTGAATGGGCTCACCAAGGCCAGATGATTTAGCTACATCATCATCGTCTGAGCCAAGAGGGTATGACAATTGTGTGCCATGTTCAATGGTGACATAAGTCAATGCAGTGGCTACCTGAAGAGTCTGTACTTCCACCAACTCTTTCAGGGCTACTGGGACCATGACATGGACCACAGGTTTCGGTTCTAGGGGGATGCGACTTTTGGGGTTCAGTACCCTTCGAGATGCAGGTCTATCTTGGGCAAAGCCTCCACCTCTACCTTGGAACTCTCATATCAAAATAGTTTAACCTCTCATTAAGGATAAACTTGCAATATATTCTCTTTAAAAAATATAATGGAACCTCAAAACTATTACAAGGTAGTTTCTCAAAGACCATCCATCACCTATCCCAAAAAGCATTTTTCATCGGCAAATGGTTACACCAGTGTATAGGAAACCTCTTTGAATTAAGAGGTAAGGTCTCAATGGTTTTGGGGTCATTAAAAAGAGCACATATTTGTTCTTTATTTATGTTTTTTTTTTTCACTTCATTATAGGACAACCCACTAACATAAAAAGCAAGACATCGATCCCTATAGCTTTCCCATTTTGTAACTTGTTTGGAAACTTCATTGGCACTACTAGCTAATGATTCTAGGGTTGTGGAAAGGGATTCATGTGATAGTTCTGATACTTAATATAAGTACAGATCCAATAGCCAACAAGATGAGAGGGGGGGGGGGGTGAATCATACAAACTTATTCATCCAAAAAAACATCAGATTCAACCTCGGTAACATATATCAGTCATATAATCAAAAACTGTCAAACATGCAAACTCAAAAGCATATGAACAATATAAACCTCATAACACCATATTTAATATGGAAACCCAAATAAGGAAAAAACCACTGTGGGATTTCAGACCCACTAAGAAATATACTCTTCTAGAGTATGCTCGGTTAAAAGCCAATCCTGTTAAAGATTACAAAACACATTGCTAAATGTGACCCGGTTAAGGGATTTCCCTCAGATCTGTTAGGATCTTCACTTTGTTAGAAGTGACCTTGTCAAATGATTTCAAACACTCAATCAGAATGTCACCTTGTTAGAGGATTTACATATAAGACTGTTAAGTCCACTCGGTTAAGAGATTTCCTATCACTTTCACAAAATAATAGCAATACAATTTATTTGCAACTTCACATCTAAAATGCTAAAGCAGATTCCTATTTGTTCAATACAATCTAGACATAGAACTAATCTTGTCTTTCTGCTGGGCATCAATACTCTATTATTCTAATAGGTCTTCAAGCTTCTATGCTTGGTAATAACTATGTAGCATCCCTGTGCATACACTTGCCCGCATACATTGTTTATCAACAGTTCCTTATTTATAAACACTTCTAACTGCTTAATCTCCTTGATCACATTTCCCATGATCAATCATAGCCATCAGATCTTCAATCTTGTCCAAGTTCATTGTATCTTTCGATCTGAAAACATTTTACCCCGCCTTGGAACTTGCACATTCATCTTGGAACTTGTGTTAGGGTAATGCGGTTCAATCTGAGCTGTAGATCTTCTTGTCGACTTTCCATTGCCTTAGATTTGTTAACAAACTTTTTCTACGGCTTGCCAATCATTGATCCGCTCCAGCTCATCAACATCTTTCATTAAATATCACATGTAAACATTTAATGCATTCTGTTATAGCTTGGTTACAACTCGGTGAATACTAAACTTTACTCGGTAGACATTCTGTCTTCATTAACCAATTGCGATAACCTTAGGGTTTACCGACTAGGTTCCTTAGGGTTTATCAACTAGGTTCTTTGCTTGATAACATAGTATAGTATTAACCTTTACATTTTACAACATATGTATGATGTTAGAACAATCTAAAGCATCAAGATCTCATCATTGTCTGACTCGGTAGAGTTGCCCATTGAATAACTTATCCCTTTATTCATCATATTCTTTCCTATATCTTTACCGACTTCTTTATAATCTTCATATCATATTTCTTAAGATATGGCAACATCATACTGAATTAGAAAATCAATTTCTTGACATCAATGACAAAATAATAATATCAAGACAGTAAAACATCTTTAATCAGTTATGTCCATAATCATCAACAACCTTCTCAATATTCTTGTAATATTGCCAACAACATGATGCTCATGCTCGAATGCCTTCAATCTATTAACCAATTTCCCTAAGTTCTCAAGAGGCGTGTCTTACTACGGGGCAATATTTTCAGAATCTAACATGCATTTATAACAAATAATAATTTTTTTAATAAAAAATTAATGAATTTACATTCAAATTCCAAATAGAATTTTATCAAATGGATAAAATAGATGAAAAAACTCAGTCTCATACCTCTTGGAATTGTTGATGTGCTTGGGCTTCAAATACCCGTTTGCGTATTGCTTGCTTCAAAATCCTCCAAAGTATTTTTGTGCGGCCGCAGGTGAAAATGACCTACTTGGCTGCAGTTAAAAAATAAAATTGATAGTAAAACGCGTTTAGGGTTTGTAAAACTAAACCACATACACGTTTATTATAACATGAACCCTGTACATGTTTTTGCTTCATTTAGGCTTGGTAAAACGAGACTAAACATGTACACGTTATTTAAAATTTTATATAACCCGTGTGCGTTTTAAGTATTTTCAACTTTTTTGGTGGGTGTGTCCACCTTTTTGCACACCACCTTGGTGCACTCACCCATAAGAGTAAGTTTATGAGTATGGAAAAGTATGATGGTGGTGTAGTGAGATTTGGAGATGACAAAGCTGGTATTATACGTGGTAAAGGTTATATTTCTCTTGATGGTAAGCATAACACTAATGATGTCTTGTATGTTGAAGGTCTAAAGCATATTCTTTTGAGTGTTGGATAGATGGTTGATAAGAGATATGATTTCCAATTCAAGAATGGTAAATGTAAGATCTCGAGTAGTTCTGGAACTGAAATTGCATCAGGTACAAAGACTAAAGGTAATATCTTTCACTTGAATGCTGGAGGGAAAAGTTGTTTGATTGCTCAAATTGATGAAAGTTGGATATGGCATAGAAGGATGTGTCAAGTAAATTTTGACTGCATGGTTAAGATAAGTTCCACTCAAGCTATAAGAGATTTTCTTAAGATTGTAAATCCTATTAATCTGGTATGTAAGGAATGTCAGTTAAGGAAGCAGACAAGAGTTTCTTTCAAAAGAAAATAATATACTTCTAATGGGATATTGGATCTTGTGCATACTGATTTGTGTGGTCCCTCTAAAGTGAGAAGCTTGTAGGGTGATAGGTATTTCATGTTGCTAATTGATGACTATTCAAAGATGATGTGGGTCACCTTCTTAAGGGAGAAGTCTGAAGCATTGGAGAAGTTCAAGATTTTAAAAGTTATGGTTGAGATAGAGACTAGACAGAAGCTGAAGTGTCTGAGATCTGATAGAGATGGAGAATTTACTTCCAGTGAGTTCAATTCTTTTTGTGAAGATCATGGGGTGAAGAGACAATTATCTGCTATGTGGACCCCTCAGTAGAATGGTATTGTGGAAAGGAAGAACAAGA
The DNA here is from genome assembly GCF_030272615.1 of Cryptomeria japonica. Taxonomy (NCBI): domain Eukaryota; kingdom Viridiplantae; phylum Streptophyta; class Pinopsida; order Cupressales; family Cupressaceae; genus Cryptomeria; species Cryptomeria japonica. The sequence goes on from NC_081408.1 coordinate 307,305,852, forward strand.
TACTTTGAGAAACTGCTAGAACCATGATGATTGAAGGAAATGTTCCACATGTTTATTGGAGAGAAGTTGTGAGTATTGAAGTGTACACTCTTAACCGAGTGCATATCAAAGGTGATACCAACAAAACTCCTTATGAGTTATGGTTTGGTCATGCTTCTATAGTTAGATATTTTAAAATTTTTGGTAGTAAATGCTATATTAGAAGAGATGAAGATCTAGGGAAGTTTGATGCTAGAAGTGATGAAGGAATCTTTCTTGGTTATTCTATGAAGAGTAAAGCTTACCAATGTTATAACAAGAGATTGAGGAAGACTGTTGAAAAAGATAATGTGAAAGTTGATGAAGGAAATGAGTATTAGCCCAGATCCTCCCGATATGATTCACAAGATCAGATTGTTAGTGCAGATAAAGGAAAGAAAGTGTAGACCTTGAAATAAATTTAGATTGCTCTGGAAAAGCCTAAGATTGAAAGAGAAGCTAGTGCAAAAGAAAGAGTTCAAGACTCTAAAAATCATGAAAATCCTAAGAGTCCTAGGTATGTAAGTTTAAATCATTTAGAGAATCAGATTATAGGTGATAAGAATAGAGTTGCCATGACTAGGAGAAGAGTTGTTGAAGAGTATTGCATGATTTCTAAGATTGAACCTAAAGATGTTGATGAAGCCTGTAAAGATGAAAGTTGGATTAATCAATGGAAGAAAAAATGAATTGGATTGAAAAGAATAATACATGGATTTTAGTTCTAGACCTAAGGATAATAATGTAATTGGAACTAAATAGGTGTTTTAGAATAAATTGAATGAGCAAGGTGAAGTTGTTAGGAATAAAGCAAGCATTGTTTGTAAGGGTTATTCTTAGATGGAAGGTATTGATTTTGAGGAAATTTTTTCTCTGGTAGCTAGAATTGAAGTTGTTAGACTATTTCTTTCTTATGCTGCTTATAAAGATTTCAAAGTGTATCAGATGTATGTCAAGTCAACCTTTCTTAACGGTGAGCTAGAATAATTCTACATTGAGAAACCAAATGGTTTTCAATTGACAGATCAAAAGGACATGTTTTGCAGGTTGAAGAAATAATTGTATGGATTGCAGCAAGCTCCAAGAGCTTGGTATGCTAGATTGGACAAGTATTTGATGAAGCTTGAATTTAATAAAGGTATTGTTGACAGTAATCTATACTTCAAGATTTATAATAATAACATCTTAATTGTTGAGGATTGTGTTGATGATGTTATTTTTGGTGGAAATGATGGTTTGTGCAAGAAGTTTGCTGATGATATTCAAAATGAGTTTGAGATGTCTATGATAGGTGAGATGAAATTGGGTAAAAGCACAAACCCATGTCACACTTTTATAAAGGAACCAACCAACACAATTAAAACTGTTTAACTTCAACCGCATAAAAGTGACATTTCTAAATTAAATTTTGAAATGATGTAAACTGATCAAATGTAGAAATATTAATGAAATTTAGATATATTATTTTCAAAATTTGTTGAAAAAAAATTAATATTTTTTTTATAAATTCAAAGACAGATTTTTGATTGCTGAAAAATGTTGAAAATCAGGGGTTCTAGTCGGTGTCACAAAAAAGAAAAGAAAAGGAACTTTATTTTTTCTGAATTTTTTTTCCAAATAGAAAACACATATATGCAGTGTTAAAATAAATAAATTTGATGTATATTTTTCTCGTTATAATATTTTGAAGTCCAACATAGCTAAATTTGATAGATTTCATTTGGCGTCACCTTTTGACTACTAAATTTATCATTAACCAAAAAAAAACCCTTTTCAAGAAGATTCTGTCATCTAGTGAAAAATATATTTTTTAATATCATTTAATATTTTTTTTAATTTCTAATCAGCCTCCTTTTTAACTTTGAAAAGCTACTTGCAATTTTTAATTAATAAAAAAATATTAAAATAATCAAAATACTAAAAAAATTATATGTCCACATTCGTGAATATTTTGCTTGAAGAAAAATTGAGCAAAAGTGAAAAGTTTTAGAAATACAATTTTTTTCACCTTTTTTGTGCCACATCACATGACACATAGGCTAGTCTGGTCAAACTTAGTCCAACCGAACTAACCTTGGTTCTAACAATAAAAAAAATGATTTTTTTTTGAATGAAAGCATTTCAACTAAGGGAGTCCAGCCGAACTGAGTTCGGTCGAACTCAGTTTGGTCGGACTTTCGATGCCACGTAGGCGCCATGTGGCCTAGGGGTACTCTGGTCGGACTGAGTCCGATGGAATTCGGTTTTGCCAGACTTAGTTCAGTCGGATAACCCTTAGTTGGTCCAAAGTGTGACACAACTCAATGCTTTTTCCCAATTCTATTCAGGATTGCAAATTACTCAGTTGGATAAAGGTATCTTGATATCTCAATCTAAGTATGTGAACAAATTTTTGAAGAAGTTTGGTTTGGATGATGCAAAACTTGTTGGTACACGTATGGTGACCAGATGTAAGTTGACAAAGGATGTTGATTCTACGCAAGCAAATCAGACTAGATACAAACCTATGATTAGTAGTTTATTGTATTTGACTCAAACTAGACCTGATATTGTGAATGTTGTATGTCTTGTTGCTAGATTTGAAGATGATCCTAAGGAATATCATGTTGTTCTTGTGAAAAGAATTTTTAGATATTTGAAAGGGACAGTTGATTATGGTTTGTGGTATCCTAGAGATGATGATTTCACTTTAAGTGCTTTTACAGATGTTGATTGGGCAGGTGATGTTGATGACCAAAATAGTACTAGTGGTGGTGCATTTTTCTTGGGTAAGAGATTGGTTTCATGGATGAGTAAGACGAAGAATGATATATCTTTGTCTACTATAGAAGCTAAATACATTGTTGTTGCCAGCACTCAGGTGATTTGGATGAAGCAGATGTTGAAGGATATCAAAGTTACTTTTGATGAGCCTATTGCTATATATTGTGATAATTCAAGTGTTATCAATATTTATAAGAATCAGGTGTTGCATTCAAAGACCAAGCATATATCAATTAAGTTACATTTCTTGAGAGAGAAAGTGAATGAGAAGGAAGTTAGACTGGAGTATGTATCTACAAAGGAACATATTGCATATATCTTTACGAAGCCTTTGCCTAAAGATACATTTGAGTATCTCAGAGAAAAGCTAGGGGTAATTGCCCCTCCTGATGAGAACTAAGATGCATGGAGTTGCATCAATATGCTGGACTTCATAGAGATATCTTGTGATCCAGATTGATGAGTTGGGTTACTACTTAGGGGGAGTAGTCAGTGGTGTGTTTCAAATGTTCAAAATTCTTAGAGTGTGTGCCTAAGGGGGAGATATTATCTTCCAATGGGGGAGATATTATTTGATAAAGAGGGAGAGAATCAAGATTGGTATTGTATATTCCTTTTGCATTGATGTCAAAGGGCGAGAGATGCATGTGAAAAACTGCTATATCCTGTGTTGATCTTAGGGGGAGATTGTTTGAGAGTTATGGGAGATTGTTGGTTGTTGATTTCTTTCTTTGTATTGATTTTTTTCACATTCATATGCTTCCATCAATGCCAAAGGGGGAGATTGTTGGATATTGTTGATAAGTTTGCTGGAATGATATGTTGTCATTCATGTCAACATATTCTTCTGTGTATTCCAATGTTGCAGTCAAATTGAATGAGTTGGTTTGGTCAGTGTGTTGCAGTTGAGCTATTGCAGTTTAATGGGTTTAGAGATACTTATCTCTAGTTGATTTAGAAAAAGTTTCAAAGGTTTGCATGATGATTTGATTGTGTTGAGAGATCCAGTATTATGGTTGGTTATTCAATTGTTCGTGTTATTCAGTATTTTTGTTTGTGCTCCACATTGCTCTAGAATTACATTATCTTGATTTGTGGATTTGGCAAAGTATTTGGGACATTCATACATGTCCACAATTCAGATGGTTCATGATTTGGAAGTCCATAAGTGAATCTTTGAGGTTGACAGACGGTTCAACGTGTGTTGTTGAGGTTCGATATATTGTTGATAAATATTTTAGTATGTGGTGATGTTGCGGTTGTTTATGTGGTGATTCAAATTTCTTGTGGATGTTTCTAGATTGACTAATATTCATGTTGATGGTCTACATTGATCGTTGTGAGCGTTATTGATCATTTTCTTGATCTGGTGGTGTTCTTCGTGTTATGCGACATTCTTGGTGATTTTAGCGTGTTGCAGATGATCAAGGCATAATTATTGGTGGTGTTTCTTGGTTGTAGCATTGATTTGGGTCCAAACTATGTCTTTGCCGGCATTGTTTTGGTCCACATGTATTGTTTTAGCATGTGAGGTTATTATTTTATAATTTTTATTGAGGGTTTAGCCTACCTTGAAATATGGATTGATGATTTGTATAAATATATGTAATATTCATGTGAGAGATGTATCTTCCTATGTGAGCACTGAATTAATCTTTCATTAGCAGAAGAGAAGTGCAAAAGAGTGTGAAGAAGTGGAAAGAGAGGAGCCTGAGTATATGTGCTTAACCAGAACTGTAACCAAGGATTGGGAGATGCTATTTTCACAATTCATGTAATCCAGATTGTTGTCCAAATATTGTAAGATAGTGAGCATTCCTTAGGGTTGTAGCCTTTCTTGTATTTGAGTAGTGAGCTCTAGGTAGTGTGTCTGAATGCATGTGCATTTCCCATTGTAATATTTACATTTACTCCTAACAAGGTATTTTCTCATTGTGGGTAGGCTCCCACCGTGGTTTTTTCCTTAACCAGATTTTCCACGTCAAAAATCTTGGTGTTATATGTGTTGTTGATGTGGTGTTGATTTATGTTTTTTTTAGCTTATTATCATATCTGAATTTAAGTTTGAGTTGTGTAGAGTTTATGAGCAAACTGATTCACTCCCCCTCTCAATTTGCTGCATTATTGCCAACACTAAAAACTCTCATTATTATTATTTTTTCTTAAAATAACTTACAATTAATCTCATTTATTAAGTATGCAATAATATTAATTCTTAAACTAATCTACACTTAATTAACTGCATGTTTATTTAATTAACCTAAATTAATGCCTAGCCAAAGTGCACTTTCCTTTATAGAAGTGAACACATTTCTTTCCAAGATCCTCAAAACTAATAAAAATACACTCCAATGACATGTAAAATGGGCAATAGAGTTTTTTCTTTAAAAATATTTTAAATGCAAATAGAAAATAGAGGGTTTAGATGTTTTTTTTTTAATTTCAGTGCTAGTTTCACTTGCTATCCACCTAGTGATTTTTATGGTGTGGGTTTTTTTTGGTATCTGCCATCTTTCAACATCCTCAACTCATGAGAGGAGAAAAAAATTCTTTTGTTTGAAGCTTACAGTATTCATCTACTATTGTATTCTAATTTGTGGGGCATTAAGGGAGACTTTTGTATTCACAACGTCCTTCTTTGGCCCTCAGTAGACTATAAATGCAAGGGCATTGAGTTAGAGAAGTGAAATTGATTCAAACAAAACTGTAAACCAAGCAGTCAAAGTTTAGTTTAGTGTGTGTTGGTTAAATAAATGGATAAACTATAATTAAAATGATCAATTTTTTGAAAGTTTTTAAATCATATTCTTGAATTGAACATCAAATTAATTTCATGAAAAATTAAAATATTATAATTTAGTGTGTAAAATTTACTCTAAACCTACACATCACAGTTAATCTAGCTAGAAAGAAAGAAGTAAACTTGCAGAATATAGAGAAAACTTGAGAGCAAGAATGAGAATAGAATTGTTTCATTGATTGATTTACAAATGAATGAATTTACAATATAAAGAGCCTCTGTGAAAGCATAAAATAGAGGAAAAAACAAAAGCCTATGTGAAAGCATAAAACAAAGGAAAAAACAGTAATAAAACTCTCTACCTTCGTTAGCTTACAATTAAACAAGCAACAATTGCAGCAACCCATAAAACATCGATAAAATAGATTGCAGTGTTTGTTATCCAAGAAAAACATGGAAAAACAAAAAAAATAAATCAAGTAGATTGTGTTGTTGTTGTAGATTGCACTAATACTCCCCCTTAAGTCTAACTAAGGATACCAAAGCCTAAGGAAAGGGAAGAAGAAAGAGGGAAAATCCAGTGGGAACAACCCCCCCTTGTTAGGATTCCCACAGATACTGAGAGGGGGGGAGGGGTGAATCAGTATCTAACTAGTATATAGATTTTCTTAACTTAAAACATGTAGAGCATATTAATACAGTGTACCGGTAAACAGAAAGTAATGCAATAAACAGAGATAAAAACAACCACATGAAAAACACACCATAACACAAGGATTTAACGAGGAAACCCGGTGTGGGAAAAACCTCGGTGGGATTTGTAACCCACAATATTCACTTACTGGCCAATAAGAGAATATTACTACTACAAGAGGGGCCTACACATGCAGGAAGGCCAATTGCCTAGAGCTCACTACTCAAATACAAAATAGGAAGTCTCACTGACTTACAAAATGGATTATATAAATCTAGTGTCTTGTACTACTTCAAAATAGCATATATAATGCCAGATCCAGTATCGGTTTTTGCTCCGCTTCTTACATAAACCCTTAACCTATAATTCGCATAATAGGTCTTCTTTATTTTGCCTAATTACATTCTTCTTCCTTACAAAAAATGTTCTACAATGATCTCTCTTATATAAGAGTCATTTTACAACTTGCCAAGTCGGCTTACAATGATTTTGCAATAATAAACAAAATATATTACAAAAAAAATCCTGTCGGCCTCTGTGCCGGTATGCTTCCTTTCACTGCCGGTGCCGGTGATCTGAGTGCTGGTGTAGAGTCTGATCTTGCTAGTACCGGTGGAATGCCTTGCCAGTGTCATAGGATTGTAAGGTTGCCATCAATGACAAAACCTTTAATCACCTACAATGTCTCATTGGAGTGTGCATATGCCAACAATCTCCCCCTTTGGCATTGATGGCAACACTCATGAGAAAATTTCAAAAGTGTATCCAAAACTTGTAATCCAAAAATTGTTTCCAAAAATGTGTACCAAATATATGAGCTCCCCCTGAGCAGATAAGTCTTTTGCAGATTATTTTCTCATACTACTACTCCCCCTTTGGCATCAATGACAATGGTTGTCAAGGTGTCAATAGAGTTGTAGTTTTTTTGTCTCAACCTTGTAATTGGGTGGTTACAATTTGAAAAATATCCGCCAAAACCAAATTTATGCTTTCCATAAACTTCTTACTGTCTTTTATTGCTGCCTTTGTTCTTTGAACTGTACCGGTGAGGTGCTGCATATGCTCTGCTGGTGTTTTCTGTCCTTGTATTAGTGCCTCAGATATTTCCTTCCTCAAGGATGCTAGATAGTCCAGTCTTGGACTTAGTCTTAGTCTTAGATTTTTAGCCTTGTTTATTATCCTCTCCTTTTCTCTCTCTAGCTTCAGTAATTCTTCCTCAAAACTAGTTATCTTTTGCTAAAAAACTGATAATGTATCAAGTGAATTAACAAAATTGTCAGCAAGTTTATTTATTTCTTCTTGTACCTTGCTCATTTTTTTTTATCTATGTCAACTATTAAAAAGTTTGTCTTGCAAGTATCTTTGTACAGAGTTTTAAATTCCTTCAATGAGTTGCATAGTTCTGGTAGTAGTGTATCAAATTGCCTTGTACACTTCTTTATTTGATCCTCAAAGAATTTTTGTTTTTCAATTTCCAACCTGTCTTTGAATGCCTGTTCATTTATTTGTTCAACTGTCACTATGTTGTCAGTAATATACTTTGACAAAGTGTCAAGTTGAATCAAAGAATCCTTATTATCTATGTTGCATTTTGGAGCTATCATCTTCAAAATTGGGATTGTGTCATCTATAGCTTTATAAGCTTGTGAACTACAATTAGTTATTTTCTTCAAAGAATCTAAAAGAACTTCAGTTACATTGGTTGATTTGTAATCTCCTGAGGAGGAACCAACATTTTGAATTCTACTAGTGGAGGAAGTAACCATGCTTGTAGTGACCTCTGGTAGTTCAGTCTATGTTTCCATTTCCTTAAGCAAGGGTTTTTGTTTCTCTCCTATTGCCGTTGGCACTATTTCCACATGAACCTGTTCCTGTTCCGGAGCCTGTTGCTTTGCTTGTCTTTCTGTCTATTGATCTATTTTCATCTCTATTGGAGTTTCTGTCTATTTCCCTGTGCTATCATCTTCCACTTTTCCTTCAGTGTTATCAATGTTGTTAGCTACCAGTGGCTCACTAGCCATGTCAGTCTTACCGGTTGTGTCTTTATCTACCACAATGTTGACCTTTTGAGTATCAACATCAACTGTGTATAGTATCTCTGAATTAGGATTAGTATCCTCTTGTGATACATCCATACTATCATCTACCGGTTGGTCTTCTATTGTTGTTACCGGTGGAGTAATCAGAGGCAGTGGGGATAAGTTATCTTTTATTTTGATACTAGGAGGTCCACCAACCTTTCCTTTACCCTTATCTTTGTCCTTTTGATAGACTTTGATAGGGTTGGGGTTCCTGTACTCTTCCTGATTTTCCTTCTCCACAAGGAATATATCCCATCCATTTTCCTGTTTCTTCTATTACCTCATTTACTCTTCCTGCCATTAGTGCAATATGCCAGTGTGCAGTAGAGAATACTAACCGGTTGGCCTTTGCAATTAGATCATCTATTTCTTTTGGAGAGTTGATTGGGTAGACAACAAGTAATTTTTCAATTTTGATTTTCTTGTCAAGTTCTACAAAAAATTGTCTTCTTGCTTCCAGTCTCTTGAACAATTCATGTGGTAGTTCATCTACAACTTGCATCAAAAACTTCTTATAGATATCTAGGTGTAAAATGACACTGTTTTCAACTTGCTCTTTCTCATCTGCTGATAGTGTATCATATAATTTTTCTAATGTTCTTGAGTTTTCCTTCTTCTGTGATTTCATCCAATAGTCTGTCAATTGGAGAAATATTCTATTGAGTCCTTTTCTTCTTAGGTGTTAGCTTTTTCTTTGGGGTTGTCTTCTTTACCGGAGACCTCACTGCCTGTTGTTTTTATCTAGTTCTTCTAGGCAAGGGTGTGGATACCGATGAAGGTTGTCTTTTCCTTACAACTCTTTTAAATTCAGCTGGCTTGTCACTCTCTGAAGAAGTTGCTACCGGTGACAGGTGAGTTTCTGGTTGTTGTGCCTATAACTCATCTTTAGTGATACCGGTTTGTTTCAGTACATCTTCTTTTATAGCCTTAGCCTACCTTGAACCTCTCCTTACAGTTGCTTCTACTTTCTTTACTCTCTTCTTAGATTGAATTTGGCTTTCAATGGTCTCAGCACTACCAAATACCTCTTCCTTAGGTTCATTTGGTGCTTTAGCATATGTTTCAATGATGTGGTCATCAGTCTCATAGCCCATTTTAGTAACCCAAATTGTTCTTGGGATAACTGCTTCCATTCAGATCTCATCCTTTTTAATCACAAAACATATATCATCTTTGTATTTGTTAACAATTTCCTGTGACAGTCTGACTCTTTTGTTCATTCTGGCCTTTAGTGCTTGAAAATACTCATCAATATTCTTTTGTTTGCTTTCACCCATGTTGTTGAACAAGTCTCATAACTGTTACCCTACCGGTATGTCAAATCCAAGGTTCTTGATACCTATACTAGGCACCTATTTGGTTATGTGTAGCATTAAGCATACAAGTAAGTTACCAAATCTAAATGTTCCTTTCTTATCCTTCTTGATCTTCCCTAAATTGTCAATCAATTCATCCTTTATCCATTCGCATACATCAATTTTTACATTATCCTTAACCATATCATGTGCACTTTTTATGAATAAACTAGAAACTGAGTTAAGTCTATTTGCATGAGTTGCTTTGTATCCTAAAATCATGCTAACAAATCTCACATTTATGTCGGTCACATCATTAACCCTTAGAGACCTTCTGTCGGATGTTGCACCAGTTAGGTTCATTACCAGGTCATTTGAGACCTTCTTTGTCTTGTCTGGTCTGTTACCGGTGGAAGGTAACCCTGTTACAGCTTTCATAGCTTCCTTGGTAATTTTGTGAACCGAATCTAGCCAGAAAAATTCACCATGTACCCTACTCAATACTATCCTAATAACTTCCTTAGGAAAGTCTGGAATGCAGAGGATCTCAGTGAATCCTAGGGTTTCAACAATTTTGTGTTCAGGTTTTACTTTACCAGAATCATCACAGATAACAGATTTGTACATGTTCTCAATTTCTTCATCTCCTAATTCTTCTATATGGCAATGGATATAGATTCTAGGGTTTTCTGCAAAAACAACTCCTTTGGGAATTTGGGAAAAAGCACCTACATTATCATCCTTTTTAGCTATCTTGGGAACTAGTTGAAATATGGGTCTAGGGCGTTTGATTACCTTGACTACAATAGGGTTTGCTATGAATTCAGGTACAAAGGAGGATGCCATGATTATAAATACCTTTTTCTGCCTTTGGAAAGATTGATTGCTGAAATGCTTTGCCTCTTTGCTCGAGATGCCTTAGCTCTAGAAATTTCACGCTCTTTGAATGTTTGAATGCTCGATGAAGTGAAATGGAGCCAAAAACATTAATTTATAATGTCAATTTGTCATCTACCATATTTAATGCATGTCGATTAAGTAATCACTTAACTTTGTCTACCGGTATAGAAGTAATTTTTCAACTTCTCATCATCAACTGAGGGAATAATAGCATATGTCTCATTTGATTGCCAAACCCTCAAGGAAACTTCAGTTTGATGAAGAACTTCCTATCGGTGGAGCACTACTCTATCCTGCCGATGAAGCATTGACTGGTTCTACTGGTGGAGGAGTATTCCCAATATTTAGATCAACTTTTCTAATCCATTGTTTTGAGAATTCTTGCTTAACCTCTTCAACTTTTTCTTTACCCTTCAAGCTAGAACTTTTTTTGTCTACCAGTGATCCTTTACTTCTACAGAATTGTGCAATATGCCCAATCTTGTTACATGCATAACAAGTTACATTATTCTTCTGAATAGCTTTCCCATAACCTATGTCAGTTTGTGTTCTACATTGATTTGATAAGTGTCCAAATCTTCCACAAACATAACATCTCACATTCATTCTGCAATTCTCAGAGTTATGACCAACTTTGTTGCATTTTGAACATTGACCAGTGGGGGTGTTGATATTCTGATAATTTCTAGATCTACATTGATTTTCTCTATGACCATACTTATTACATTTAAAGCATTTGCCACTAAATTTATAAGCAGTAGGTTGTCTTACCGATTTGCTATGATCCTGTGTGTTTGTAGTATAGGAGCTTTCACCAACTTCAAAGCCAATTCCACAAGTGTCACCTTTAGGTTTTTGATTCTTTAGCAAGTTACCAAGTTCTTCTGAGCTTTTCTTGAATTTCTCTTTATGTTGATCTGCAGTATCTAGTTCTCTTTCTAAGACTTCTTTCTGCCTCATCAGTTCATTTGAGTCATTCTGAGTGTGCATCAGATCTATCTTTAACAAATCATTTTCATAGCCGAGTCTTGTGTTTTCATTTGCAGCATCACTTAGTCTTCTAGTCAAATCTTCTTCATTCTTCTTTCTATCTTCAATTTCTTTACAAAATCTCATAGTCATATCCTGCATCTCATTCTTTGTTGTCATGTTCTCTTGCTTCAGCTTGTTTATCATATCATTAAGAGTTTCTTTTTCATCATTCTCATTTTGCATCTTTTCACAAAGTTCTCTTCTCTTGTTTCTTGAAATAGTAAGGTTTTCTTGAAGTGCTTGAATAATATCCTGAGCAACCTTTAGATCATCTTCAAGTTTGATATTTTTCAATTTTTCTGCATCATAGTCTGAGAGAGCTCCTTCAAGTTGTTTCATCAAGTTTTCCATCTCTACCAGTGTCAAGATCTTCCTCAAGCTGTTAGGCTTCTAAAAATAGAGGACCAAGCTCTGATACCAATTGTTAGGATTCCCACAGATACTGAGAGGGGGGGTGAATCAGTATCTAACCGGTATATAGATTTTCTTAACTTAAAATATGTAGAGCATATTAATACAGTGTACCGGTAAACAGAAAGTAATGCAATAAATAGAGATAAAAACAACCACATGAAAAACACACCATAACACAAGGATTTAACGAGGAAACCCGGTGTGGGAAAAACCTCGATGGGATTTGTGACCCACAATATTCACTTACTGGCCAATAAGAGAATATTACTGCTACAAGAGGGGCCTACACATGCAGGAAGGCCAATTGCCTAGAGCTCACTGCTCAAATACAAAATAGGAAGTCTCACTGACTTACAAAATGGATTATATAAATCCAGTGTCTTGTACTGCTTCAAAATAGCATCTATAATGTCAGATCCAGTACCGGTTTTTGCTCTGCTTCTTACATAAACCCTTAACCTATAATTCGCATAATAGGTCTGCCTTATTTCGCCTAATTACATTCTTCTTCCTTACACAAAATGGTCTACAATGATCTCTCTTATATAAGAGTCACTTTACAACTTGCCAAGTCGGCTTACAATGATTTTACAATAATAAACAAAATATATTACAACAAAAATCCTGTCGGCCTCTGTGCCGGTATGCTTCCTTTCACTGCCGGTGCCGGTGATCTAAATGTCGGTGTAGAGTCTGATCTTGCTAGTGCCGATGTCATAGGATTGTAAGGTTGCCATCAATGGCAAAACCTTCAATCACCTACAATGTCTCATTTGTGCATATGCCAACACCCCCCCCCCCCCCCCTCGCCAAAAAACAAAAACAAAAACACTAATTCTGCATGGGAGCTTCATTGCTACAATGTCCTTCACCCCAAGAAGGTTTTGTAGAAAGTGAAAATGAAATGATAGGGCCCATTTTTGCCTCCACAAAGAAGAGAAAAAATTTCAATACAAAATGTAGCATGTCAAATGTTGTAGTAGCTTCCTCTACGACAAATGATGTTTCTTCCTTTTGGAAGATAGAAACCTTGAGCTATCAAACTACTAAATCCACACTCAAGTGAAATGTATGAAGTGATCAAAATGAATGGTTCTAAAAAAATTTCATATTTCTCCAATGTGATGTCGAATTGCGACTCGTCCATACAAGAATCAAGAATAATGACCACTGAACTGTGAGAATTGTTTGGATGTGAATCAAGATGCGTCAAACTAGTAGCATGGAATGGCTGAAAGAGCTCAAGAGAATCCAAACCAATAGAATATGCATCTTGATGTGAGCTGACATTGGAGAGATGGCATGTGTCCTCAATGTTGTCATCATGATCAAGGAGATATTCAACAAACAAATGATAAATGTCTGATAGGATGATAACTCACTCATCAAGAGGAAAAGAATGAACTTGCTGAAGAGAATCTGAGGTAGCATTTAGAGAAGCCAAAATCTCTGTCAAACTAGTAGGTGGAGGTGACTCAATAATTGTCAATACTGGAGGTTTAGAAAGAAGATAATCAAGAGGAGATGTCTCTGTGTAATCAAGACAATCAAGACTCTTCCAATAAACAATTTCCTCTTCAGTGTCATCATCATACATAGAATCATCATCATTATCAAAGGAGAGAAGCATGCCTATAATTGGATCATCTGAGAATGGACGTTTAGTGGGATCTCCATACATTTCCTATAAAGTTTCCCAAAGTGTGCAAGGGCTTTCAATATGTGATAGAGCCCATGATGTGTAGTCCCCGACACTTAAAACAATTAATCCTAAGACAAAGATCATTTCTCCTTTCCCATGCAAATTTTTGTTAGCAAGTACTTGGTTCAGGAATAAGCCCATACAAATGTGGCAATAGATGAATCCATTGACAATGCTTTAGGATTCCATCATGCCAGGACTTGTTGTTTCCTTCTTCCAAAGTGATGACATATGGATGATATTTGTTTCCCATTCTAGATTTAGATTACCCCTTTTGGAACTTTATTTTAGTTCATGAATACATTAAAGAAATTAACAAACCCCCAAGACAATGAAAATTTTCATTCTAAAACAACTCTAATCTTAAAACACTACAAAATTTTGTTAATGCATCTTCTTTCTAGCACCCGTGCACTCTAATACCATGTAAAATTTAATCTAAACCTGCACATCATACTAAAATCTAGCTAGAAAGGAACAAGTAAACTTGCAAAATAGAGAGAAAATTTGAGAGCAAGAATAAGAATAAAATTGTTTCATTGATTGATTTGCAAATGAATGAGTTTACAATATAGAGAGCCTTTGTGAAAGCATAAAACAGAGGAAGAAACAAAAGCCTCTCTGAAAGCATAAAACAGAGGAAAAAATTGTAATAAAATTGTCTACCTTCGTTATCTTACAATAAAACAAGCAACAACTGCAACAACCCATAAAACACTGGTAAAACATATAGAGGTGTTTGTTATCTTAAAAAAAACATAGATACACAAAAAATCAAATGAAGCAAATTATGTTGTTGTTGGAGATTGCACTGACACTATGTTGTAACTTCATATTGTGAGGCAAATCAACCAACTCTAAAGTGTGACATCTTCCTAAATTAAGTGTGTGTTGGTTAATTAGTTGATAAATTGTAATTAAAAAGATCAATTCTCTGAAAGATCTTAGATTTGTAAATTAGTCTAGAATTGAACATCAAATGAATTCCTTGAAAGATTCAAACATTGTAGTTTTAGGTTGTAACTTGTTGTACCACAAATCAACCAACTCCAAAGTGTGGCATCTTCTTACATTACAATATTTTTCATGTCAATTAATAGTGATGAAGAAAAAGACCTTTAAATTAAAAATGTTCACATAGACTATTTGGAGTTAATTTGTCCTCAAAACTTAATTTTAACCAATAATAATAACCCAAGACTCTTTATCTATTTGGAATAATTTCAAGCCTTTGTGTTGTCAGGAGGCTCGGGCTCAGCGAACTCTTGTCTAGAAGGGTGAGAAGTCATAGCAAAGTCTACGATAATGAATATTATAGCACACAAAAAATAGGTGAGAAAAATGCGAGGAAAAAAAGGTGAATATTGTAGAATGCCCTCATAACGTTATGATACTAATTCTTCACCTAATGTTTTGTTTCAACACAAATATGTAAATGTCAAAAGTCTTTTCGTTGAGTAATGAGTGTTATTTTAATTTGTATAATAGAATAAGTAGATTCGGTATTATAATTATTTAAGGGATTATATCTTTTTAGATTGTGATCCTAGGTAATGGGTGATGTCTTTTTATTGACTCAAAACTTAAGTATATGTATATCAAAGTTTTTTCTTTTGCCTAATGAATGTATCTTGATTTAATTTATAGAAAGGAATAGGTTTGTTTCGTGTTATAATTGTCTAATAGGTAATGTCTTTTTTTACTATAATTGTAGATAATTCAACTAGAATAAAAATGGAATAGTTCATCTTGAATTCATTTCTAATGGGTGAAAAATTATAATAATTTTATATCTCCCTTGGATCAAAGTCAAGTATATGCATGTTGAAGTCTTTTTCTTTTGAGTAACGAGTGTTATCTAGACCTAGTTTGCATAGTGGAATAGACTGGTTTGGTGCTGTAATTATTAAGTGGACTATGACATTTTCAATTGTAATATGAAGAAAATTCAATTAGAATGGTTATATTAATTATATCTATTCCTAGGTTCAAAGTCAAGTATATGCATGTTAAAGTCTTTTCTTTTGAGTAACAAGTGTTATTTGGACCTAATTTACATCGTGGAATAGGTTGGTTTGGTGCTATAATTATCTAATGGACTATAACTTTTTCAATTATAATATGAAGAGAATTCAATTAGAATAATTATATTAATTATATCTCTTCCTTGGTTCAAAGTCAAGTATATGTATGTTGAAGTCTTTTCTTTCAAGTAACAAGTGTTATTCAAACCTAATTTACATAGTGGAATAGGCTGGTTTGGTGCTATAATTATCTAATGGACTATGACTTTTTCAATTGTACTATGAAGAGAACTCAATTATAATAATAATGGACTAGTTTAATACCTTGAATTCATCTTTAATGGCTGAAAATTTATACTAATTCTTGAACTCTTCTTTAACTTCAAAGCCAAGTATATGCATGTCAAAGTCTTTTGATTCGAGTAATGAGTGTTATCTTGACTTGATTTACATGGTGAAATATGTTGATTTTGTCTTAAAATTATCTAATGGACTATGTCTTTTTGAATTGTGATATGAGAAGAATTCAATAAAAATAATGGACTAATTTATCTTGAATTAATCTTTAATGGGTGAAAATTTATACTAATTCTACAACTGTTCTTTGACTCAAAGCCAAGTATATGCATGTCAAAGTATTTTCTTTTGAGTAATGAGTGTTATCATGACCTGATTTACATAGTGAAAAATGTTGATTTTATGTTAAAATTATCTAACGGATTATGTCTTTTTGGATTGTGATATGAGGAGAATTCAATAATAACAATAGACTAATTTATCTTGAGTTCATCTAAAATGGGTGAAAATTTTCAAAATATAACAAGATTAAACTATATTTTTTATTAGTGTAAAATAAATTGTGTTTTGAATTTGTATAAAAACTATTAATAAGATATATTTAGACCGTTTGGTCAAGGTCCTAGTTTATCTTCCATTTAGCTCAGATGGATACTCCGCTAAGACTTCTAGGGCTCAAACGACAGATGGCCTTTGTAGGGGAAATCAAAGAGGAGAGATTGAAGGGCATTCTGGCTCACCCGAATCCCTTGGTTATCGGTGTTGTTATGAAAACCTTGGGGAGGGATTATAGCTTAAATGAGGATCAGACCAGAGCTAATCCAAACATCACAACAATGTTCTTAGCATTAGCTATGCATCTTGAGAAAGACATAAATGTAGTGGTCAAGCTTTGCAAAAAGGTCTTCAAAAAGGAAATGTTGGGCAAATTGGAGAGGGTGGTGGTCAACATTGATGAAGAACTTTTTGTTCCAAAGCCTCAGGATTACGATATCCTTATTAGGATGAATAAACCGGTGCCACGATTCCCCATTATGGCTATAGAGGATCTTTAGGCCTTTGAAGCTTATAGCCCTGTTAGGAGCATAAATTCTTCCTTTTATGGCTCTTGCAGGTTAAAAAGCCCCTGTGCAACAAATGGTTTATTAATTACCTCGAAGCTGAGAACATCACAGTGATCCCAGACGATATGCCAATTCCTCCCTTTCCTGCCTCCCCCTCTCTAGCAAAACTAGAGTGCTCGGGAACCAAGGGCCCTGATAAGCAGGGAAGGAAAGGATGAGACTTCTACCGAAGGAGGGGCCTTCTTTCGTTTTTGGTTCCTTTTTGTCTATCGAAGTTGCGGGCATGGAAATGTTGGACCATTAATGAGGGGTTTGTCTCGAGTTTTCCCTTTCGTCACTTTTTTAACTCTCAAGAGTTTTGTCTTGCTTTCGTTCTATCTCAGAGTTATATTTTAAAGACTTATGGGTGCTTAATCTATATACTCTCTAGACTTAGTTATGATTTTCTCTATCTAGCTCACTGATTTCTGCTTATGGGTTTAGTTATTTTATTTGTCATCTTAGCCTCTATTCCACTCTCTTAATTTATGGTCAAATCGGCTCAGCAAGATATATATAAATATACCTATATATAGATACATATGTTTATAAACATAGATATATATGTATATATATAGTTATCTTCATGTATTCGTACTTCTATTTGCAGTATACTATCTTTAAGCATAGATGGTATTCTATCTAAAGGGAAGATTTTCAAATTCCTAGAGCCTTTTGATGAAAGAGTTTTCATCATGAAGCTCTTTTAGCTCTTGGCTAGATATGATAATGCTCTGCTCTCCGCTTTATCTTTATTAAATACTTATATCTAAAATCACACATATATATACATATACATATACACATATGTGTGTGTGTTTTCATATATATATATATATACATATATATACATATATATATATATACATACATTTATGAAGAGATTTACACACACACACACATATATATATATGTATATATATATATATATGTGTATATATATATGTATATATATGTATATATATATATATCTATATATATACATACATATATATATATATACATATCTATGTATATATCTGCATATACATACATATATATATACATATATACAAATATATATACATGTATACAGATATATACATAGATATGTACATATCTATGTATATATCTGTATATATGTATATATATATGTATATATATTTGTATATATGTATGTATATATATATACACTATATATATGTATATATATATGTATGTATATGCAGATATATACATAGATATGTATCTATATGTATGTATATATATACAGATGTATATATACATACATATGTATATACATACATATGTATATACATACATATGTATATACATACATATGTATATACATACATATGTATATATATACATATGTGTATATACATACATATGTATATACACATATGTATGTAGATACATATGTATATATACATACATATATATATATGTATATGTATATGTATATGTATATGTACATATACATATACATGTATAGATATACATACATACATATATATATATATATGTATGTATGTATATCTATACATGTATATGTATATGTACATATACATATACATATACATATATATATATATATATACATATATATATATATATATACATATATATATATATATATACATATATATATATATATATATATATATATATATATATATATATATATATATATATATATATATATATATATATGTCTTCTAGTAATAGCACTTCTATTGGTAGGATTTTATAAGCAAAGAGGTTTGTGTCTTATGAAAGGAAGGTTTTCCAAATTAAGATGGATGACTGTTCTGATTTAGATCTGTGATGGTTGGTAGGTTTCTCTCTGTTTAAATCCTTTTTAGTTTTTTATATGGGTGGGCTGTCTGAAAACAAATGTATGACCAATCTTCTCAATAGAATTGTCTCTGATTACATATCCTTCAATATTGGATGTGAAGATAGTGTTCTCAACTCTTAAGCTATTCAATGAATGATTTGGTATAGGCTAGGCATTATGGATGGGGGTATATTTTTCAGCGCAGTATTCTGCTGCATGGCAGGAATGAGGGTTCTTGTAGGTATTATCTCGACAAGTTTAAGGGTTCAATATCTGCTGAGGCAAGTTGTCTTTAATAATCAATTTAAGGGTTCAATATTTGCTGAGGGAAGTTGTCTTTAATAATCAATTAGAAAATTATGTTTCAAGCCATTGTCTTTTTTTTAGAGTTTATAATTATTGTAAACATTCTAATGTTGATATGGGTTGTAAGGTGCAATAAGGTTCTTATGCAGAACAGTGGAATGGTTAGATCCAAACCGGGCAAAATAAGAATTTAGGTTAGAGCTGTGTTGATAATCATGATCGAGGTTATCATTTTTAGGGAAGGGTCAAACTGCAACACTAAGTAAAAGTGTGGATGATCCTTAAGTATTATTTCAAGTAGATTCACCTGGATATGCATTATCCAAGGATTCATGTATCATGTTCTTTATTATCATCTTTCTCTAGCCTTAATTTTCTGATCCATCAATGGATCTGGGCTAGATTGGAGGTTTTCTTCCCTACATTCTTTCCTATCGGTGCACACACTGAATGGAGTTGTAATTATCATTTTTATTAAGAAAATCTCTCTGACTTAGACCTTTTACCGATAAAAACAAAAACAAAAAAACTATTAATAAGAAATTATAGTGGAAAATAAAGGTGAAATATTTTTTTATGTTTAAAATATATTTAAGTCAATGCATTAAAATAAATTTCCATATCAAAATATGTGATTATATACACACTATATTCAAATCTACTGTAAATTAATATACTATTAAAAAAAATATATAAAAATGTATGATGATATATAAATTTTCATATATTTACTCATTATTACATATACATAAATATATATTCAACATTAAGTGTATATCATAAAGGTGATAATGTATACACTTACCAATGTTATGTATATATCATAATAGTGAGTACATATTCTTAGTACCACCATCATTTATACTATTAGCGGTGTATTTAATGGTGGAGTATATGAAATGGTGAGTAAATTTTTTTATATAAAAAACGTGGAGTATGAAATTGAGTGATATGAATTTTCTACATAAGTGGAACATCAATTGTAAATTTCTTATATAAAAACGAGTGGTGAGAGGAATTTCCTATACAAATTCGTGACTTATATAATGAATTAGCCAATCTACATCTATATTGATTAAATTCAAACAATTTATTTTTATTTTAAATATTGCAACTCTTGTCATAAATTTTCACAAGATATTGTATTTATAAGTGTATTGAACAAAGCAATTTGAAAACTAAGGGTGCTGAAATTTTCACAAGATATTGTATTTATAAGTGTATTTAAGGGTACTGAAATTTTGTAGCTATACATAACTGTACACAAATCCTAGAAAAATGTCTAAAATTTTTACTTGCAAGAAGAATAGTTAATAATTATCTAGTAAATTTAGTAGCATTTAATATTTACACAAAAACAAATGGCGTGGTTGAAGAATATATATTGTCAACTCAAATCCATCATAAGCAAGGCATGCAAAGCAACTCATGTACCTACCAATGAAAACAAAGATAGGGTAAATGTTTTTTCTATTAGTGGAATTGTATCAAATGATGTTATAATTTATTGGTAGACATGTGTTGGAGAATATGTTCAATGTAAATTTGTTGAAAAATATTGAGAGGATTTTAAGTGGACTAAACACTTATTAAAAATAAAGAGGATAAAAGCCATCAAATCATTGGCTATGCCAACTTTAGCACTCAAAGACGATGTTTGAGTAGGGAGGAAAGAGTGAAAAATCTAACATCTAAATAATTTAGAATTTTAAGAGGCCCATTCTAACTTTCAAAAAAATAAAAATCAAGGGAGTTTAGAGGTTCAAGTAGTGGTGTATGACAAAAATAGGAGAAAATGAGAGTTTTAATAGAATAAGGAGGTGTGTGGCATGAGAGAGGAATTGCATGGGAAGTTGCATGTGAGAAAAGAGACTCAATTAGATGCTAGAACCATTTGAACATAATTTTGATAATTTTTGAGTTGATGGTAGCATAGGGATGGAAGAAGATAGCTACTTATAAGAGGGAAGAAAGACTAAAATGCAAGTGTTGAGAGACAATATTAAGGAGGTTTCTAGTCCACCATATGAGAAGAGTTCTATTTTGTGTTACAATATATACGTTCTACAAGTATGAAGAGTTTTAGCCCTCAGAATTTTGACCCATAGTTGATTTGGATATTTATAGATGAACCACACAAGTTTAGCACCCATTGCTTCATTCATTTTTTGCCAATTTCTCAAACCCACACCACCATCTTGTTTTGATCCACATATCTTTTCCCACACTAAGAGTGGTATTTTATCTTCATCTCTTGCACCATTCCAGAAAAACTTCCTCATCTTGTACTCAATCACTTTTAAGACTTTAATAAGGATTTTCATGCACATCATGGAATATAAAAGGATCGTTAAAATCACAGATTTTAGCATCAAAATACAACTTGCTAAAGTAAGCCATCAACTCTTCCACCCATCTATGTGTTGCAAGCAACAGTCAACCAAACCTTTTCCAAATAGAAGACCTACTTGCCCCTCCAAAGATGGGAATGCCAAGATATTTTCCTAGCAGGCCACCCGCATTCATTTCCAAAATCCTAGAAATTTCTCTATGTTTTTTAATTGATCTGTTGAAAAAGAAGATTTCTGATTTTCTCCAATCAATCATCTGCCTAGAAAGACCACTGTAACAATCTAGAGTGCTCTTCATAATATTGGCTTCTCGAAAGGAAGCCTCCCCTAGTAAAAGGGTGTCATCAGACAATTATTAATGAGAGATTGATCTTACCCCTTGAGCCACTCTAATGCCTTTCCAAGTCCCATCATTCCTTCTCAATGATATCATCCCCCCTAATGCTTCAAAGTTAGCATTAATATTTTTAGAATTAATAGATCAATTATTATTATTATCAAAATTTAGCATTTGAATAATCTGCATTAATATAGTTGCAAAGATCATTATTTTGACAATGTAAATCCCTTTAAGGACATAATTTGATTATTAAATATAATGATCATAGATGGAACATGTAAATTTAATAATTAGATTTATTAATTAAATCTATAGTGGTTATATGTGATAAACATATTAATAATAAATAATTACATATAGGGAAAATATATTTATCTTAATTATTAAAACAAATTTAACATCTCTACATGTATATAAGTTGCTCCATTGATCCAGAAAGGGAAAGAAGAAGAAAAGATGATTGTGGTCAAAATTTAGGGAATCAAATTTTGGGTTGGAGGGCACATCCATGATGATGCCGTTTGTGTGAACTTGTTCACCCCAATCATGCAAGGATATGCCATCAAGGCCTATGGGATTTTTGATCTCATGGTCAGAGAGAAGAATGCCATAGCAGTCAAAACTGCTCTAGACCAGTTGTAGATAGTTCCTACTTCAAATGTAATGTTGGGTTTATTTTTATGTGAACGTTAAAGGGAAGAAGACCAAGATGGAAAAGGCATAGAAGTTGTACAATAATGGGGTGGGACAAAAATCTAGTCTAGAAAAGTTCTCCGCTTTCATGGATGAAAATAAGGAACTGCTTCCAAAAGAAATAATTGATAGGTTGAAAGAGATAGGGGAAGGAATTGGTTATCTATACCATTAATTCCCCTCCTTGTTATATAAACTCTTTTTAGAAGTTAATATAATGGGAGTTGACCCTTTACTGGCAATACTCACTAAAAATAAAATTATGGTTCTAGGGATAATAATAGATTAGGGTTTAAAAAGAGATTAGGATTAGGGGTCAATTAGGGTTATATTTAATGTTAAATTAGGGCTGAGGTTAGGTTAATAATTTAAATTCAAGATAAGATTAGATTTAGGGATTAATTAGCACTAGGATCAATGTTATATTAGGGTTTAATAAAGAGTTATGTCTAAGTTCAATTGGTGTTAGATGTAATATTAGATAAGGGTTAAGGTTAGGGTAATAATTAGAATTATAAATATGATTAGGGTTAGGTTTCAATAAGGATTAACTTTACAAAATTCTTTCTTTGGAGAAAATAAATATCACATGTATTAAATATAATATTTATATATAATTATATCATTATAAATCAACTGTTAAATATTTACATTTTGAATTTTCCTTCAAGTAGTCTAGAGAGTTTATTAAGCCATTTCATGTCAGTGTCAGTACAATCAACTCTTTACTATTAATTATGAATATTAAATATTTCCAAATTTGATATCTCTCGATCTACTTAGATTTTTTTGAGTATAGGTATGCCAGTTTTACATATTTTTAATGTGCATCTAAGTTAACCTTGGTAACATTTTAAGGGTTTAGAGAAACTTTTGCAACACTTCCCTTCTTACATTGGTCTAGGAATTTGTTGTAGGAGATAAGATTGTACTTTGATACCATGTATAATTTGATGATAAACCACATGAGCCAAGAATCATCTGCAAGAAAAATACCTATCACACAAAAGAGATCATTAAGCAAAGATTGTATGCTCTATAAAAACCATAGAATTTTGCATTATTAGACAAAAGAATTGAAGATTGAATATTGAAGGTACAATTACAATGAACAAATGAATTTATTTATAGAAAGTAAGAAATTCCCTATTCCTAAAATTAGAAGAGGTAAAGAAATGCAAAAATGGAGCTAAATCAAGCTCAACTACAAGCTATAAAAGCTAACTATAAGTGCCTCTAAGTGAACTCAAACTAAAAACACATAACACCTAGATAAAATAGATCACTTATGTTTAACTTAAGTGAAAATACAAATAACCCAATTAATAAATAATTGAGTGATTATCCTAAAATTACTCCAACACCCCCCCTTAAGATTAACTCATGGATAAGATAAAGAACTAGTGATGAATGAAAAATACATGCATGAATGAGTCCCAACAACAAGGCCTGATTAGGTACTCATTTACAAACCAATGCAACTCAGACCAATGATGTCTCTCTAAATAGAGAAAAGGAGAAAAACCACATGGTAAAAAGTCCCTCTCCAAAAGTGAGAGATGGAATGAATTGAAAAAGGTACTACATGTGACTAAGATGAAGGACTCCAAGTGGTCCCCCAAGTATAAAATCGATCACAAAAGCACAATAAATATCCCCCCAATGTAGAAGTAGCTCCTTTTTCAATGATGAACACCTGAGACAAAATATGATCCACTTCCTTCAAACAACATGTCTCCCTTTTAGAAGAAACAAATTCACTCGAGATAGGAAAAACCACTCCCACAAACTAGAAGATGTAGGAATCCAAAACCAAAAATATATGATGATATCTATGAAAAATGCTCATGTGTCACCAAGTCCTTGGAAGATAAAGATACCACAACCCAATCAAAATAGGTGACAAACAAGGAACCAATGCAAACTTATTTTGAACAAGTTTCAAGGACAAACATGATGTAAAAAGAGTTTTGCTATGACTATCATCAAATAAGAGAGATAAACCCACAAATGTGTCCTCCAAATCTAAAATATGAGACTCCACAAACAATGAAGCAATGTCTGTCAAATAGGAATCCCAATCAAGAAGACAAATAGATGAAATATCCTTCTTAATAGGAATAAGGGTCTCAATCAATGAAGGTACAACAATTGTCTCTGCTAGTGGAGAAGGAGAAACTTGAGATTTTAATGCACTCTCAAGAAAGAGTTGAAAAGAATTATGTGAGAAATTAGGACATATTTCATGTTCATGCTACTTACTCCCATAATATTTACACCTACAACCCTTATACATGATTCAATCCTTGAGATAATCTCTAAAAATGAGAACAAAACATAAACCCTCAATATAAATAAAGACCCAATTTCTTTGTAGCCCAAACAGGAAAAGATTGAGATCTTTGAGTACCTAATGAAAAATATGCAGTTAAGGACCTGCGATTTGAATAGAGGACTTTGAGAGATTTTTGATGATGTATGGAAGTCAAAAAATAGAGTTTGAATGTGTAAGATATGGCCTAGGAAGCACAAAGTTGAAGGCTAACTTTGGAGGCCTGGCACAAAAAATTGGTGCAGAATCTGATCAAACCATCCTTGCAAAATAAGATTGTCGTCGTAACCAATTTTCCAACAATATCTTTTTTACTTGATTTCAACTCCATATGACGAAGTTAAGGGCTAAAAAACAACCGCTTCTTTTTATGGTTTAGATAGCTAAAAATAGGAAAGCACAACTAAATTTAACTGAGCACTAGAATTTTAGGGAAAATCTACCAAAAATAGTGAGAACTGTGTTGATGTCAATTGTTGCAAGTCTGGTACAAGTTGGTACATGACTTCTTTGACTTTTTTATTTTCTTTTTGTGCAATTTCTTTTGTTGTTGATGCTAGCACTGACACAAGCATAGGTACAGTTGTATAGATTTATGTGCCTCGTAAAGTGTGCCAATAAAAAATACCAAAATTTTTGCTGATCTTCGTTTTTGATGATATGATAGGTGTTTCAAGGGGTTTTGGGTCTTATGAGTGCAATGGTTAACTCCGTTTTGTGCCAAATCATCCAAATTTTTTAGCTACTTGTAGATTTTGCCTCAATTTGCGTGCCCTTAGCCAAACTAACCCAATTTTTCAACTACTCAGATTTTGATGAAATAATAATCAATTTTGGGTTTTTTTGACATTGTGGGTGCAATGATAACCTCTGTTTGAACCCAAAGTGCACAGAAAATTCAACTCAGGTTGGATCCCTCAAGCATGCAGATAGGAACTTGACAGAAAAACTTTGATACAATGTAGGACCTAAGATTGCAGTTTGATACCATGTAGAAGTTGATGATCAACCACATGAGCCAAGAATCATTTGTAAGAAAAATATGTATCACACAAAAGAGATCAAGCAAAGATTGTATATTTTATAACAACCATAGGATTTTGTATTATTGCAGAAAAGAATTGAAGATTCAATATTGATGTAATGTACCCACTTTAAAATAGGATTTAATAATAAAATTAAAATACAAAAGAATTAAAATAAAATTAAAACTAAAATATAAAAATAAATTTAAATATAACTAAAATTTATCTAAGTTAATCAATGGTCAAAAGGCATGAAATAAAAATTTGTGCCTCCCTCAAACATGAGATATAAATGGGAGAAAGAAAACCTCATTTGTGAGAGGGGGAGGGAAGAAAGAATGGAGCATGCGAATCAAGGAAGAATCAATGGAAGAAGAAATGAATGGGAAGTAAATAAGGAAGTGACTCTTCCAAAGGAAGGCAAAAATTATGAAGGGTTGTGACTCTTTCAAAGTGCATAATTATGGAAGATTGTGACTCTTTCAATGGGCATAAATGATGAAGGGTTATGACTCTTTTGAAGGGTGGTGATTGTAAAAGGTTGTGACTATTACAAAGGGAAAACATGATGAAGATGTTTGACCCTCCCTCACATTGGAAGATATAAGGCCTGGAGAAGCTTTCATTTTATGAAGGCATCAAAATCATAGTAGGAGTTCTCATAAAGAAACCAAATCAGACATGAACTGTGATACTCTAATCTCTCATGGGAAAATATAAGGTGATTCAAATAGGGGACATTACAACTGAAGGTATAATTGCAATAAATGCATGAATTTATTTATAGGAAGCAAGAGAAGCCTTAATCCTAAAATTAGAAGAGGTAAAGCAATGCAAAGTAGGAGCTAAATTAAGCTCAAATACAAACTATAAAGCTAACTATAAGTGCTTCGAAGTGAACTCAAACTAAAAAATCATAACATCTAGATAAAATAACACACCTAAGTTTAGCTTAAGTGAAAAATCAATTGAAGGACCTAATTAATAAATAATTAGATAATTGTCTTAAAATCACTCCAATAGTTGTTTCCACTCACCCAACTTCCTTTCAAAAAAGAATTTACTTTTGAAGTAAGACTTGTCATTTTTACGAATTCCTAGAATAATTTTTTTATTGCATCTATAGAAACCCTTCTTTATTATTAGGGAATTTCTATCTTACCTAAGGAAATCATCACTGTATTTAGTACATGACTATACTTTTCTCCCATCCTAATTTATTCCTCTCTATATAAAAAATATGCCTCCTTTTCTTACTTGGAGATTATTTTCCTCAAAGTTGGTAGGAAAGTATCAAATTAACAAATAGATTATGACAATGTGGATTTAAGGTACAAACCTTAGTTTTCCTAAAGGAACATCATAATTATTTTTCTAAATATAGAGATGTCGTCAGTAGAAAGTATGAATAAAATGTATTTATTTAATTAAATTAATCTTCCACATCTAGTTCACTTGATTAATTAAGTAATCTAATTGATCAATAAATCAGATTATAGTTTCAAATCTTAATTTAATCTTTCATTAATATGACAATCATGTTCAATGGTCCATATTTAAAAACTAAAATAAATATAATTCATCGCTTTAAAATAAAATCTATATCATAAATCAAATCAATTAAAAATAATCTTCCCCATTCATCTCCAACTATCCTCAAGCAAAAGTTAGATTAATATTTAAATTTAACCATCTACTTATTTCCATCAATTGTAACCCTCCATTCACCAACCAATAGCATTTAATTCCCCCTGCATTCAAATTCCAAAATCTACTCAAACAATTCAAGCCCTCCATCCTAAAAATTTCTCAATTCCCCATTTATTCTCATCAAATCTATAAATCAAACCATCCTCAATTCATTTCCAAGAGGAGGAGTGGGATGCAACAAGATTATGATATTGAGTTGCATTCATATCCATCAACAAATCTCAAGCGCGTCAAGAGGGTGTTGGTGAAAGATATTCATTGATTTTCTATCATTGAGTTTAAATTCTGTTAAACTTTAGTAAAAGTACAACTAGGTATAGAATAGGAGTTTTGTATGTGACATTGTTCTATTATTTAATTCTACATCTAATGTACACGTTTCAACAAAAAGACATCAATAATGTATACATTTCAACTACTTATATATAATTTACAATCAACTTTTGTAGCCAAAAATCTCAACAACTCTTATCAATATAGAATAAGCGTTAATGACATGAAATCACCAACGATTAAGAAATTTGTTACTTAAAGTACATTAGCATATCTCTAGAAATGTATACTAACTACCTACTATTATTTTTTTGACTCGACATCATATAGATTGTCCATTATCTAATTTGTGTACTTGATCATATTCAATTTTTTTGTTACCACAAATATACCATAAATACCTCTTATACATTTTAATTCGCAAATAAAATATATATTTATTTGAAATATTATTAAATAAAAAATTTAAATACATAATAATCCCTACATACTACTTAAACAAATATGATTATAAATATATTATTAAATAATAATTATACAATTTAAAAAATAACATTAAATAATCAAATTTAATACTATGATTGTATCTTAAGTTTAAATTCAAAGTATTGGGCATCTTTCGGCAATCAAGAGTCTCCCAAATCAACAATAAACATATGAGTAGGTAGGGAAGTGGACATTGAAAGACGTTAAAAACTGATGCGAATCTATCAAGGCCGGCCTTGTGAGTCTTGTCTTTGTCATTGATGACTCGGCCTTCATAATTTATATTTTAAAAATGTGAATAAGTCTGAAGTTTCCATCATATTTGGTTTAAAAAACCTACATTATTTTATTTTGATGATGATGTTTAAATTTGTTGTTTGAAAAAAATAAATTAGTGAGTAATAAGGAAAACAAATTCCATATTTTTTTCTTTCTCACTATTATTTGAGGTTTCAGAATAATTTTGGTTCAATTAATAGGGCACTTCTTTAAAACAAATTTGGCTTACTTAATAGGTTTTTTCATAATTAATAAATGGTTATTGGCTTTAAAATAAATTTGGTTCAATCAATAAATCATCTACTAATTAATATAATTTTTTGGGTATTTATATAATTTGGTTGAATTAAGAGCCCACTACCCAAATAAGAGAGCATTATGGGTTATACATTAATGTTTTTGGTTGAATGACAAATTACATGTTTTAGCCTACAAAAGTCTGGTTCATGAAATGTAATATGCATTTCAAACTTTTGCCTCTCTTAGTTGACTCACATATTGATTAATAATGTTTTGAAAAGATTTAGAAAACATGGTATTCATTTGAGGTTAGTGGCAGTAATGGAAGGACATAATTGGTCATTCAAGGTTATCCCAAAGGTATTGGAAGATTTCATACCCTTTTCTTTCATGTAATAAAAATGCACCCCAACCAATTTGTCTTTCGAATCTTATCTTGTGACTGAAGTGTTGGGAAGAAATATTAATAGACTCATAACCCAAATTAAGCTTGGAGGTGTCCTTTTGGATCCTTCCCTTCCTCAATCTCCACATCAATAATTTGTGGATGAAACCATTTTGTTTGGTTTCTCCTTAATTTATGAAGCTAATAAGTGGAAGGTGGTTCTTAACAAATATGCTCAATTCTCGAGGCAACATATTAATTACAACAAAATTGTTTTATATTTCTTTAACATTGAGGACTGAATTTCAGAGAAAATTAACAAACAGTTAGAATGTAAAAAGGATACTATTACTACAACCTATCTATGGTTTCCTTTGGCCACTAAAAATCTACCTCATAACTATTGGTTTAGTTTTGTGGAAAAAAATACAAAAAAAGCTTGCAAGGTGGAAAGGTAAGCTACTAAGTCAAGCTCAAAAGTACCAACTGCTAAAAGATTCTCTCCAAAATCTATCGATCTACTATCTGTAGCATTCTAAATTATACTCCCTTACAATTTTGTTCGCATTTGGGCCCTCACCTTGGCATTCATGTCCCAAGGCCTGATTGGGATCTAATTCTGCTCATACTATGTAATTTTGCCATATTTTTCACTTCAGCCATCATCTTGTCCTCTGGTTTTGGTGTCTGATTAGGCGGGAATAGGGTGTGGTTCTCTGGTCCTCCTAATCAGGACCCAGTTTTGGGCCCCTTAATGGTCATGTTCTATGTTTTTGAAGACTTCATGAAACCCTAATTCCGTGTAGAGACAAACAAAACTTCACAAGGATGTATAACATTTGTGTTTCAATCATATTCAACATCTCCCTCAAAAGGAGAACCTTTCCATTACTGCAATTCAATTCAATTTCATTTCTATTTCATGGTTGATTCCACAATTAGGGTTCGAACTAAGGAAAACCCCTATTCCTAGCCTATTTTCCTTCCCTAGTATGTGCAGTAAAAGGTACGGAGTTGCGATCTTCAAAATTCTTTTTATTTCAAGTGATGAAGAGATCCCCCATTGGAGTGCAAAAAGTGTGGAGTACTAGAGCAACCATCATCCTTGTCCAAACATTTTAGGAGTTCTTTCTAGGAGAAAATCAAAATGTGCACTTACAATTCTCAAATCTAGGTTCGTGGCTTGATCTGAGGACTGTAGCTTACTATTCATGCATTTTTACTTCAATTTCTAGCACATTTACCCTAATTTTAGCAATTCAAATTTAAAAGAGGTTTAATCAATTCCCCCTCCCAAAATTAAATCCAATAAGAATTCTTAGCCCTATCCTTGTTGATTTGTGGCTAGATCTATTGGGTTTGCGCCTCTTTTAATGTAATGATTTCTAAGGCATAAATCACTTGTTTCTCTCTTTAATGATGGAAAACCTAATTTTCACCATCACACTATCTATCCCTCTTCAAAATCCCAACCTTTATAGCATATATGGTGGAAAGATATAGAATAAGTTCCTTTGGACAATAGTTGAGGAGAAATAGAGAATGGCTCTAGTTAAATTGGATACATTTCGTTAACCTAAATCCTTGAGTGGCCTTGGAGAAAGGAAACTTCAACCCTTCAATAAATCCCTTAGTATCGAAATTGGATGGAACATGATCTCCTTAGATGATGATCTTATGATAGGTCATTAGATGGTATGTTAGTTATGGGCTTAGAATCAATTTTTGGAAGGATATATATGCCGAGGCTACCCTCGATTCCATCCCCTTATTCAGGGATTTTGTTGAACCTTCGTCTCAACTCTTTTGGGTTAAACTTTTTTATTATGTTGATTTTAGTGAAGAACAGTCCAAGTGGAAGCCTCTTCCTTATCAACTCTTTCCCAAAGGTAAAATTAGAGATTGATTTATTGAAACTATTGGAGGTTTCCATTTCTTTGGTCTTCAACACAAATGATGAGGTTATATGGTGCCCAACTCATAAGGGAAGCTTCATGATTTCATTTGCCTACTCATTGGTTGAACATCATCTTTGTAGTAAGGAGTTTAGATGGAGCTTGTCTTGAATACACATAATACTCCCAGAAGGTGGACAACTAACTATAACAAAATCTTGACCATGAAAAATTTGATCAATAAAGTGTTCTAGTTAGTCAATAGATGCATATTATATTTCCAAGAGGAAGGGTTGGTGGATCATCTCTTAATACACTACAAGCTCACCAAGGAAATTCTAGATGATGTGCTACCTTCTTTGCATGTTAATATGGTTTTTTCCTCAGAACATCAAAAATTTCATTGAAGTTTGGATAGGCAAATCTTCCTTTAGACATCCGATTGTGAAGAATCTTTGGAACCAAATCCCTCATTTTCTTGCCCGATGCATTTTCAAGAATAAGGAGGTCTTCCAAATTTTCAAGAATGTTGTTAGGGAAAACAAAAACCACATGAAACAACAATGTGTTGTTCCAAAGGATACCCTTCTCAAGTTATATGTTAGAATATGGTAGGGATCTACATGGAGTATGGATAAAATTAAAATTAGCAAAAAATAATAATAAAGCATGTGATATATAGAAAACTTGGGAAAGACTGCATAAAATTATTTTTTTACAGATGTAGTAAGAGGAACCTTGGTGTGACTACTATTGTAGGATTAATCAAATATGACAAGGGTAGAATGATAGAAGGATATGATAAACATGTGCCAACAAAACCAATAAAAAAGCTGAAACCATTGCCCTTTGGTGGGGAATTAGAAGAATTATTTTTCATAGGTTCAATAATGTTTTAATAGAAGGAGATTCAAATTTAATGATTCATCTCATCAAATCGAAGGCTTCTCCACCTTGGAGGAGAAAAAACTATTTGGAATATAGTAAACAACTTCCTCAATTGATACCTATTTGGGAGGCTATACATACATTTAGATAGGGTAATAAGGTTGCAAATGCCTTAGCCAATGAGGGGATGAAATTAAAAAAATTGGAAGTATTGGGTTAGTGAAGCAATCATCCCCTATAAAATAAAAATAAAACTTGGTCAATGATAGACAAGATGGATTTTTTAACTATGTAGAGAACTTTAGTATTTAAATTTATAACCCTTGTTGTTGTGATCTGTAATTTTATAGATTCTATAGAGTTGAGGTGTAATGCAAAAGACATGATGATTTGGAATAGTGATGATTGTTATGATAGGTTATAAAGGGAGATGGAATAATGATGTTTGAATGGACACCAAATTTCATTTTTGGGAGATCCCCCAAATTAACACTATTTATTATCACATTAGAAATATATACAATACACCTTGGAAAGGACCTTTATTAATTATTATTAATTAAATAGGAATGGGGATGTAAGGTATCAAAAAATAAGAATTAATTATGATTTACTACTCCTGTGTAACAATAAGAGAAGAGTTTTTTTGGTAGCAAGTTCCTATTAATACCAAACCCTTTTTAGAAAGATATACCAAAAGCTCTTTTTTCTACCTATTATAAGGGGATCCAAAAAACTTAGTGAGCTCTTTTCTTGGCTGTGATGAAGTTGTAGTCATGGGGGACCAACTTCTGCATGTTTACCCCACTTTATTTATGTCCATAAAAAAGAACACCTTGATGTGAAACATCTTTGATAGAGGAGGAATTACTCAATTCTTCATCATTATGAAAGGCAATGATGAAGACCTCTTGTCCTAGTTTATAAATAGCTAGAGAAATAGGCGACTTTTGATGGGTCATGTTAGAATGAAAGTTTTAGAAGTGTAAATTTCCCCAAGCCACTAGGTTCAGTTGTGATGGTGAGAATGTTCCTTGACATAGCTAGAAGTAGGATTATGAAGAGTACATTTCAGTGTTTCTAGAAGAAAGTGAGAGAAAAAAAGACACCATAACATATTTGGCAAAGAATATTTTCTATCGTTATGGGTAGCCATTATCCACCATCTTATAAAGTACTTCATGTTGGAGGGATGATTTGCAACTATTTATGGATACCATTTTACCCTCCTTGATCACTTAAGACATCATAATCTTGTAAGTTATCTATTCTTTTTTATTTTCTTCCATGGGAAAGTGTTCTTTTGGAGGGGTTTACCCACCTTTACACAATGGATTGATTTATGGAACTTATAATTACTACCTAGAGAATACCCATGCTCTCATTCCCACTATGCCTCACATTTCCCCTAAGGACTATCATTAGAACCCTAATACTCCTAGTAGATCCAAGAGAAAAAAATTCTTTAAAGATGAAGCCCATCTTCATCACATGCCATTTCTTTATGAAATCTTGTCCTCTATTCTCCAAAAAGGAAAAAACTTATTGCGAGTGGTAAAGGAAAAGCTATCTTTAGGTCTCTAAAAAACAGCTATACTACTTCCCCCTCCCTTGTTATTGATATTTTTTATAGTGAGCTTGAGTAAGAGGATAGAGCCACCTCTTTGGGTGAATAAACATCTACTAGTTTGACTAAAATTGTGGATGCTACCAAGATTGCTAAGGATATAGACAATAACCCACCTAAAGATAAAATTGATGGTTAGTTGGAAGATTCCACTTTTAATGCTAAAGAAATTAAGAACAATGATGAAACTCATGATGAGCCCCTCAACCTATTTCATGAATATTCCCTCTCTCATTCCCCCAACTAAGACCCACCTAAATTATTCTCTTGAAGGGTTGAATAGTATTATGGATTATACAAGAGATGAAACTAATGAATAGAATGGTGATGGAGGTTTCAAGAGTCCTAGTATGGGCATGTGTTGCCTGCAAAGTTGGATGATCTAAATACTAGGTTTAATAGCTTGGAGGCACCAAGAATTGGCTTGGATGAAAATAAATAGAGAATGGTTAAAATTCCTTAAGGATGCTATGAAAAATCTAGTAAATGTCAATAAAAATTTGATGCAGAAAGCAATTATGCATGTGGTTAAAATGGAAAATTGAGCAATGCAAGAGAAACCATTGCCCATAGACCCCTCACTTTCAGGAATTTACAAATGATTTTGATGGATTCCATGGAGACTATGGTCTTTCAAATCACTCCCAAACAATATTCTATCCTAACAATATTCCTCTCGGGTGTCTTCCATTGACTTTGTTTCGTAACAAAGTTCTCCTAGGTTTTCAGGACAAGCATCATTCCATATCCCTTCAATAAGGGAATCGCACATCTTCCCACATCAAAAGGGTCTTTTGGAGACCAAGAAGAATTTCCCTCATTCGAGGTGCCCACATTTTATCAACAAACTTTCCAAATAAGTTTGAGGGAGGAGATCCAAAAATCATCATTTTTGTGGCCCTATCTCAGATTCTAAACCCTCCAAGCTAGTCATCCTCGAGAAATGGTTTTGCAAACCTTTGCATTATCCATTTTTGTATGAATGTGCTCCTACTCATTCAAACATTGGTAGATCTGTGAAAGATGACATATTCAAAGTGACATTTGCAGAAGAAACATTAGTGCCTAGAGTTTTAGAACTTCAAAAAAGATCTCTCATTGGTAAGTTATAGAACTTTTTACCTAATATTGTGATGCAAAGTATCCAACAATCTTACCCAAATAGGGAGATTTCTTTCCCCCAACTCACCTAATCAAAAAGGTGATTTCTCTCTACAAGGCGACAAGAGACTCACAAGGTTATTAGCCTCACTAATACTCAACTGAAATCATGAAATAGATACCTTCAAATAAATGAACCCTTTGACAATGTTACAAGGACCTCCCAACAAGAACAACCATGATCCTTTACCCTCCCAACCACCCATAAGGTCACAAGGTCTTCTACTGCTGCAACACTGCCATTTTATGAAAATCAAGTATACTTGAGACAGTTACCTTTATATGGGTCATGGTTCCCTACTAGCACTCCAAATTCCTACCATAATGACTGAGACTCATTGTACTCTTTTTCTTAACATCAAACACAACAACACATCCTTCAACTATTGCAAAGTACAATATTTCAATCCACTATCAAACTATGACAATCAACATACAAGAGAGGACAATCGTAAAATTTCAAGGTTTCATTGGTTTCCTTGGCTATCTAACACTTGGACCATGTTAAGGGGTCCTTCACACACCCCTCTATACATTTACAGACCACCTAAAATTGAGTAAATTCACTACCCTGTCAGCCTTAGACAATAAGAACAATCCCTATTCTCTAATTTTACATAGGCCAACAACAACATGGAGTCCTACAACCATACATGAATGAAAGAGAATGATATTTTAGAAGTTTTCACCCATTTTTGGGATTCAACAATGACTAAAATCAAAGTTCTACATTTTATTTGTTCACTGTCAACCCTAGGTAGGGTTTTGGATAGTTTTGACAAAAATTAAGGTATCTCTCTCAAAAGTCAATGAAATGAAATGCCACAAAAGATGAATTAAAGTAAATTCATTCCTTTTCAATATAAACTAGGTTTTCCAAGTGAATGAATGAGTTTAGATACTAAGAAATGCTCAAAATCAAACTGCTACATGGTAGAATACACAAAAAAATGTTGTAAAATTCAACTTGTTATTGATTTTCGTCACAATACAGTGACCACCAAACCCTCCACCAAGGTTTGGAAAATTTTTATAGACTAAAAAAACCACCATAACCAAAAATATTGAATTTGAAACTCCTCATAACCATTGGAGGCATAAATACAACTTTCTTTGTGTGTAATTGACATTTTGAAAACTTTTAATGGCAACTTTTGTATTTTGATACATAAGGGCTCCAAACTTTGCATATATGTCTAAAATGACTTGAAAATGATTTAAAAATTAATACCATACTAATTACATCAACAATAATTCCATGAAAGGCTTATTACACCTTGAAGTCCTCATGACAACATAAATAGGACTTTTGACTTTTTTCGGACTAATGACACCAAATGACTTTCAAGCACACAAACCTAACTCAAATCTATTAGAAATGGTTTATTACACCTTATTCATGACCTTAATACCTATACAAAGAATTGAAAGATTCAACTTGGCCTCATTGAGGCATAGAACCAATTAGGTGCTCTTGCACCAAATTGAAAGACTCCCTTCTTGGTGTTGTGCTTCATGGGAGGTTGTTCTTGAAGTGTTCTATATTGATCACAAGAATTTTTTTCATTGTGGTTTTCTCAAACAAACAAAATACAGATGTGGCACATAGAACCAAATCATGGTTTATGGATATATTTGGCCTCAACACTCAACCCTGGAGACCTCATTTCAATCCCTCATTGTCCCCCATTAAATGTGCTTCATTCTGTTTTACTATTTCATCTCTTTCACTTGAACAAAAAGACATTGATATTACCAAAATTGTGGCAAACCGATTGGGAATATTTCTCAAGCTTGATCTCAAACTCTTTGACCATACTAACCTCCCCCTATGTGTCTATCTATTGTTAGACTTGAGAAAACTACTCCTGAAAGATTGGAGATTCAATCCCCTTGTGGTTTATGGCTTCAGAAAGTGATTATCGATTACCCTATTTCAATACAAGAGTGTATCAAAATTTTAAGCCATTTTTCCTTAGATTGCCACTAGAGAAGAAACGAGGACATCCATGTTTGTGTAGATCTCTCCTTGAACCCATATTTTTTCTCGTATGTTAGGAACCAAGGTGCTCTTCTCCTTCCTAAGACCTCCTCCTGTTCAAGTCTTGAGTTTCCCTCCCCTGAGCTATGCTCTTCCACCCCCCCTTGCTCGTCCTCTCAATTAGTCCCCCCCTCCCCATCCCCATCTCTATCTTCCTTTTCTTTCTCCCTCTCCTCCCCCATATGTTCCATACTAATCACTCTCTTTTTTCATTTTTGCATCACAAGTGGGCTAAACTCATGTCTCTAGCCAAACACCCTTTTTTCCATCATAGCCACTCTTCTCTCACCCATATTTAGTGGATTTAAAGACTCCACATTCTTATCAAAAATTATTTTATCAGTGTCCCCTCATCTTTATCATTGGCCCCTCTCAAGAAGTCCCTCCAAATTTAAATGGTGTTTGATAACTAGGATAAGGAAAACATATATTCTTCATCAACTAATGATTTTACTCCTCACAGTGAAGATCCAAAGTACATGGTTCTTCCCCGTTGGGTCAACCTAATTGGATAATTATTTTAGACTTGATCCATAAACTAAATGTCTTAGTAAATGAGGCTATAGGATCAGCCAAAGCTCTTTTCCTAGAAGGATCCTGACCAATATATAATCTCCTATTAAAGATCTTCTCTTATCCACAGAAAATTTTCAGTAGGCTCGATTAGAGGATATCTCCCTACATGGGTGCTCCATTTCAATAAAAAATCTTCATATTGGTCCAAAATATATCCCTCTTGAAGGGTACTCCAACTCCATGGACCGACTTCCAAGTGCTATCCTCCAAACTCATCTGGTAGACACTATTCCCTACACCCCCTGAAAGTCCAATAGTACAAGTGGGAACCTCTCAAAGAAAAAGAAAAAAAAAAGAAAAAATCTTAGTTGGAGTTCAATCCACCTTGGATGACAAACTTGGTCCATGTAGAACCTGTTGCTCTCCATGAAAACTATTGAGATTATAACCTGGAATGTTGGAGGCTTAAATGCCACTAACAAGAATCACTTCATCAAATCCTAGATTGAGGTGAGTGGTGCAAATATAATTCTTCTCCAAGAAACAAAATTTATAGAAGAAGAGTGCAACCAACCCTTTACAAAGTGGAAAAAATGGAAATTCATTGCCTCCACATTTATTAAAGCATCAGGTGGTCTAGCTATTCTATGGAAGGAGAAATTTATTCAAATTTATAAAGTTGCAACCAAGGTACTGGATTCAAGTCCAAGTAAAACAATTTAACACATGCTTCCAGTTGTTCAATGTTTATGGTCCAAACTCTACAGTTGGAAAGAAAAACCTTTAAAATTCCTAATTGGTGGCATGTGCAAACATACTAGATGAGCCAATCATTCTAGGTGGAGAATTTAATGCTATCCTATCACTTCAAGATAAAGTGGGAGGCATAGTTCCCCCCCTAAAAACACTTCAGGACTTTAGAGATATTGTATCCAATAATGGTCTTAAAGGCTATGTCCCTTCAAATGGGAAATTTACTTGGTCAAATAGAAGGTCAAACTTCCTCAACATTGTGGAAAGATTAGATAGATTCCTCATCAACCCATATTGGATCTCTCTTTATGGCAATATAAATTTATAAATCTTGTCTTTCCTAGGATTAGACCATTTCAGATTGTAAGCTAACTTATATTTTGTGACGGCCCAACAAAAACCCATATTCATTTAAGTTTGAACAAATGTAGTTCATAGATCTGTCCTTCCTACATCTCCTCAGATTTTGGTGGCAAATTTTCCTTTTCATTGAGGGCTCAAGAATGTACCAACTATGCAAAAAACTTCAAATTTTGAAGTCCCACATAAAAACATAGAACTCTCAGGTGTTAAAATATTATTTTGCCACTAAGGTTGATCTCAAGGATAAACTCTATAAGATCAATGAATAAATTATTCAAAATGGCACGAATTCACCCTCCTTTCAAGAACAAAAAAGACACAAATTGAGTATGAAGATATTCTCAAGAGAGAACAAGTGTAGTGGTGTTAAAAGTCTAGATAACTTTGGCTTAGATATGGTGGTAGGAATACCAAATTCTCCCACACCTCAGCCAAATTGAGGTCTATATCCAATTCAATCCTCCAATTAAATATTTAGCTGGAGATCTCTTAATAAAAAATGACAAGATCCAACTTGAGGCTATAAACTTCTTATCAAATCTCTTTGCTTCTCCCCAAGTGGATAATACCTATGAAATAGAGGATCTTAAGGGCCTTCTAGATAGCATAACCCCCCTTATATCAACCCAACATAACACAGATATTCTAAAACCATTCTCCTTGGAAGAGGTGAGGCTAGTAGTTTTCTCTATGCCTCCTAAAAAGGTGCCTAGGCCTAATGGATTTATAGCCTTATTCTTTCCAAAATGTTGGGTTTTTGGGCTTAGAGATATGGCCAGCATTACAAGAAGCTATACAAAATGGTTGCATACTCAAGTAGTTCAATACAACCTTTTTAGCCCTGACACCTATGTAGATTTTAGACCAATCTCCCTAAGTTGCAACACAATATACAAGATTTTCTCAAAATCTATTCTAGCTATATTGGCAAAGCCAATTCCCAAAATTATATCAAAAGAATAAGGAGGTTTCATTCTAGGTAAGGATACATAGGAGTGTTGGAATCAATGAACACTAAGAGGAGGGGGGGTGAATCAATGTTCTATACATTTGAACTTTAATCCATTCTTTAAACCACTTAATATATTTAATCAAAGAAAAGATGAAAGAAAACAAAACAAACAACCATAACACCAAGATTTTTATATGTGAAAACCCGGTCAAAAGAAAAACCACACTA
This sequence comes from Cryptomeria japonica, assembly GCF_030272615.1. Taxonomy (NCBI): domain Eukaryota; kingdom Viridiplantae; phylum Streptophyta; class Pinopsida; order Cupressales; family Cupressaceae; genus Cryptomeria; species Cryptomeria japonica. The sequence goes on from NC_081408.1 coordinate 307,345,578, forward strand.
GGGATGAACCCACAATATAAGTGTACTCTGTAGAAGTATAGAAACATTACAATTGGGGAATGCACATGCATTCAGGAACACTACCTAGAGATCACTACTCAAGAAAGAGAGGGTCACTGCCTACAAATGAATTACAATAGATCACTGAAGTGAATGAACTAAGAACAGTATCTACAAATGCCTAATTATAGTTCAGGTTAAGCACATTAAGCACACTTTTCATACTCTGTCTTATCCTGCTTTGTTTCACTGCTCTTCTAAGATCTAGAGCACAAAGCTCTATCTTGTACACGTGAAAATATGCACAATCAATCACAAATGCCTTTCACACATCCAAAGTTATCAAAACCATTCCTCTTATATATCCACAACAAAAAATTAAATCAATTGCATGTCATCTCAAGAAAACTTGCACTATATTAAATGTGTACAAATAGTTCGCTAAATCCAAACCCAAATACTAATGCGAACCAAAAAAATTGATCACACGCTATCACATATGTTGGATAAACGTCATTAATCACAAAAACAACTACCAAAATCATTCCACATAATCCACATAAGGATTATCAAAGCAAGTTGGCTGTATAGCACTGTCAGACCAAAAACTGATATACCAGATCTTTTAACTCGCATACCAATCATCACCAGAGGCTAAAATTGTGGAATAAGGTATTCCAAACATCCATCAACCTTCGTTCAGATCCATAACACAAAATATTAACCTGATAAGAATTACTAGCCAAAATACTAAACTCTATAAGATGCTCTGTTCTAAGCTTTTTAGACTTGAACAAATATCGTGTCTAACTTCTAGTATGATCTAATATAGAAACACAGATGGGTACATTGACCCGGGTTTCCATCAATAACAACATTAGATGACATGTGCAATGTCTCTTGCCAACAATCTCCCTCTTTGGCATTGATGGCAACACTTAGTGAAAAATGACTAAGTGTTAGAATCAGTACCAAATATGAACACACACTGCAAAACTCAAAAAATCAAAACTCCAAACTCCCCCTGAGATGAATAGGACATTTTTCACTAGCCTGCACTCTCCCTTTGACATCAATGGCAAAGGCGGGGTTCTGCATAATAAAATTTGTACAAAAATCTTATAAACATACCACATATGTCCAGACAGACTCCTCTAAATTACATGAACTTAAATAAATCTGCAAAAATATTTTTCAATAAGCTCATATCACTATCCCAACCTTTCTTGAGACTCTCCAAAATTGAAATGTGACCGCTGAAAAGATATGCTTGCATCTCTACCATCTGTAGATCTGTCAATTTATTGATAACCATGGCATCTTGAGCTTCATTCAAAGCACTAAGCATTGTTTCCATCTTAGGACCAATTAGACCTTGGATCTCACCAACTCTACCAACAACCTTTTCCTTATCATGCATTAAGCTCTTAATCTTGTGAAGCAAGGATGTGAATTGACCTTCTTGACTAGCCATTGAAATAGTCAAAAGATCAAAGGACTGAGAAATATTAGCTAATTGCTTCTCATGCTCCTTAATCTTCTTCTCAGTATCCTTAGTAAATTTAGACAATGATAAGCATGATTTGTAGACACCGTTTCCTTCAAATAAGGAATCTTGAATACTCTTAGCACAAGTTCCTAACAAAATCCTATCATTTGCAATCATTTTCTTCAACTTACTGAATCTTTTTCCATCACTCATTCCGAACCTTGACTTCTTCTAACTTCTCTAAAGATTCAAAGTGAGTATTTACTAACTTGATTAAGCTCTTCAACTGACTAGAGGGAGTATTAGATGAGTCCTTGACAAATAAAGGCATGATTTTCTCCAAGAAACTGGATGCAAGAGTAAGCATTTCACTGTCCTTAATGCGAGATTTCAGCATCTCTTCCCTTTCCTTAGCTTAAGAAAATGATGCTAGTTGCAACTTCTGCATGGGAGAAAGAGTGGACAAATTGATAGAACCTTGAACCAATTCAAGGTCAAACAATTCCTACTTGTCCTTCTCCAAAAACTATTTCAGTGTCTATGCAGTGTCTCTTGGTTCCACAATAGATGCTTTGATCTCAACTTTATTCTCTTCAATCACCTTCTTTGATTTTTCTTTTGGAGTCTCAGTCTCCATAGATATTTCAATTTTAGGGTGATCTAAAGGATTCTGAGTATCCTCAACTTCATCCACTTTCAACTCTTCACCACCTATTGGAACTTGTTCAACTTTAGAGTGCACATCTTGGACTTCCAAAGCAGATGAATCACCACCACCTTGAGCTTCTTCTAAGACAATGTCAAATTTGTTCCTCTCTATAATTAACTTAAGGATCTTCTCTGTCTCTTTAATCACTACATCTGTCTCCCTGATCATAAGCTTATTTATTCTTGTCTTGCTTCTAAACTCTTTGTTGGATACCTTGAGTATCTTATTCATTTCTTCCACAGATATCACTAGACATAGATTGACAGATAAACTCTCTTAGTCTATTGTCCTCAGCTTGAGCACTAACTCCCCTCATCTCCAAAACATCATATAGACTTTTAGGAATTTTTGACATTATCCCTACAAGAGCCCTATTAAATAAGTTCAAATATTTTATAGTGGCTTCTTTAAGAATCCTTTGATTGACATCATGAAACTTATCATAAATCTCAGAAAGTGGTTTTAGATTACCTTGCACAGTCAAAGATTTCTCCACTTCATCTAGTGACATATTGGATTTGTCTAAATCAATATTTATTTTCTTTCTTACTTTCTCTTCACGGAGGGCTTGTTCTTAGAGACTTTAGATGCTTTATTTCCCTTGGACTTGATTTCCTTCACAACTTCATCAGATTCAGTCTCTTCATCATCCTAAACATATACACTTGAGCTCTTATCTTTCTTCCTCTTTCCATCTTTGCCAGATGATTTGGTTTGAGATTTCATAGAGCTAGCTAGCTTGAAAGAACTAGATGAGGGTACAGAGCTTTTGGTTTGTCTTGATCTAATAGAGGAGGCTGTTAAATTAGATTCCTTGACTAGCTTCTCCTCTGCAACTTGCATTGTCCTCTTCCTTGCTTCCCTAGCCGCTTTTTCTATAATCCCAATTCTTTCTGTATATCATTCTACTTCCTTTCTCACCTTTCTCACTATCTCAAGCTTCTTTAATTGAGCATGCAACTGCAAATCCTTCTTAGCAAATGTACCAAATCTCTCTTCTGAGGTGTTAATATGCGTACTCAATAGATTTTGACTATACATCTCTAGAAATTGATCCTCAACCTCACACCCCATAGGCATTATCCATATTGTCATAGGCTCCACTTCTTCCATCAAGCATTGATCAATGTCAACCATCAAAAAAATTGAGTCTCGGTACTTCTCAACAACCAATTTAGGTATCATTTCCCTAGCCTAGATCATACTTTGGAAATTCTTGAAATAACCCCAAAGAGCAGTTCTCTGGGCTTTACTATCTCCAATGTTATATAGAATTTCTCTTATTTGAACTTCCATTGACATGCCACTAGCCCATTGCACATTACAAATACCCAGAACTTCATGAACATGAAATAGAAGAATAAGCATAAGATCAAAGTACCATATTTTAATGTATTCTTCTTGTCCTTCTTTATCAAAGTCAGATTCTCTATCAGTTGGCTCCAGAGTAGCTCACATAGGTCATGCTCCTTATTCTCCTTATCCATCTGATATGTAGTATAAATTGCACTATCAGATATAGAATTCTCATAGTTGGAGTGATAGAACTTGTATCTGGCAACCATAGAGGAAAACTTCACATCTAGCTTGATAATGTCATTGATAGTCATAGCCCTCTTATCAAATTTAGAGCCAGTTGTATTGGTAATCATTTGATTCTTCATAGACCAAAGCATTGGAAAACCACCAAATAAGTTCAATCCTATTACAATGTTGATTTCTTCCTTTGTGGTCTTAAATGGCTTGCTTAACTAAATGAATTCAGCATGAATTTGGCTTGATACATACCGGACCCACTCATTCTCTTCAAACATGGGAAACTTAACGACTTGGGCAAATTTCTTCTCCTCCAACATCTTGAATCTAGGTTTTACCCTAGAATTATCTCCTAGAGGTTGATTGGAATACAGATTCAACATCTTAGAGCCTCCTAACTTCTCAAGATTAGCATGAATATAAACCCTAATATCCTCAACATGAAGAACACCATATAGGACTGAAGAAAAGGCACCTAGTAGATCATCTTCTATAGATTTGAATGGGTGCTTTTTGAATTTGGGTCAAGACCTCTCAGTGATATCGATAACCAATGGAGTAGCCATTGTCAAAAATTTTAAATTCACAAGCTTTAGGAAAATACCTTTCTTCATCGGATTAGGACTCCATTGTCAAAAATTTTAAATTCACAAGCTTTAGGAAAATACCTTTCTTCATCGGATTAGGGTTTCACATGAAATCACTTTCACGCTTCAATCACATGGAAATTAGCTTGCAGAGCTTTCTTATCCTCTTCTCTTGGCATGCAAAGTGATAAATGAGAAGGTAAAGTTACCTTTTATTATTCACACACTTAAATTTTGATTTAATAAATGCACTTGCCCTAAACCTTCTGGAAACCCTGTCTTCTCAAACTGTAATGCCCACCAAAATACCCTAGAGAATTAAACCAAAATCCCCCAACAAATGGAGATAATTTTTTTTCTTTTAAATTAATCTTCACTACAATACTAGTACTAACTTGTAGTTTGCATCATAACTACCAATAATGCATCATTAACTATATAAATGATCACATGAATGAACATGAACATAACCATGAATCGTATTACGCAAGTGGAACATCTATTTAATCCTTAACATAACTACATAATAAAACAATATAATGCATCTCCATTCCCTAGGGTATCTCAACGTCACTACTTGACATAAACTAACACATAACATATCTATCTAGAGCACCATATACTATCATCCAACTAAACATTTACTTCCCATGTAACTATGATAAAACATTAACACATATACATAAATCTATTCCCTTTGATACTCTTTCTAAGGTTCATTTTTAAGTACCAATCGAATATTTCTAATACTCGTCTTTACTGATTTGAACACTTAACACACCATGAAACTAAATGCATTTATCCTTCTCTTACTAATGATATTCGATTATTTTCTTAAGCACAACTCATCAAAAATACTATCCATAGCCGTATGCAAGATCATAGCAACAAGTACTTATCTACATACAAATAGGATTCCAATCTACTAAAAAGGTTCGAGAGTCATATGATTCTACAAGAATAAATACAATCTAATATTTCAATCCCCTAATTTCAACATAGGATTTCATTCTCAACATGATAAACATATCTATAATATGAACCACATACCAATACATCATCTTATAACAATAGTATAGTTCTTCTATATCAAGTTCATTTACATAAGAGCACATGCAGCAAGAACATAGTCTCTTTGCTACATCCCATCCTAATGCTTAATAATAAAATTTACATAGACACGTATTCATATTCCTCATTTACAAGACATCGAAATATGGTAACATCTCTAATGCATAGAAATCAACACCATAGGACAACTACATAATAAAGAACCATATTTTCCATACGAACCACAACTACTCCCTTAACTTCCATATCTCAAGATATCTAACATTAGAGATTAACATATTTCTGTAGTGTTGTAAATTGTACACCCTTTCTAGGGTGTTACAATTTCACACTTAGTTTAGCACTCGCCTTAGTGTGTTTTGCATCTTGCACTTCTAATCTCTTTTAAGTATTTAATTAATCAGTTTAATTAAATCTAAAATTATAATTCATCACTTCACATGTTATAAAGATGGGCCCTTTATCTTAAGTGTGCCCCTTGTCATTTTATTCCTTCAATAAATCATTTAATCCTAAACCCTAATTATGTCCTATTTTGACCTTTGAGGCCTGATTTCGCATTTCAAAACAACTTGAAATCAGCTATAACTTTGGGATTTTCTCTAATATCATTGTATCTAATGACCTCAAAAATTTGGTGAAAAGTTGGTCGGACCATGTTGAAAGTGCACATGGTCCTCGACTTTTTTCTTGAAATTTCAGGAGCATAATCCTATGATATAATAATTCTTAACCCCAAAAGATTGGTAGGAAATTCAAATCCTAGGTCAGTCTAAACATGAAATTAAGATCTAGGGTTTCATACTTAAGAGCTTTATTTCTTCATTTGAAAGGGTCTTCTTCTAAGAATCTAAGAGAAGGTTTTTGGAGCATAAAGAGCCTTCTTTGCAGTGAAAGAGTAGATCTTTGAAGTCTTCAACAACATTCAACATTCATCCATCAAACATTCATCAAGCATCATTTCGTCAATTGGGAGCCTTTTGAAGATGTAGGAGAACAATAGGAGATCACCGACTAAAGATTGGCTTGTACCTCTCCCTTGGGGTTGGGTATGGTTTCATGTTGTTTCCATGTCTTTGTATGAGCTTAATTTTGATTCATATTCATGCTTTAGATCACTTCGCATCATGGATTTAGAGTATTTACTTTGTCAATTATAAGCAATTAGGGTTTACTCTTTAGGGTTGCTCTAGATTGTTTGCTTTCATTTTAAGATCTTGCACACACACAAGGTTCTAGCACACACATTTTTAGTACATTATTGGCTATTTGTTGAGGTGGAAATCACCAAAATAGGGGTTTGACTAAGGAAAAACCCTATATAGCCACCTAAAACCCTCTTTTTCAACTACAAGTACAGATTTAGATTTGAGCATTGCTGGAAGTTTCAGGACCGATAGAGAAAACAGAGGTTGTCCTAGGGATCAAATATTAGCAAAAACCCCTAGGAAAGGGCTTTGGTAACTTGGTCCTTCCTAGGACAGGGGTGTGGTGCCCTGGTCCTGCCTGTTTTTAATTGGATTTGGCAGTGCAATAGCTTGCAGTGTATAGATCTCATCCTTTCAGTCGCAACTTCAAACTTGCAGAATCAGGACAATGGCATGGCACCTTCATCCCAGAAATTTTAACTTAGATTTTAGACATAAGTACACCTCTGATTTTGCCTCCTAATCTGTACTCTTCAGTGGTTTATCAATTATTTTATGTTCTACATTTCCAGATAGGGTTTGCTTGCTTACTTGCACTTTAGGTTAGATTGCATTTTGAATCATTCATCTCTCTCATTTGCAAAAAGGGAATAGAATACCTAAGAGTAATCCTTGACTCTCTCTTCTCATAAGAAGTAGCTGAAGTGTGTTACCTCCCTAGGCTCTTTCATATTTTGTGAGTGTGTATGAGAGTGGGATTAGGGTTTCCATACTTAGTCTCACTTTTTTCCCTACACATCTTTGGTGAACCCGACGTGAATCCAATACCAATTTCATTGCATTTCATTGTTATATCTAGATCTATTATATTTCATTTTCTCTCAAAGCATAAAAAATAAATTTCCTTTAACTTTTCTTGCATTGTGTGTTCAAATTTCATTCAATTTCATTTCAAAATGTCAAATTTTTATTTACAATATTGTCATGCTTTTGATGATGTATGCAATTATGTTGATTATGAGTTTAGTAAGGATGAATTAGATGAATCTCTAGATGATTTTTTGAACCCTAAGCCTTCTAAACCCTCATTTTGCCAAAAACTAATCAACCTTGTTATTATTCCATTTCGTGGTGATGAGAAAGATAAGTTGAATGGCTCCTCCCATGGGTACATTCCTATCAACTCCTCCACTAAGTCTAATAGAATGGTTGACCATCAAAATTCCCTTTATGAGGTTATGTCTCCTTTTGAGTCCAAAGATAAACCTTTCAATCACTATGAACATACTTTATTGGAAGATGCCCTTGATGACTTTATGTCTTTGCCTAAACTTTCAAATAAAAACAATACATCTAAAAGATTAATCAACATGATTAATGTGAATGAACCCCTTTTCACAATTCAAGGTGCTTATCCATCTCCAACCTCACCCCTTTCTAATCAACCCCTTTTTCATAGTTCAAGGTGGATATAGTCATGATTCCTTTAGAACTCCCAATAAACCCATCATTACAGTGCAAGGAAGAAATCCCACTAAGAGTTCTTATAGCTATGCTAAACAATTAACTAAAGAGAGTTATATTGTAGTTGCCCATACCTATAGCACAAGAAACAATAGGCAACCTAATCCTCCACCGGTTATCCCAACTTCTCTTCATGATCCTCAACCTATCCTTCCTCAAGCACCTCACATTTCACAAACTCTTGGTAAGGAGTATGATCTTGTTGAACAACTTAAAGCTACTCCTGCCAAGATATCCCTTTGAGATTTAATTCAAACTTCCTCAACTCATCATAGATTTCTACAAGATGCCTTGAAAACATTGAATGTCCCACCCATAATGACATCCAATAATATGGCCTCCTTGATTAATTCTATCACAGTTCCTAAGGATCAAATTGTGTTTACACAAGATGAGCTACCCTCTAGTGAAATTCAACATTAGTATGATCCCTTAATGATTGTGGTTACTATAAATGATAGTGCAATAAGATGAAAATTAGTGCACAATGGTTATGGCCTTAATGTTTGTAGCATTAACTTGTTGCATAAGATCAATGTTGATACATCTCTTATTAAGCCCGATTCTCTCACTATCCAAGACTTTGATAATGTTGCTAAATCTTCGTTAGGTATCATCACCTTTCTTGTTAAGGTAAGTCCTATTACTTTACCCATACCTATTTATGTCATGTCTGGAGAATTGACATACAACTTTTTATTAGGGAGACCTTGGATTCATAGCATGCAAGTTCTCCCCTCTACATTACATAGGCAAATTAAGTTCATTTACAACAATAAGACATATACCTTGCTAGGTGACACAAATCTCCAGGCTTGTCTGCAGACATCAACTTCCGAATCCTCTTCAACTAGTTCTTCCCCAACTATCTTAAATAATTCCTCTAAAGCTTCTACTCCCACTAGTGTGACTGCTTCACTAAACCTATACCCTACTTCTGAATCACTTCCCAATACTTCCTCAAGTGGACCTAAAATTCTTGAGGAAGAGTCTTCTCAACCTGACTCTACTAATGAGTACAACTTTTCTCCTGAAAAGGTTCTTGTAGAAGATGATTAGGGATCCCTTGATTTTAATCCTACTTTCGTAGGGGAATATAAAATCTCCCCTAGAGAACCCAAGGTTGAAAAGAAGAAAGAAGAAGAAGAACCTAAAAAGAAATCCACTATGTCTGGGCCATTAAGTAATAACTTTGTGGCGGCTTCCTAGACTTCATCTCCCTTAATTTTTGACTTAGAAGACTTTGATCCTTCACTTTATGAAAATCCTCCTTCCCTGTAGGAAATGGCTAACCTTTATGGTCCTGTTTTTCACATCCTAGCTAGGTGTGGATATAATGGTAATGGGTGTGGTGCTCAAGAATAGGAGATTAAGGTTCCCTTAGGAAATAAATTCCATGACACAACATTTGGACTTGGCTATGATCCTTTTGAGCATACTAAAGCTTCTAAGAGACCATCTATTAGTGTTAATGTCATTGCTACTTCTCTTTCACTAAAATATCTAGAGTATATTGACTGTGACTCTTCTAGTGTCTTTGCTTTGGATTTCTTTCTCATTGATAATTCCTTAGCTAAATTCCTAGGAGTCTATGACAACCTTCCTCGTTATCATCATAAGTGCATTCTTCCCTATTGTTTGAATACAAAAGCTTACTTTGGGAAAGAAAGAAATAATGATGAGATAGTTAAAGAATTTCCTTATTTGAAAGACACTCCTCAACAAAGTAATCTACTCATAAGTGACACTATTGATATTTGGATGGATCCTTGTATTGAAGATAAAGTTATTAAGATAGGGAAATGTCTTGACAAAGAAGAGCAAAAACAATATGTCGAGTTATTACATGAATTCCTTGAGATCTTCGCTTGGATGTATTCTGATATGCCTGGCATAGATCCTAATATTATCACTCATAACATTATCATAATTCTTGATGCTAAACTTGTGAAGCAAAATATTTGAAAGATTCACCCTAACGCGACATTACTTGTTAAAGTTGAGATTGAAACGTTGCTGGATTCTAGATTCATTCATCCTATCAATTAATCCCCATGGATTTCAAACATTGTGGTTGTGGCTAAGTCTGATAATAAGATTAGAATGTATACAAATTTATGTGATTTAAATAAAGCTTCTTTCAAGGGTGATTTTCCTCTCCCAAATATCAATATGATAGTAGATTTTGTAGCAGGTCATGTTTTATTATCCTACATGGATGGTTTCTTAGGATATAATCAAATTTTCATTAATCCTCAAGATCAATATAAAAATGCTTTCACAAACCCTTGGGGCATGTTTTGCTGGTTCATGATTCCTTTTGGATTGAAAAATGCAGGCGCAACCTATCAGTGTGTTATGACTCTTATCTTTCATGATTACATGCATAAAACCTTAGAAGATTATGTAGATGACATCTTAGCTAAATCCGTTCTTCGCACAAATCATGTTAAGATCCTTCATTAGATCTTTGAGAGAATTCATAAGTATAACATGTGCTTGAATCCCTGAAAAATGTGTTTTTGGTGTGGATAGTGGAAAACTATTAGGGTTCATAGTTTCACATCGTGGAATTGAGGTGGATACGAAAAAGATAGATGCCATTGTTAACATGCCACCTCCTAAAATTGTCTCCCAACTAAAATTTTTTCAAGGAAAGATTCAAGCTATTCGTAGGTTTGTATCGCAGCTTGCAGATCCAACCTTTCCTTTTACTCAATTACTTAAAAAGTATAGTACCTTTCAATGGAATGAGGATTGTCATCAAGCATTTGAAAACCTAAAAACTTATTTGGCCAATCCTCCTATTCTTCAGCCTGCTGACCCTTCCAAGCCTTTTCTTTTATATATAGTTGCTTCCCTTCATGCTCTTGTAGCCTTATTGGCACAATGTGATAAGGATGGTAGAGAATGTTCGGTTTATTATATAAGTCATACTCTACTTGATTACGAGGTCTGATATTCTATGATAGAAAGGTAGTGCCTTTCTTTAGTCTTTGCAACCCAAAATTTAAGGCATTATCTTTTGAATGTTGAATTCCATGTTATTGTTAAATTCGATCCTCTCAAACATCTTTTCTCTAAATATGACCTTTTGGGATGTCCAGCTAAGTGGGTTATGATGTTGACTAAGTTTTACCTTAAGTTTATCTCACAAAAGGCAATAAAGGGTCAAGCTTTGACCAACCACTTAGTTGAGGATCCTTCACCCTTCTCCCTACCTAATCCAGAGTCTTTTCCCGATGAATATATTTTCTCTATTGAGATTGATGAGATTTGGGAACTATATTTTGATAGCTCTAGATGTCATACAGGATCGGGGGCAAGGGTGTTCTTAACTTCTCCTAAAAATAAGCCTATCCCTTTATCATATCGTTTTAATTTCTTATGTACCAACAACATTGCTAAATATGAGGCTCTTATAGCTGGAATTAAAGCAACCTTTGCATTAAATGTAAAACATCTACATATTTATGGAGACTCACAACTAATCATAAGACAAGTGACAGGAGTTTATCAAGCTAAGCAAGACAAATTATCACAATATAGAGATCTAGCTATATCCTTGTTATAAAGTTTTGATTCTTATACCATGGAGATTGTTCCTCGAAAATATAATTGATATGCTGATGCAATGGCATGTGTAGCCTCTCTTGTGTCTTTAGAGGACCCCTTGGTAGATCTCAAATTCACTATTCACAACCTCACTACACCGACTATTGCTGATAATCTTAGTGATGTGGCGAATTGTTACATTATAGATTGTGATGAATGGTACTTGCATATTGTGAGATATTTGAGTGACAATACCTTTCCCGACTCTACAAAGAAGAATAATAGGGCTAGGATTCATAAATTGGCCACTAGATACATTATCCTTTCTAATGTTCTTTATAGGAGGGGTTATAATGGTCTTCTCCTTCGATGTCTTAACAAAGCCGAAATCCCTATTTCTCTTGAGGAAGTACATTCAAGTGCTTACAGGGGGAATTTTTGGGGAAGATCCTTAGTTCAGAGGTTGCTCTGAATATGATATTATTGGTAGACCATGGAAAAATATTCCTTCATTTTTGTTAAAAAATATCATCAGTGTCAACAACATAGAAATTTTATCCACGCTCCTACCCAAGAACTCTGATCCCAGGTAGCATCTTGGCCCTTTTCTACATAGGGTTTAGATCTCATTGGTAAAATAGCTCCTCCCTCATCTCAAGGACATATTTCATTATAATTTCAACTGATTAATTTACAAAGTGGGTGGAAGGAGTTCCCCTTCGATCCACTACCGCTGAAGTAATTTGTCAATTCATCTTGGAAAACATTATTTCTCGATTTGGAATATCTTTCGCCTTAATTTCAGATATTGGAACACCATTTAAAAATAAAGATGTGAAGAAGTTCCTTGAGGAAATATCATATTCAACATAAATTTTCTCCACCTCACTATACTCAATCAAATGGTCAAACTAAGTCTTCAAATAGGATAATTGAACAGATTCTTTGGAAGACTGTAAATAAGCATGGTAAGGATTGGCATACTCAATTAACCTATGCTCTCTAGGCCTATCAGATGAGTATATGTGTTGCTACGGGTTGTACTCCTTATAATCTTGTTTATGGTGTTGACGCCATTATGTCTTTGGAGTTAGAAATCCCTTCTTTGAGAATTTCTTTTAGGGGTAAGTGGATGATGATTCCTATACAGAACAAAGAATTCAACAACTTGAGATTCTCGATGAATGGTGTATAAATTATCTTGAGAATATTCAAGCATATCATAAAAATTTACAACAAACATATCATAGAACTTTACAACAAAGCTATAATGATAAAATCATTCAGGGTTCCTTTTCAGTGGGCGATCTAGTGCTTTATGAAAATCAACGTAACATGAATGCTTTACCTAAGGAGAAAGGAAAATTCAGCCCTAATTGGCTTGGACCATACATTGTTATTGAAGTCTATGGATCAGGTGCTTACAAGATAGCCGATGTGGAAGGTATGCCCCTCAGGGAACCCATAAATGCTATGCACCTCTGTAGATACTATGCCTAGTCTCTATCTCTTTCTCTCTCTCGTTCTCTCTTTCTAGTTTATCTTCTCCCTCTCTGTACCTTTTCTTTCTTCAAAATTGGATATGTGTTGGCATATATTTATTAAAGTATGTGGTATTAAATGATATTGTATTATTTAGTCTACATTACTTCGTTCTTGACAAGCATGTCTCTTTACTTTATTGTTTGTCTTGGATTCATTTATGTAAATTGTAATATATTTACATTTTATATATGCTATAATGTTATACAATTTCTTATGTGTTAAACAAGATTATATCATGTTGTGTTCAATTAGATTTAATTAAATCACATTAGTCATATAATTCTTAGGCTTAACACATTCCTCTTCTACATCATCAAAGTAGCATTTAATTAAATACTTAGTTATTTAATTAAATTACACATGTACCAATTTAATCATGAAGCATTGAAAATTCAATCACATAGAAATTAAATTAGACATACATGTTCACCACCAAATGTGTTACCTTTAATCTAAGAAATGCATACATTGTTTAAGTATTAAAATAACATTTTTGAGATATAACATGAGCATAAATAAATACATATCCATGAGTACCATAACGTATACATCAACAAAAAAGAAAATTCATCTCCTATCCCTAGGACTAGTAGCTAGAGGAAGGTGACTAGATGTCCCCTCCTGATTTGGCCTTGGGGATAGGCCCATGGGTGTGTACCATGATACAAAATGTGAGTGACTCCATGAGGAGCTCCTGCGATCCCTCTCCATCATAATCCTGTGGTATGTGTTTGCCTTTATCTAAGATGCTGCTAGATTACGCTCTATTTGTTGTAATATCTCTCACAAAGATCTCTTTATCTCTCACTAGACCTCCATCTCCATCCAAATAGGGGTGAATAGGTCCTCATGTCATCTTGCTCTCCCTTGTGGTCTATGCACTATTTGCAAGGAACTGGGGATGTGTGCGGTCATGATGAGGTTTTTCATTGCATGTTGGATAAGGGAGCACCAATTCTGGACACCAATTGCAGAGAGAGAGAGGTTTTCATTAGTAATATTCTATATCATCAAATCCAAAAAATTTAAGATACATAAATTAAATAATCATAAATTAAACACCTTACCTAGATCTCCCTCTCACCAGTAGGGGTCATGGAAAGAGACCACCTGAGACTGGGACCCACTAGGCTCTCTATGCTCATACTGTTGCTACATAGTAGGCATGGGTTGATAGGGACTAGAATGAGGACCCCTTATAGGGTCCTTCTCTGCCTGCGATGGGAGGCTTGGTGGATCTAATGCTATGATGTCATGCCCATAGTGATGAAGAACTGCATCTGACTCATCCTCCTCAGCCTCCTCCTTAATCTCCGCATCCTCCTCATTCTCCTCATCCTCCTTAACCTCCCCATCCTCCTCATCCTCCTCATCCCTATCCTCCTCCTCTTTCTCCTCATCCTCATCCTATCCATCCTCCTCATCATCTCCATCTTGATCTCCCTCTCATATATTAGGATCCTCTCCATCACCATCTTCCTCCTATTGTCCTACATCGTCAGCCTGATCATCCAAACCCTCCTCGAATATATCAGGTCCTTCCTCTTCACCCATCTATCTCCATGGTTTGGGATTCCCTCTAGGGTAGTCTACTGGAAAGATGGATTTGGGATATGTCCTCCCCCACCATGTGACATACCATTAGTACACGCCCACATCATCTCTATAATCTATCGCCATATCTTGATCTGATCCATTTGAATCCGTGATATCAATCTCATCACTCATGGGCCTAGGAATATCTCCCGACCTAGGAGTCATGCATGAGTGTCAGATGTAGACAAGCACATCAATAGGAACACACTGCTCAAACCTGAAACTGCCATCAAACTCGATCGAAGTAGAAGGGAATGACTATGTGACTATACCATCCCTCCAGTAGATGGTTCCTCTTCATGCAAAATAACTTCTTGTGTATCCCTACCCACATATAAATCCTGAGGTAGGGTCTCCATATGATCCTACCCAATGTCAATCTATCCAGACTCAATCTCTAATGTAGTAGATCTCTGAACCTCCACTCAAGGGTAAGTGGATAAGTAAATACCCTAGGCTTCTCTAGAACTAAGTTTATTAGGACTCCAATAGGCCTAGTGCATGTGATATGCTTGAACATACACACCTATAGCAATGTGCAAGTCATCAGACTACACCCCTGTCCAAACACATACTCTCTAAGGTCATGGTAGAGATGTGCAAGCATGCTTCAACCCCAAGAGTATACTCTCTAATGTCTCTCCATGTCCCTAATCATGTATGTGAGACCTCCATGCATATGGGTGACACACCCATTAGGGTACATGGCTAATGCAATGGCAATGATCATGAGCCGCCTCACTAGTAGGGTGTAGGAGATAACTGGCTATGATACGGTCCCTCATCTCGTCAGGAATCACTCTCCCTATGCAGTAGACCTACTCCCTCCTGCAGTCGGTAGTGGAGCGATTGACTCAATATCTCAGTCTCTCCCCTGATGGGAAGGCACAAAATATAGTATACATCCTTGAGGGTAACCATCATCTCCCCCACAGGCAAAAGGAATGTCAAGGTATCTGCATCCCACCTCTCCATCAATGCCATTAGCATCGTATGATGAAACTTGATGGTGCATAGTCATCGCGTACCATAAACCTACAATGTGAAGCAACTCTCTATCTTTCGGTGTGAGCCTCGAAATCTGACCTCGAAGGCTCCGGAAGGTATGACCAGCAATGTGCTCCCGAATGTATGGAAGAATCTACAAAATTGAAACATCGAATCATCAGTAATCAATTGTCGATCATATTAATCAAATAAACAAACATCATCAATCTATTCTATCTGTCTAATGCCTGATGCCATGCATCCTTTGGTCTCCCCAAATAGGGACTAGGGCACCCCCCTAGGATCAGGGTGCCCTAGGAGGACCAGGGAACCCTAATGGGATCAGGGCACCCATGGAGGACTAGGGTGCCCTTGGGGACCATGGTGCCCAAATAGGGGGCATGGGCATGGTCTTGGTGATGACATCATCAACATTGAATTCAGTGCAAACATGAAAAGTAAAAAATGAGTCCATGACAAGTCAACTCACCTCGTCTAAGGGTCGGTCAATGAGTACAGACTGATGCAGGATCTCCATCCACGTAGGTCACTTTAGTCGACGTCGAGGCATGTTGGTAAATAAGTGGGCTCCTCTGTAGTGAATAGTGTCGAAAAGTCAAAAAGTGACAAATGAAGGTGTCACTTTCATATTTATGAGTTATGCACTTTTTCATTTTATGCTTTTAAGTTAAAAATCCTAATTTCAACACTTTTCCTTCAATCTATCATATCTTGAGCTAGAGAGTTCCAATTTTCACACCGTTGGTGGTGTTGAAATCATGAATTCCCTCTCTCACTCTGCATTTGTTCCATCAAGTTCTTGGATGCACAACCAAGCCTTGTTGTGAACATGTTCATCAGGAGTTTATCATAATTCGTTGTGGTAAACATGATACCCTGTTTCACCTCACGAATAAGAAAGCCGAAATAGGGGGGTCATACAGCTACTCGCGAATTTCATCACCTACGTTAATAAGAATTAGGTGATTTTTTTAATCTAACATATGGCTTTCTAGGGTGTGGTTCCTAACTGTGTGCTACAGATATCATTGGGGGCTTTGTCCAATGACTTATGGATATATCTTTTTTCAAATGATGTTTACTTTTTCTGTACTTTAGCTTGCATATGCACGTAGTGTCATATGACCGCTATAGTGGGGGCTAAATGTAGTGTCATAAATTGTACACCCTTGCTAGGGTGGTACAAATTCAAACTTAGTTTAGCACCTGCCTTAGTGTGTTTTGCATCTTGCATTTCTAATCTCTTTTAAGTATTTAATTAATCAATTTAATTAAATCTGAAATCCTAATTCATCACTTCACATGTTATAAAGATGGGCCCTTTATCTTAAGTGTTCCCTTTGTCATTTTATTCCTTCAATAAATCATTTAATCTTAAACCCTAATTATGTCCTATTGTGACCTTTGAGGCTTGATTTCAAATATCAAAACACCTTGAAATCAATTGTAACTTTGGGATTTGCTCTAATATCATTATATCTAACGACCCCAAAAATTTGGTGAAAAGTTGGTCGGACCATGTTGAAAGTGCACATGGTCCTCGAATTTTTTCCTAAAATTTCGGGAGCATAATACTATGATATAATAATGCTCAATCCCAAAAGATTGGCAATAAATTCAAATCCTAGGTCGGCCTAAACATGAAATTAAGATCTAGGGTTTCATACTTAAGAGCTCTCTTTCTTCATTTGAAAGGGTCTTCTTCTAAGAATCTAAGAGAAGGTTTCTAGAGCATAAAGAGCCTTGTTTGTAGCAAAAGAGTAGATCTTTGAAGTCTTCAATAATATTTAGCATTCATCCATCAAACATTCATCAAGCATCATTTCATCAATTGGGGGCTTTTTGAAGATATAGGAGAACAATAGGAGATCATCGACTGAAGATTGGCTTGTACCTCTCCCTTGGGGTTGGGTATGCTTTCATGTTGTTCCATGTCTTTGTATGAGCTTAATTTTGATTCATATTCATGCTTTAGATCACTTTGCATCATGGATTTAGAGCATTGACTTTGTCAATTATAAGCAATTAGGGTTTACTCTTTAGGGTTGCTCTAGATTGTTTGCTTTCATTTTAGGATATTGCACACACACATGGTTCTAGCACACACATTTTCAATACATTATCAACTATTTGTTGAGGTGGAAATCACCAAAAAAGGGATTTGACTAAGGAAAAACCCTATATAGCCACCCAAAACCCTCTTTTTCAGCTACAAGTACAGGTTTGGATCCGAGCATTGTTGGAAGTTTCAGGACCGACAGAGCACACAGAGGTTGTACTAGGGCTCAGATCTCAGAAAAAACCCCTAGGACAAGGGCGTGGTGCCTTGGTCCTACCCAGGATAGGGCGTGGTGCCTTGGTCTGACCTATTTTTAGTTAGATTTGGTAGTGGAGCAGTTTACAATGTATAGATCTCATCCTTTCAGTCGTAGCTTCAGACTTGCAAAATCAAGATAGTGGCATGACAGCTTGGTCCTGGACATTTCAGGTCTGATTTCAGACATAGGTGCACCTCTAACTTTTCCTCTTAATCTGTACTCTTCAGTGGTTTATCAGTTATTTTTTGTTTTGGATTTCCAGATTAGGGTTTGCTTGCTTACTTGCACTTTAGGCTAAATTACATTTTGAATCATTCCTCTCTCCCATTTTTAGAAAAGGAATAGAAACCCTAAGAGGTAATCCTCGACTCTCTCTTCCTCACAAGAAGTAGCTGAAGTGCATTACCTCCCTAGTCTCTTTTGTATTAAGTGAGTGCGTATGAGAGTGGGATTAGGGTTTCCATACTTAGTCTCACATTTTCCCCTACACACTTCCAAATCAAGGCATATATGATAATTAACATAATCACTACTATCCATAAAATATATTCAAGACATAGCATACATTTTTCTAAATCATTTAATTCCTTTCTAATCAAGAACATCTACAATAGAATATCCATTTACAACAATCTTATTTAATACATTTCATTCAGAAATCATCTTACTACATGTTCTATAATACATGATCTCAATACACTGATTACATAGTCTTCTTTACATTTCCATCTTTCATAACACATGATATCAATTATAATTACATAAATATGCTCCAAGAATCCAAGCTCATGATGAGATACTATAGATCCAAATCCACTCACGCTAACATCCAAGAAGAATATCTCAATGGTAGAAGGCATCAAACAACCTGACCATGTGGAACCAAATAGGAACCACCCCCCGTGCTAGGAGATGACATAAGGTTCCAACTCACACTCAAGACCTAAGCTAATACCTAACAACCATAGGATACAACATGACACTACAAGACTCCAACATAAGAATATAAAATCAAAATACATCACATTGCTAAATCAAAGTAATCAACCTCCATAGGCATAATCAACAACAAGGAATATGGATAATGGACACATGTGGGGTAGAGTGTCATCACATGCTAGCCTCATGTGGCATCTGTCTCCACCTCGGAGTCACTCAAGGGAGATTGGGTATACCGCTCCAATGGTCTTCCCAATCTAGGATCCCAAAAACCACCTCCCTGGGTCCATGCAATTGGGGCATACAACAACATATTCTTTATCTTGATTAGGTGAATTCCTGATTACCCAACCCACTAATCAATTATTAATAATGTTATCACTTTCAAATTAAACCATAAACTCTTCATATGGTTCCATCAGGTCTAGACCCCCTCCTAGAGGCCTAATGCTCAAGACCCTGGTCCACACATGCAAGAACCCACTCTCCCAACCATGGACCATAACCATAGGGTAAAACACAACAAAAGACAACACAATAACAACATGAAGCTCAACATGGAAAGAATCCAAAAGTCATTATAAAACTGATATAATTGAATCACAAAGATAGCCATCAACATACAACCAAGAGTGACTTAACAAGGATCAAGCCATAAGCTCATAATGTCAAAATGCAATAATAAAGAGAGCCAAAAGAATGTCAAATACACATAAATAGGGGAAATACATGAATCCAATAACATAGAATCATCCTCCACAGCGAGGCACAACATAAACTCTCATTGGAACTACAATTAACCATCTTCAACAGCAGGGAATCACTCAACTTGTTGGAGCAACATATCAAAACCTCAACGGACAAGCACAAAACCACTTTTCGGAGCCCAAATGGATTCACACATATCAGAAATGAATGGCACAATTCCCCAAACAATAAAACATAACAAAACAAGCCTCTGGAATGAAGACCAAGCAGAGAAATCAACTAAGGGATTCAAAAACCAATCCAAAAATTTGTTGACACTACTTTGGCGCTATTGAAGCCTAGAGTAGTGTTGTTGTAACAGGGGACCAACTTACAAAAAAAGAGATACATAGATACTCAAATTTGCCCAGATTCAGGCACGGGCCTTACGATGGCATAAATACGACCTAGAATTCACTAAAATCCAATAAGAAACCAAAAAAAAGCCTTGTTAAGGCCAACAATACAACACATCCAATAATTCTAACTTATATTGACAATAACTTGCACATAAATGATTATAGACATAGCCACTTCAGATCTAATCAAACCAAATGGACACAAGACATGGTATGCAACAACCAACCATTACCACAATGCATTCATAGGTAAATTATAATCAACATATCAACATACACCAATGCCCTTTTCTGACAATACAACATACAGATTCATAAAATCATATATAAATATTTTTCCCAAAATATTACTCCCAATTACTAATAATAGAATATTCATTCATTCTCAAATCTCCCCAAACAATCTTTTAGCAGTCACGAAGAAAACAACTCTTTTCAAAAATCAAAATGCAAGAATGGAAAAAGATCTCCAACCTGGAGGTAGACTGATGGTAGTGCAATCGTAGAAGAGAAAAATCCAAACCAACAAGCTTTCCAAAATTCAACCCAACCAAGCAATTCTAAAATCCAAAATTCGTAGAAAGATATCCAAAAGCACACCCACAAAAATGCTCACAAAGCCAATAAATATAATCTCATTCAAAACTACAGAAGAATATCCGTCAATCAAAATATTCCAATAAAATATATTCTATACCAACCCCCCTACCAAAAATCGAGGTAAGAATATAAAATAATATTATTTACTTACCCTCAAATCTCAACCAATAAAATAATAGGATAGGTATAAACATAATATTTAATTAGTCAATTAGTAACAAGAGAATGTAATAATAATAATATAATAAACAATAATAATAAATTAAATCCCAATAAAATAAATCAAAGTTAATATAAATAAATGCTCCAATTAAATATAAAACCATAATTAATATAAATAAATAAAGAAATAATTAAACAATATTATCCTCACAATCACAACTCCCAAGAGGGTCAATCATAACAAGGGGTAGGTACATGAATAATAGCAAATAAATAAAACAACAATGCAAATAAATAAATAATCAAAACAATAAACAATTAGATAAACAATAAATAAATAATAAGATAAATAAATAAATGTACGGACATACATAAATACACATCTAGTAATTAAACAATAAATAAATAAATAAATAATAATCCAATGAATCAAAAGCTCAAATAATAAATCAAAACCAATATAAATAAATAATAAATAACCAATAAATAGATGAGCCAAAAATAAATAAATAGATAAACAATAAACAAATAATTAAATGTACAGATACATATAAATGCTCTAGCCAATATAAGTTAAACTCAATACTATAAATATCTCCCACATACATATAAAATAATCAAATAAATAATAAATAAATAAATGGATATACTAATAAGCATAAATACTCAACTAATATAATTCCACCAATTAATTATTAATTATTATAAACTCCAAGTAAATAAATATATATAAATATATTGTATTTGTACTAACAATTATTTAATAATTTATGCCAATGGCTATATGTAGTAATTGATTAATTAATTTTCACAATTCCAAATAACCAATAAAATATAAATCCATAAAATAAACATTAATGAGTAATATTTCTCCAATAATAATAATAATCACACATTAGTATTAAATATTAATGTCATCTATTGATTTAATTTAATATTTATAAACTATATAAACCGATGAATTATTAATTAATATATAATCACAAACTCACAAGGCAACCTGACATAAGTTTGACCAACATACCACATGACACAGACCAACGACTCAAGCCAAGACACTAATTGACAAGGGTGTCAACTTAAGCCTAGAGTATGAGAGGGAAACACATTCCATCTCCAAGAACTTGCCATTGGGATAAAGACACGCTCAGACCTGTGAGACCAGGTGGAGTCGATGCCCGGTACTTGCAACATATATACAACACATATACATCATAAATGACCAAGGAAGTGATAGAGAATCACAACGTCATATCATGCTCGTATTGAGTCATATGACATCGTCTTTGATCACGAAGACACT
This sequence comes from Cryptomeria japonica, assembly GCF_030272615.1. Lineage (NCBI taxonomy): Eukaryota > Viridiplantae > Streptophyta > Pinopsida > Cupressales > Cupressaceae > Cryptomeria > Cryptomeria japonica. The sequence goes on from NC_081408.1 coordinate 307,367,774, forward strand.
AGAAGACAATCACAAACATCGTAGCATCAACTCAGTCATCATAATCATAGAGTAGGGTTAGTGTAATCATAATGTCATCAAAATCCAATAAGCAATATGATCTAGCATGAATAATGATCAAATATAGATCCATCATCATATCCAATACAATCATGAAATAGGGTTAGTACATAACATGATACCATCAAATCATCATAAAGCAAACTAAGCTAGACCAATATATTCCTTTGATGCACAAAAAGACTAGATGAATCAGGGAGGGGCACTATACAAACTTCTTCACATTTTTTTTCTATGGATCTTCAATATCACTCAATCTCTTTTGAAAATCCTTCCAAATCATTTGCAATACCCTAATGCAACTTCTAACAATCTATAGTATGACGACACCAATTGCTGGCAGGGGAGAATAGGATTTTCGTGAAAACTCCCCATAGGTTAGAAGTCTTAAATCAATTCCCGGAGGAGTTTCTAGCATCAATTTCTGGTGCGGACCCATTTCTTGCATCAGTATCACTCTTCTTCACCCATGTATTGCTCATTTTCTTCCTAATCTCTTCCACATTTCCTTTCCCCTTACCTTTATCATCTTTTTGCACATTTTATTTTGGTCTATTGGACCCTTCTTGTCCACATTCGTGCTTCTGCAAAATCTTGCAATGTGACCTAATTTGTTGCAATTGTAGCACACAACATTTCTCTATCCAAACCTATTATTCCCTTGATTTCCTCTTTATCTATACTGATTAGGAATGTGTCCAAAGCTACCAGATGCATAACATCTAATATTCCTTCTATTGAAAGAGTTATTTGTGATACTTTTGCTTTCATTTGATTTATGTGAAGAACACAAATGGACACTGAGAGGGGGGGTGAATCAGTGTATTTTAAAATTTTATAGATTAAGTGTGTGGATATTAAGAATGTAATGTAAATTAGAATACACACACACACAAAGATCAAACCATAACACAAAATTTAAGAGGAAAACCCAAAGTGGGAAAAACCTCGATGAGAATAGCTATTGGAGTCTACTGCTCCAATCCAGCCTCACAAGAAAATCATTGATTACAAATTTTATGGGCACCAACCCAAAGGATCATCTACCCCTTCTTTAAGAACCTACTCAGAGAAATACAATAATATCATTTTTTTACAATGCAATGATAAAAATTTGTTACAAATGTGTTTTGTAACACTTAACAAATTTCTCACACCTTGAGAATGGATTTCTCTGCTTATTGATGTTCTTCCTCTATTTTATCTTCTTCCTCTATCTAATTCTCTTCTTCTCTCTGCCTTTTGTTCACCTTGCTAAATGTTGTCTTTTCTTTGTTCACACACTTTTTTGATTCTGTAGCTTCCTCAATCTTACTCTTGGCAAAAACTCCCACTTTTTCTCTACTTCTCACAGTAGTCTTGTTGAGATTTTTTTAATTTCCACCTCTATCTCAATCTCAACAGCCACACCTACAATTGTTAAATCTCATCAAATATACTGCTTGATTCATGGCAATATACACCTTAAATTTTTTGTTACAAAGCATCTAAATCAAATATCTTATTCAATTCTGTTATCTTGGAGATTTCTATTACAGGATATTTTATTTTATGTCCTGAATATGTTCCCAGATTGGCTACCTATATTAAATTCATCCTTTCTATCTTCAGATCATTATTTGTACTTAGATTACTAAGTTTATTAATCTTCCTTTGCCTAAGGAGATCTGGTATCCTTCCTCAAGCCACACTAATAGCCTGCAACACCGTCACTATTAATGCATTCTCCATCCTCTATTCTAATTGATTCGATGACAACTACCTATATAAGTGAAATCTTTAGTTGGTAGTTGGCAACAAACTCTGGTAATAGATGAGTCAGATTCGATTTCCCCTATGTGCAATCAGTGAGCACCACGTCATCAAAATAACTTTCAAATTAGTCTATCAACTCTTGGTCAACTGCCACGTTGATTGTCTTTTTTTACAACATGCAAATGTGGCATCACAATCTTCACATTTGGCATTCAAGTTGGTTGGTCAATATTGGTGAACCATACTCAACCTGCCATGTGGACTATCAGGCTACACGGAACCATCAAACTCCATAATATGGCTAACTCTCGTGTTATGTGCATTGCAAATATGTCTATAGGATGGCGAGAGCCACTAACTTCTTTCCCTTCATTATCCTGCATCATCATTCTCAAACCTATTTTACCCGTGCGAGCTGGAAAGGTGCACCTTTCACTTTGTTCTTTCTTACCCCATAAGACACTTTCTCTGTAGTCTTCATAGCCACAAGATGGAGAGGGGAACCTCTATTTCCTTTAGTATTCTTACCCTACATGACCATCCTTTTGTCTCTTTCAATGATGTGGGATAATGGGATCCTTATTAGCTTTTCTTTTGTTTCCCCATAGGCTCTTTGGAATTCCTTCTTACCCGTTGTGGGATAGTGGAATGTGCATCATCTCCCATTTGTATTTCCCCACAAGGGTTCTATCCTCTAGTCTTTGGCATCATGGGATAGTGGGGGACATCTCTCCCTTTACCTCATGTTACCCCAACAAGGTCACCATACACCCACTTTACATTGTGCAGGATAGCGGGAAGCCTTGAGCTCCTTTGTTTTCTTACCTCACATGTCTTTATCATGTTGAGTTTGTGTGATGCAGGATAGCAGGATTCATCCTCCCTTCACTTTTCTTTCTTATCCTGCACGCACCTTTTTCTTCTCTCTATTCTCATGGGATGGTGGGAAACGTCTCTTGCCTTTGTCCTTATAAGCCTGCATAGTCATATCACTCTGGCATTTTATGGTGTGGGGTAGCGGGATATGCCATACTCTGCTTGTAACTTCCCCTCATGGAATTCGATCTTGACTTTCTGTAGTGCAAGATGACAGGGAGCCTCTCTCCTCTTTGTTTTATCTTAACCCGCACACCTGCATCTTACTTATCATTGAGGTTATGGGATAGTGGGGGAACTCTATCCGCTTTGCTTTTAAGTTACCCCACAGGGTCTTATTTCTCACATTCATCACTTTGTGGGATAGAAGAGAACATATTTTGGTATACCTTAAGGGTTTGCATAGCCTGAATGTGATTATAGTGATAGACACAGTCACACTAAAACGTAGGGAAATACAATCATGTCGAAAAAATGTCAAACAATGGATTTTCACATTTTTTCAATCTGCAACTGAGATATTTCAAATCCGATGGATTAAGAACATTGAGAGCTCATCATAGAAGTATGGCACCACACCATTTTCACCTCTTCTACACATGAAGTCATTTCTTTTGTGAAACATATCAATTTTTCTACAACCTGCAAATTTTGTGTAGCAAAACACAACATGTTATGTATGACTGCATAACCTGCGTGTTATGTGCTTCACTTGTCTACAAATTTTCTCTTGTTGACATCAATGACAACTCCATTGCCAAAAATCTCCCCCTTTTGCATTGATTTCAACATGCAAACCATTTCTCCTCCTTTGACAACAATGGCAAAGGGCCTGGCATATTCTTCTCCCCTTGTGACCATCTGTGTATACATAAATTGGGACAACATGTACCACCTAAAGGCTAGATGAACCATTAAAAAAATATAAAAGTAGTGTGAATACTGCTTATAAAAATTTATGATCTCCCCCTGAGACAAAGCATGAGGTTCAAAGGTGAAAAGTGTAAAACAATATGCTCCCCCTGAACCATAGACTACACAAAAATGCTTAAGTGCAAAAAAGGGTGGAAGAACACCCAATTTATGTCTTAGATATTCAAAGTTGTCCTTTGGAAGTGGGTTAGAGAAGATATCAACAACTTGTTCGCTAGTGCACACATGTTCAACTTTTACCTCTTTCTCTACAACCTTTTCCCCAAGAAAATGATATTTGATTGCAATGTGTTTTGTTATACAATGTATGATAGGGTTCTTTGATATATTTATAGTACTTGAGTTGTCACACATGATGGGAATGGGATCTAAAGACTCTACCTAAATGTCTTTGAGAGTCTACTTCATCCACAGGACTTGAGAACAACATGTAGCAGCTGCAATATACTCTGCTTCCATAGTTGATAATGAAATGGATTGTTGCTTCTTGTTGTACCATGACACTAACCTGTCTCCAAGGAAGAAATATCCGCCATTGGTTCTCTTCCTCTCATCTACACATCCTACCCAATCTGCATTAGTATAGACATACAAAGTGAAATCTCCTCTCTTTGGGTACCATAAGCCATAACTAAGAGTCCCTTGCAGATACTTGAATATTCTCCTAACAACATGGACATGTGATTTCTTAGGAGCTGCTTGAAATCTTGCCACCATACACAATACTTGAACTATATCAAGCCTTGAGGCAATGAGATACAATAGGCTTCCTATGATAGATCAACACAAGGTCTGATTTACACTAGATGACTCATCATCCTTACTTAATTTACAATCTATTACCATGGGAGTAATAACCGGTTTACTATCTTCCATTTGAAACTACTTTAACAAGTCTTTGGCATACTTGGTTTGAGAGATGAAAAATCCCTTATTCTGCTGTGATATTTGCAAACCAAGAAAATATGATAACTCTCCAAGCAAAGGCATCTCAAACTCACACTGCATCTAGTTGACAAATTCTTTGCATAGGGAATCCTTATTGCCTCCAAAGATGATTTCATCTACATACACCACTACTAAGATATATGCTCACTTTCTACCTTAATGTATAAATTGTTGTCAACGTTTCCCTTCCTGAAGCCTTGCTAATAGAGATACTTATCCATTCTTAAATACCATGCTCTAGGGGCTTGCTTTAATCCATACAATGCTTTCTTCAATCTGCAGACAAAGTTCTCATCTTCATGTAGTTGAAATCAGGGATAAATTTAAGAAACCCCCATGGGTAAAGGTGTAAAATCCTAGTGAATCTTTCAATATTTTGGAGAAAATATTAATTTTTTTGGCGATTTTTTTTTAATAGGGGAAAAATATTAAATTCCGTTGGCAAATTTTTCTCAGATTAGTAAGAATTCTATGAAAATTAAGGCGAATTTTTCATTCTTTTAGGAAAAAATATTAATTTTATTGGCGAATCTTTTTCTTTTGCGTGAAATATTTTAAAAAATTAAGGTGAATATTTCATTATTTTGGGGGAAAAATAATAATTACATTGGTGATTTTGTTCATATTGCATGAAAATAGTGGAAAAATTAATTCGAATCATTCATTATTTTTGGGGGAAAATAATAATTATATTGGCGAATTTTTTTCATTCACATAAAAATTGTAAAGTAATTAAGGCTAATCTTCCATTACTAATTAGAGAAAAAAACTAATATAGCAAACATATCACATCTTAGTTGTAAGTGTCCTTCATATCCGTATGAAATCTTTTAGAAAGCCACTTTTTGGCACATATGAAATCTTGATCAAGGATTATCTAATCCTTTTGCATAGAAAATTCAAAACACTATGTGTTAGAGGAAGAAAAATACGGAGGATAGCACATATTTAATATTCAATGAGAAGCTACTAATATTAATCTATGTTGAGGTTTGTGAGTCATGTACAAGTGTTAGGACTATTGAAATGAAATATTTCTTGTGGAATGAGATAAAAGTACATCTTACACATATTAATATAGTATATGGAATAATCCAAAGTATAGACCTGACAGTGAATTGCCGCCAATTCGCAAATCGTGAAATATGGTCATTATTTGCATGCTGCATTTCAGACTGTAGAAGATAGACATTTTCTATAGATAAGTTTTTATGAAGTGTTGTTGTTTTGCTTGCAGAGGTTTTAAAATGAAGCACATAGAAGGTGTAGCTGAATTGTAGCATAAGGAGATATGGTTGAAGGTTTGCAGATGCCATGAAGTAAAGAAAATTGATGACTTGCCTTGTAGCCAGAGGGTTATTAAAATAGCCAAAGATAACTAGAAGTTTATTAAAAGGTTCGAGTGTGATTGCAAGCTTTGGCTATAGTTGCAAATAATTTTGATCTCTCTGGCAACTGCCATGTCCCCCTTATAATGGGTAGAATGCATAAGAAAGCTAGGTGAAGACACAGGAGATGCAGTTTCGGAGTCAAGCATCCTTGCTTGATCAAAAATCTCAAAGTTCTCCCCTACCAAGAAATGCAATGAGAATCTTGTATCATGGTATTCTCTGCATCAATAACCAAAAATGTGTGATAGTGGCATGGCTCATAAGGTAGTTCACATTCATGAAAGCTTTCTATGTCTCTAAATGAAAGCTTTCATGAATATTGGCCTGGACGTTTTACGACATTGCAATACATGTTACACATTCTCGTAAAAGGTTGGTAGCTTGTTGCATTATTTATGATTATAAAAGGAATATCAAGGCCGTAAAGAAGGGTTTTGTAATTTTCTCATATGTAGGAAGAGTAGAACTAGAAATGGGGCTTTGTGTTGTTTAGTGTGTAGGATGGTTTCATGGTGAAAGAATGTACACTTTCTTTTAGTAGTTTTTCAATTAGATCATGAATAGACTACGATATTTATTATTGTTGCTAACATTGTGTTCATTTATACTTTTAGATATTACATGAATGGTGAATCATAATATTAAGGATATTTTGATTTGTCTTGGAAATTTTATTGTCAATGTTTGACTATGTAGTGTGAATGTGGATTTCCTTCAAGGAAGGAATTACATTCTATTTGCAAGTTACTGTAATTCTAGAGTAATGTAATGGATCTATAAGAATAATTTGTGAAACTACACATGAAGTTGTGTTAATGCTACGCGTTAATGCTCAATTGACTCACTATTATGAAATAATTTGCTGCTTGGATTTGCATTCTTGATCTCATATTCGACTCCAAGATCTATTTCGGAAATACATCAAAATCAAAGTCTAATTAAATGTAGATTAATTAAGGTGTATTTTTTACTTTTTTTTTGGAAATTAACACATATAGAAAGTGTACTACATATCCATTGGAATTAGAAATGTACTTTTTAACATGTATATGAAATCTTCATCTTAGATTCTAAGCAATCTTTTCGCATAAAAAACACTCCTCCTGTAAGAGGACTTTATGCTTGTCATTTTGATGAAGAGTTGCATGGGTAAAGCTATTAGCTTGTTCTTGAAGAAAATATTGAATTGGCGGTTAAATGATTATAGCAGACTGATGAGTTTTGATCCTTTCATTAGGTGGCATGAAGAGTTGCATGCTAGCATGAAGAGTTTTGATTCTTTAGAAAGACAAAAAGGTGAAAAGGAATATTTAGAACTTCTAAATTTATAGCTTTGAGGTTTTTCATAAATTGGTAGCAGTTGAGCTGATCAAGGAGCATTATAAATATTTCCCTCTACACCTGTTAAAGAACAATATCAAAAATGGAATGCCCATATGTAGATGTTTCCTATGTGTTCATAAGATATAGGTTTAATAACACCAGGTGGAGAATATTTCAGGAAGGCTATGTTTATAGCTGCACAACAGATTGCTTTGTAGCTAAAGAGACTTTCAAATCGAAGGAGGTAGCTAAAGGGATTTTTAAAGGCCATCTGTAGCTGCACATGGCCTTTCCCTGGTTGCCTACATTCAGTCCCTCATCTCCTGAAGTCTAAGAAAGAGAGGGAGTGGGGAGGAGAACAATGAGGAAAGAGAAGAGTCGGCTCAAGCAAAGAGCTTGTTTAGTTAAAATTGATAACTAAAGCTTGACCCCTTTTCTAATTACAATACCCATCTCTGGAGCTCATCCAGTAGTTTTTGTGGAGCTTTAACTCATCCACTAGTTTTTATAGCTAGAATCTTGCATCCATAAAACTCCTCCTCTAGTTTTTATAGTTAGAATCTTGCATCCATAAAGTTATCAACAATGATATGGTGGTGTGGCTCAAACAGTTGAATTTCAACAATATTTAATTCTTCACTGTGGTCCATGATAGTTTCATGATAATTTTATTCATATGGTTTGATAAGTTATCCTATTCTATTATAGGTTTCATATTGGGAATATATCATTTCCATGCATATAAAATAAACACATGTCAAATGAGAACATGACAGTTGTATACAACCTTAAGCTTGTTGCATTCCTTACTCTTATAAAATGAATTTCAAGGCTATAATTAAGAGAGTTTTTTTGAGGGAATCTTGGTCTCTTTGGAAAACAATATAGTAGTAGTGTCTAAGTTAGAATGTGGAGTCTTCCACAGTGAAGAATGTATATACTCCTTCAGCAATATTAATTAGTTTATGATCTGTCATGACAATTACTATAGATATAGTCTCTAGAATGTACTTATTGATCTCACATGAATAATAATATCAATGGTTTTTTTTCTTGTCTTTGCAAATCTCTTGTGAAAGTGAAATTTTGTTTGTGGGTTTATATACTTGTATAAAAAATTAGAATAATAATAAAAAAAGATATATATACTATTAATATATATCGTGCAAGGCAACTTATGATAAGTGTGCATTTAATGAGATATTTATGCTAAAGCTGATCAAATACCTTTAAATTGGGCATTGGGGTATTACCATATTTTCACATTACATGTTCGAGTTGGAAACACTGAGGTGGGAGTGATGGACACGCCAATTATGCTTATGGCATTGAAATCACATGCAACATTTGTAGGTGAAGTCACAGATAAATAGTTAGGGGGGCTCTTGATGAATGACCACCTGTACATAATGCATGCGGTCAAGAAAGTTATAGGGTTGGAGTTTATGATGGTGTATCACAGGCATAGGGTCAGTTCAGACATTCCAACCTTTTTTCTTTCCATTTTGTTATATGTCAGTGTTTCTAAGGAGTGGGTGAAAAACTCACCTAGATGGTGTTTGAGCATGCATATTTGTGCAACATTGATGCAGTCATCGATAATGTGGATGAGAACCTCCTCATTCCCCTCCCACAAAACTATTACATTGGAAGAGTTTTTAAATTTACAATTGTGAAACACAAGATGCACAGTTGTTGCAGGCACAAAGGAGTGATATACTATGTGATGCTCTGCAAAAAAAGGAGACTGTTAGGATGACAAAAAACAAACAACAAGCATTAGTGTTAGCAAATCAGAATTTAAACTGTGAGATTTTGCCAAGATCAAGAGGCAATGGAAAACACAAATAAGAGAGAACAAAATAGATGATAGAAATAAACTGTATTCTATCAAAATGAAAAATATGATCAACTGGATCATTAAGCATTCGTTACATACAATGAATATGAGCCTGTTTATATAGGCAAGGCTATATGGATATGTGAGCACACAAACATGACATGTGGCTCAATAAGAAACAAGGGTAGGTAGGAAATAGGTGTGGGTAGGTAGGAGAAATAATATAATAGTCCACATGAGGTGGATCACCCACTGAATGTGGAGTGTAACAATAAGATCAACACCATAAAAGGTGGAATTTCTCCTACACATACTATCCCAATGTGGCACAAACACCCAAGTGTCTCATACCCAAACTACTATGAAATGCACTTCCTAAGTAAACTTAAGTATAGTGTAATAATATCCATGATGAATAATTATTTACACCAACACCCCCCCTTAAGTGCAACTTAGGGGAATGCACTTAAGTCTACAATGCAACTAAGCAATGCAAGATGGGTCTCGGCTACTAGGCCATGTTAGGTACCCATGTACAAATGCAAATGCATGCAAACCAATGTAATGAAATCTCTCACAAATGGGGAAAGAGAGAAAAACCCAATGGGAAAAAACCCTCCCCCAAAAGAGATATGAAAAACTAGATACAAAGAACTCTCATAGAAGTATGTGAAGGACAAAACCCCATGTGAGGAAAAAGTCCCCCCCCCTATGAGAGAAGAAGAGAAGCTAGGAAGCCCCCCCTCAATGTGGATTTTGCACCAATGATAGAAAACAAAATTCCTCCCCTTAGGAAGAAACAAAACCAAAGGTGTATCCATGAAGTCTCCCAAATCATGAAGGGAAGATGTATGAAAAAAACTCATGATGAAAGGAATCTCTGAAAACTGCTCAACTGTCCCCATGTCGATGCTAAAAGATACCCCCTCCAAAGGTGGTAAACCATGCCACACTGCTGAAAAAGGCACTCTAAGATGTAGTGGAGATGGATGTAGAACATGTCCCAAAGACTCACATGTCTCCTCAAAAAATAAAGAGACCTCCTCCAACTGTTGTACATAAGTATCCACAATCATGTCAACCTCGAAAGAATGATCATGTAGAGAATGAACAAGAGGGTTAGAGTGTTCCCTCGCAACAATCGAAGAAGGATCATCTTCATCAAAGAGAATATGGATGTCATCAATGATGTCTCCCAAATTTGCAATGTAGGATTCCACAAACAAACCTGCAATGTCTATCAAGTAATCATCCCATGAATCTGAAGTTGGAAGACAATGAATATCCCGCTGCACTGAATCACATGAAGGCAAAACTGTCACACTATCTGCATCGTCAGGTGCAATAGGTGATGTGATATCAATATGAGGAGATGAAATACAAGGTGCAAGAATGGGGTCACATGTGAGAATCCCCATGTTCAAGCGTCCAAAGTTCTCCTAAAAAACTGAACCATCACAAGAAGTGTGATCATCATGTGTAGAATCGTCAAATGTGAAATCATCATCATCAACAAAATTTGAAAAGGAGTATAACCGAGATGCATGATCAACCACCCCAGTCACAATGATAGCGCTAGTCTCCAAGTCTCTAATGAAAACTGACTCAGGTGTGAACTCCACAACTCTCTTAGTTGTGCCATGTGTGATTTGATAGATAGAAAGGAGATTGTTTGTCAAGTGGGGTACACACAACACATTATTGAAGGAGTTATCCCCAATGTCAATAGATCCTTTCCCAATCACATCCATGTATGTATGATTGCCCATCAATATCTGCGGCATGGTGCAAGGCTCAAATGTAGAGAACATAGATTGCAAAGATGCCATATGATGAGAAGCCCCTGAATCTAGAAGCCATCTCTCTGAATCATGACTGATAGTAGCACATAGAGATTTTCCTTTCCTTGTTCCAAAAGAGTGAGTCTTCTCACTTGTAGAAGCCATGAATGCTTTCCCTTTTCCTTTTGAATGTGAGGAAGTGGAAGTTGATGAATCATCCTTCTTGTAGACATTAGGCAAATCAATGTTATGATTTTTGATGATATGTGTGAGCTCATCAATCTTCTTAGAATGGCAATGATGCTCCTCATGACCAAACTTTTTACAATAGTTACAAGTAGGTCTCTCCCTCTTTGGTGAATTATCCCTCTTGGAAGAGGATGTATCTCCTTGTTGTGGAGAGGATGATGCTTTGTCCTTAGGCTTTGATTGCCATTTCTTCTTGTTTGAGTTGTCCTTTCCTTGATTTCCTTTGCTCCCTTGATTTGCTACTAATGTTTGAGACTTAGAAGCCTTAAGAATGCCCATGCTTATCAACTTAGTTTGTTCCATCATCAACATTTCATTGAAAAAATCAAATGTAGGCATTGTGTAGCTTGAACCCATTGTCATCCTATGGGTTTGGAAACTAGAAACAAATGCTGCATATTCTTGTGGAAGCTTGCCCATCAAGTTGAATATCAATTGAGTATCCTTCTTATCAATGCCACAATCTTTGAGTTGTGCCCTCGACTCATTTGCCTTAGTGACATAATCTTGTATAGTATCAAAATTCTTGGGATCCAACATGGTGAGATCAATATCAATTTGATATCCCCTAATCTCATCAACTTGACCATACAAGTCTTGAAACTTTTTCCAAGCATCTTTGATTAGAGTACATTTCTCAATATGAAAAATGAGATCCTTTGATACATACTTTCTTAAGGTACCAATTGCCATGATATTTTTAGTGAGCCAATCCAAGTGACCAACTGGATCAACCTTAGGATTAGTGGGAGCAACAATAGTTCCATCAATGTAATGAGTTAGTCCTTTTTCCATAAGTTTAGTCCATGCATCAATTTTCCAAGTAGCATAATTATGAGGAGTTAAGAGAGGAAACTTAGAAGAACCCATAGCAGCAAAAAGGAATGAACACAAGAGCACAAAAGCACAAGAGACACCCCCCCAAATTCACTCAATCAAAGTACCCCCCCAAAATGATGATTTGGGCACTTTATATGTAGTGCGTGTACAATAGGCCACTTGCAAACAATGGTAAGGTGGACTTCTAATTTCAATTTACAAATTCTCAAAATGAGATCTAAGAGACTTCAACAAATACTGCTAGTGATCTAAACTGAGATCCAAGCAAAATGCAAGTACCAAATATGCCAAAAAATGGCCAAATAATGAAAGTACAATTTCTACTTAAAATTAATACAAACAAATGGTAGATTATGAAAGTAGATGAAAAAATATGCACTTTCAAAAAAAATGGCACCTGAAAAAGAGTCCATATGAGCCCAAATGAAGCCTCCAAAGTTGTAAAAATTAGGATTTCACGATTTCTGAAAAACCTATATTTGAGAAACAAAAAACTCCTACACCATTGTATAGATCATGAAATTCTACCTCAAAACAAAAAAAAATTCTCGAAAAAAGGAGTTCGGATGAGTGAGATATCGCTATTTGAAAATCGCCTACAAAATTATAATTTCTGGAAAATTTCTGTCGGGGCTTCAAAATTCAAATGCCTCTAGATTTGGCCTCCGAAGCCTGATTTGGATAAAACAAAAGGCAAAACTAACTTTCTTGGACCTCCTCAATCCAATGGTAACCTCAGATTTGTTCCATCAAGCTTCAATAATAATCTACAATAGAAAATTCCAAAATGCAAACCCCAAATAACATCAAATTTCTCTCAATTGGCAAACCAATGACACTCTAATGGCTCTGATACCATGTGAGATTTTGCCAAGATCAAGAGGCAATGGAAAACAAAAATAAGAGAGAAAAAAATAGATGATAGAAATAAACTGTATTCTATCAAGATGAAAAATATGTTCAACTGGATCATTAAGCATTCGTTACATACAATGAATATGAGCCTGCTTATATAGGCAAGGCTATATGGATATGTGAGCACACAAACATGACATGTGGCTCAATAAGAAACAAGGGTAGGTAGGAAATAGGTGTGGGTAGGTAGGAGAAACAATATAATAGTCCACATGAGGTGGATCACCCACTGAATGTGGAGTGTAACAACAAGATCAACACCATAAAAGATGGAATTTCTCCTACACACACTATCCCAATGTGGCACAAACACCCAAGTGTCTCATACCCAAACTACTATGAAATGCATTTCCTAAGTAAACTTAAGTATAGTGTAATAATATCCATGATGAATAATTATTTACACCAACATAAACAATAACCTAATCAAGCATATCAAGAGAGATACTAAATAAGAAATTGAAAGCATTCAAAGACACAAGAAATAAACTAAATTCCTCCAAATGCTAACCAAAACATCATAGTGGCTCCTCCCTTGTTCCTCTCCTCTCCAAGTTCCCAAATGAGTGTATCTCTCAGTAGCTTTTTGCATTATTTTTGGATGTCTTATGGAGATTCAAGATTATGAAATAAAAAGCTCAAGAAATGCAAACATGAACAAACTAGAAATGAGATTATTATCTAATCTAGTGTTCATTTTAGTCCAAAAGAGTAAATGTAAATGCTTATGCTAAATGCTCTCTAAAATTCACTATAGGTTAAATGCATACAAGTTTTCAGGATCTGGATTATGAAGAAATGGGCTCTATTTATAGGAAAAATGGAGCAATGGATGGTTGAGATTGAGTAATCTCAACAAGGGTCAGGATTGAATGATATTCAATCCATGTGAAGGCTCTCAACCAAATCCCAGGATGACAAGTGTCAATATGATATAGGTTGAGAGGAGAGGGAAGAAGCATTAAATGCTTGACATGACCTGAGGGTTAACTTGGGAGTTAAGGTCAAGGTTGTGTTGAGTGAATAAATTTATTATCCAAAGGATAATGCTTTTATCCAATGGATAAATTTTTGTGCAAAGGTAAAAGGGATAACCATGGTCAAAGCAATAAATGCTTGAGAAGACACATGGGTCACATGAGGGTTGAGTTAGGGGTCAAAGTCCCTAACCATGGGTGCAAGTGGATTTAACCATAAATGGTCATGTAAGAGCCATTAGTGGTTTGGAAGACTTTAGAGGTTAAATTGTTGAACACACAAAGCAATAAATACTTTTCAAAGACTTTGGAGTCTTTGAGAAGTGACTTCAAGTTGCTTAGGAATGTGATAATAATTAGGGGATGGATTAGGCTAATTAGGAAGGGGTTAGAAGAATCTAGAAGGGGGTTAGGATTGCAAGTGGGTTTTGTGGTTGAGAGAAAATAGGATTTTTATTAAAATAAAATTCATTTATTTCAATAAATAGGTGAAAGTTGCATTTGTAGGAAAATGCAGGTTGGGGGGGGGGTAAATGATTTTAAATAAATGTTTTTAATTAATTATTTAAAAGAGGAAAGGGGGATTTAAATTGAATAAATAGAATTTACTCATTTAATTGATTGTGAATTTGGTTTAATGAATTAATTTAAATAAATTGAATAATTTATTTAATTAATAGAAGAATGTTTGAAGATGAATTAATTAAATATTAATTTAATTAACTGATGGCTAGTGGGTTTTTAATCAAATAAATAGCAAATATTTGTTTAATTAAATTGGATAGATTTATGTGACTACACTATGCAATATCAATTTCCTCATCTATGTAGCCAAAATCAAGGAACTTGAGGAGGACGATTGGCATTGGGACTACCTAACCAGTAAAGGGTTGGTAGATGATGATGAAATTGATGAGGAGGATGCGGCTGAGATTGTAGGGGCATTGGAGTTGGGGAGTGGACAGGAATGGATTGAGGATAACAGACGTGTTGTGAAAGAAATTACAACAAGTGAAGCTCATGCTAACTGTGGACATGATTGTCCGCTCATCTTACAAGCCAAGAAAGTTAGGGAGGAACATGAAGCTATGGAGGTGGCAAGGCAGACTAGGAATGTCTCCTAGCCTTGAAGTATGGTGCAGATGATTCCTTCTATTTTGATGCTTGAATTTCGTATTGTGGGTTATGGGTTGTTATGGGTGATCATTGGAAATGCTACAGGGAATGTGTTTTTGGCTACAAGCTATTGTTGTATCTTTTTTTTAATCTTAATATAAT
Organism: Cryptomeria japonica; assembly: GCF_030272615.1. Classification (NCBI taxonomy): domain Eukaryota; kingdom Viridiplantae; phylum Streptophyta; class Pinopsida; order Cupressales; family Cupressaceae; genus Cryptomeria; species Cryptomeria japonica. The sequence continues at coordinate 307,382,940 of NC_081408.1, forward strand.
GGGTGTTGGCCCTACCCAGCTATTCACTTATAATAAAAAAAATTGTTCAAATGATTTATTTTAGCGAATCTTTCATTATTTTGGGGGAACTGGAATATATTATAATGGGTGCTGGCCTTGCAGAACTATTTATTGTTAGGGTTTATTAGATTGTCACTTTTTGGACCTGCCAATAGGTTATATGATATTTTATTGATTTAAAGCTTCAAAAAAATAACAAAAAGATTAGAGTCATCAAATAACCTCCATCCAATCCATCTATCTATACCCGCCACCACCGAAGCTAACTTTGAAGCAAACCCTAATACCTGCCTCCCATCCTCTTCTTGCGAGCTCTCTGCGTCTCACCTTCAACTCATCCTCTTTCCAGTGAATAAAGGGTAGTGGGTCGGTAGGCTCTGTCGACCCTTCAGAAATGATGAAACCCACTCCCGGAACAACCCACTCTGAAATTGAATCCATCCCTCCCCGGTATTCTACCACAATTAAAATTTGCAAGGCTCTCTTCACCTTGTCCCCATCCTCTTCAAATTATAATCCCCATGTAGCAATAAGGAAATAGATTTCCATATTATTCTTGTATTTGTGACTAATATGGACAATCTCCTCTCCCAGAAAGAGCTTCACCGCATCCACAAGCCTTTCATCTTTAAACAGGAATAGGCCCTTCAATCTCTTATCTGACACTTTGCCCATGAAGGGCACCAATTTATTCTCCATTTTGAATGTGAAACTGGTTTCCATGTTCCCTCTGCAATAGTGCCAACACCCCTTAAATTCAATATTAGCCCCTACTCTCTACAAAACACTCTCTCAAAGAACTCTTAAACATGTTTAATTGAAATGGCCACTAGAAATGAATAAAAATTCAATACTCCTCACGTCCTACTCTGTCATCGAGAGCCAAGCTCATCAATGTGTTGTCTGAGATTTGTTCTACAATCAATCCACACAATTTGGAATTAATTCCACCTCTATAAGTGCGAATGAGACATTTTTTGATTTTAAATTTATTCATTACTTGGATTTAAATAATAGAGTAATTTATTCACTTGTAATATTAAACTACATTAAATTTTATCTTTAATTTTCTTTCAGCTATCCATATAATGAGGTGCAAGTGCTAGTTAACTATAAGTTTCTAATTAATTAATCAATCAACTTAGAGGTCATTGGATGATTGTAGATCAATGACATAAGCTCTATTTTGGCCCAAAGTTCTAAAGGGCAAAGGTTTCTTCAAAAAGCTTCCGAAATAGAGATAGGTTTGAGCATTGCCTAATTAACTAATATAAATTATATACTTAAATAATGAGGAGGATAGATTGGGCCAACCATTTCTGACGTGTCCTTTGACCTCCAACATCAATAATCTTATTGGTTCACTTAAGAAGAGCCTGCCATTAGCAGGGCCCATGTACAATGTGTGCGACGAGGTTGTGGAGTTAAGGTGAAAGATTATCTTGATCTAAATTCGCAGTTGTGTGGAGATCTGGACCATTGATATCAAAGGAAGTGCACGACGGTGTAAAATATGAAAGTCATTAATTTTAATTTTAATTATATTTATATTGTGAGTGTGATTCTCACCATGATTTTTCCCACACTAGGTTTTCTTGGTAAAAATTATGGTTTTCATGTGTTTGGTGTTTTTTGTTTCATCTTGCATTCATGTTTAATTTGTTAATGATAATTGATAAGTACTTGTGATTAAAGAATTTTAGGATTTGGTTTAGACTAATTCACCCCACTCTCAATCTTGTGGTGTTTTCAACATAAAGGTTAGGTCATAATCCATAGCATCATATTCACAAGCATATGGATTAAAATTATTACATATAGGTATCATAAATACATCAATTATCGTCTATAACATCATAGTATAAAAATGTATATATAACTATCACATAATAGGTAGATACATCTATGTATGCTAAATATTGACCTATTTGTAAACCCTAAAGATCCAACCACTAACCCTAGATCTACAAACTAATTCAACAATTAACCAATAGATAACTAAAAATACATGCAAATAAAATGAGATAAACAAAGTATAAATTTATTCATTACTTAGATTTAAATATTAAATTAATCAATCAACTTAATGATCGTTGGATGATCACAGATCAATGGCTAGAGCTCTATTTCGGCTCGAAGTTCTGAAGGACAAAGGTATCTTCAAAAAGTCACCAGAATAGAGACAGGTCTGAGCATTGTCTAATAATTAATTAACTATTATAAATTGTATACTTAATTAACTCTAAGTCTATCCTTAATTAATTTTAATCAATGACATAAGCACTATTCCAGGCCAAAGTTGTGAACGACACATGTTTCTTCAAAAAGTCCTCGAAATAGACTTAGAGACACATGTGATCACTGTTAGGAATGAAAGGTTTTAATAAATGAATGTTTTTAATAAAAGAAAGAAAGAAAAAGAAATGATTTTTAACCACGGTTTTTCCCTTTGAGGAAGCTATTGAAATTAAGGGAGATAGGTGTCATGGAGGGTGTAGATTCATCTTTGCTTCCAAGGCAGGGGATTGGTTAGCATCAACCATCCATAGTTGTTTTCCCCGAAGGATATGCTTTGGTTCAGACTTGAGATATCATGTGGAAATGGGAGGATCATCCAGAGAATAGGATTGGTGGAATTCAGGCAGAGATGATTGAGCATATAGGAGTTGGACAGGGGATTTAGTCAGATAAGGAATACTAGTACCATTGTGACCTTTGCTAGTTTTGATAGTTGTATCATGAAGTTGATTATGGGTGATTTGGAAGGGACGTCTCTTGGTTCTAGAATTGAGGTTTATAGTACTTTTTCCTTTCCTAGTGCTATCCATGGAAGAATCCAAAAGGAGATGGGCTATAAATGGGAGGGAAGATGGATCCAAAAGTTATCCAGATTGATTGGGAGAGCCATGTTGGAGGTAGATGCCAGGAAGCTTGTTGTAGAGGAAAGGAGTCATCATCGGGGAATCAAGGTTCATCATTTTGGGGTGAGTTGTATGTGTAGAGATGAAACTCTATGAATGCAATGCAGACAATTATTCCATATGGATGTGTTGGCATATGCTTGATTTGGTTAAGTGTTGTCATTGATGTCAACATTGCATCCTGGTTGGACCTATCCTAGTTAGACTTGGTCTTCATCTTAGTTTTGCTATGATTCTGATCCGGTATGATCATATCCTTGGATTCGGTTTTGGATGCTTAGTTAGGATGGTTATATGCTTTCATATTCTATTGGTTCATTATTTGGTGCTCCAGTAACTATCACTTATGTTCTCGGTTGATATTTCTTGGTATCAGTTAGCTCTACCAATTAGCGATATTTGATGATTTGGTTAGATGATTTTGGTTTGGCTTATGGAATCAGTTTCTATCATGTTGAAGGTGTTTCTTGATCATTTCCTAAGTGTTTGGTGACTTTGCATTGGCTGGCATGCTGTTATGATGGTCCTATTTTGATCCGGTTAGACTTTTTGTGTTATTACACTAAGGGTTTCTACCTGTTGGTGAAACGTGTTGGATTTTGGTCTTAGCAGAATTTCTGACATATATAATCATTAGAGAATTTGAATTAGTTCCATGCTATGTAATGTAAATCATAATATTGGTCTGGTGGTATTGTGTGATGTAATTTTTGTAATTATGGTTTTTGGGTTTAGGGTTTAGTCGACCTTATCATTAAGGTTGATGATCTGTATTTATAGGTGACTTATTCATGTAATTAGGTATGGTTTTTGGGATCGATGGTTGTGTATTCATTATCAAAGAAAGGGTTATGTGTAAATAAAGTCACATCTTTTAGTGAAGGGATTAGAAGGTTTTGGTGTTGCAGGGAAGACATTTGTGCTTAACCGAAACAGTGTCAAGCATTAGTGGATGCTACTTTCACAGTTCATTTTCTCTGGATTGTAGTTCGATATTTTGTAAGTCAGTTAGACTTCTCTTTTGTGATGAGAAGTGAGCTCTAGGTTGTTGGCCTGATTGTAAGTGCAATAGCCATTGTAATTATTTCACATATTGTTGTAGAAGTATTATTTGATTGTGGGTAGGGTTTCCCACCGTGGTTTTTCCCTTTACCGGGTTTTCCATGTCAAAATATTGGTGTCATGTGTATTGTGCTTTCATGCTTTGTCTTTCATTGTGTTGTGCTCTAGTATAAATCTTACAATTTCCATTAACTGTTGTACTTGTGAGAAAATTGATTCACCCCCCCTCTCAGTTTTCTCTCGGTATCAGATCATTTCAATAGGATGAAAGAGTGTTTATCGCGATGAATATCTTAGTCGAATGCATGCTTGGTGTAGGCAGGCACTGGTGCGATGGATTCATGTATGAGGTTGTAATTATCCCACTGGTAGATGTTCTAGATTTCAGGGAGGTGTGCATCCAGAGGATTGACAGGTTCATTTTGGCAGTTGATGAACATGCAGTAGAAAATGCTATTATGGAGGAGGTTGACTTGGGGGCTAGTGTGTTTTGCACCTTTTTCAACCTAACAACTATGTTTTATTGAACTCCAAGGATGATTCAGAGGAGGACGAGGAGGCTATTAAGCATAAGGTAGAAAAGATACAGAAAAGATCTTTCATTAAAGAAGCTTGGGAGGTTTATCGGGTAGGAGTGATAACTAATAACTTGGCTCTATTTCAGAGGATGATCAATAAGGGGGATAACTGGATCTCAAAGGATTCCATTGGAGCTATGATGGAAATTGGAGAGTAGTTGGCCATCATTCTGAAATATATCTAATGGGGATGAGGATATGTTTTTTTCTATGTTTTGGGAAGGGGTGGTCTCTAGCATAGGAGGGTCTGTTAATAATGGAGGTCGGATGTAATGGGTAGTGTGTTAGGAAAATATGATGTTAATCTCTATGTAACCTGGTTTGATTTTAAAATACGGAGCTATGCCCATAAAGATAGAAGTTACCAAAAAAAAACACAGTTAACCAAGGAGATTCAGAAAGTAGAATCTAGATTCAGGGGTGCAAGAAAGTCGTTTCAAATTTAAATTTTCAAGTAAGTTCCTGAGAGAAATATAGAATAATCTCAACAATGCAAATAGATAGAGATTAGTTCAAAATAATATTATAACACTTCAAAAATATGATCACTTACCTTTAGGTCACTAGCAGTCGCTAATGCAGTCAACAACAATGGTTGTTCCTGGTTTGAAATTTCACTAGTGATTCAAATTGACATCTCAGAACCAACCAAATTGTGTAGAGATAAATCTGATCTTTGACTATATTTATACCAATCCTTATTTGGTAATTTTGGTGGGAATTTTATATGGTATACAAATATTTGGTGAATCATGCTTAACTATAACATGTCTTATGTGATTTTCGAGGCGATTATGGATCATCCAATTAATTGGTAATTATAATAGAGTTGGAAAAAATTGGGGTGAATTGAGACACGCTTCCACAAAATTCTAGGTGAATTGGGTCCTCCTGGCCAATAAATCTTTATATGGTTATTAGAGAATTGTGGTCGTCTATTAAGACAACCTCAAAAAGTGTAGGCAAAAATATTGAATTTATCGTGTGGAAAACATAGATTCTATTGGCGAAATCTTGATAGAGATACAATTAATTACATAAAAAAATGGGTGATTGGGTCATGCATTTGAAAAATATTTATAAAGTCTGAGAGACATGGCCACCCCCAATCAGTACAATATATTTTCTATTTTTCAAGTTGCCGACGTGTAATATTCGCCATTGGTGAATATTTGCCACTAAAGTAAACCCTGATTGAAATCCTTCATGTTTCTTTATGCATACCTCTTCTTCAAGATTTCTATTCAAGAATACAGATTTGACATCCATTTGATATCCTTTGTATCTTTTATAGGCTAAGAATGCCAAGAACATTATGATTGCTTTAAGTCTTGTAACTGGTGCAAATGTCTCCCTAAAGTCTATCCCTTCAACTTGAGCATATCCATTGCACACAAATCTTTCTTTATTCCTTATCTCCTTACCTTATTCATTCATCTTGTTCCTATAAATCCATTTCATTCCAATGACATTTTTGTCAGCAGGTCTAGGAACCAATTCCCATGTTTTGTTCTTTTAAATATGTTGCAACTCTTCCTCCATGGCCTTCATCCACTTGTCACTCTTGTTGGCCTCATCATATGTCTTGGGTTCCATCTTAGTCATAAGGTAGAAATTTACTTATTCATTATTCTTTTCTCTCCTTCTTGTTTGCACACCATCATTTTTGTTCCCCATAATCTAATCCTCAAGGTGCACATATCTATTTTGGAGCTTTGGTAGGAGTCTCTTCTTGTTCACTTTTAGATTTCTCTTCATCTTCAACATATAGTTCTTCAATCTGATTTACTATTGTTTGTTTACCTTTTTGTAGATCTTCATCAATTCTCACATGTACACTTTCAACCACCTTCTTCAACCTTTTGTTAAAACACTTGTATGCCTTGTTGTGAGTAGAGTATTCTAAGAAGATACCTTCATCACATCTTGATTCAAAGCTACCTAATCCATCCTTGTCTATTTTGATAAAGCATTTTCTACCAAACACCTTCAAGTACTTGATTGAGGGTTTTCTATCATACCATAACTCATAAGGTGTCATTCTTCTATTCACTCTTAGTTGTACTCTATTTAAGGTGTATACAGCTATGTGGATTGCCTCTTTCCAATAAACATCAGGTAGATTTGCTTCATTTAACATTGTTCTTGCCATTTCCTTGATTGTTTTGTTTTTCCTTTCAACAACACCATTTTGTTGTGGTGTCCTAGGTGATGAATGCTGTCTTCTAATTCCATGTCTTTCATAGTAGTCTTCAATTCATTTGATGTGAATTCACCTCCATGGTCTGATCTTAGAAATTTCAGCTTGTAACTACTTTCGTTTTCTACCATATTTTTAAATTTTGAATCTTTCAAATATGTCTGTGACTTGTCTTGCAAAAAGGTGACCCATGTCATTCTTGAGAAGTCATCAATAAGAAACATGGAACATTTTTCTCCATTTAGAGCTCTTGTCCCAGTAGGTCCACATAAATTTGTATGTACAAGTACTAAAGATCTTGTGATAGAGTACTCTTTTTCTTTAAAACTGACCTTATTTTCTTTTCCTCTTTGACACTCATCACAAAAAGTGCATGTAGGTTTGATAATCTGAGGTATGAGTCTTACTGAAGCAGTCACCAGTGAGGAGGGATCTCAAAGAGATCAATCCAAGTTGTTCAACAGGAGTAAACACAATGGAAGCACAAATGTATGATGGAGGCAATGCAGAACAAATTGTATTATAACATGAAAATTGATTACAGCTAACTGATAACAACCAGGTTATAGCATAACTAGCTCACAACCAGTTAAAACATACTCAAAATACAAAATGGGTCACAACCGAGACCTTAATTCTTAAGATCTATCTTCTATGCACAATATCGCTACTTGATTCTTCGATTGATTCATTCTAATACGCAATTACAATTATATATACGATCCAAAGGATTCGGTCGGCCCAAAAAGGGATCAAAACCTGAAGAACAAGACCCAACGTGTAAAATCAACAAGGTCAGCCTCTGCCAAGAGATTCCTATGAAAAATCCAAAGGATGAAGTGTAGATCATGGGAAAAGGTCACCCTCATGCCAAAGAACATCAGAATCAATGCCCAAGGCTCTGCAAGCTTCGGAAGGTGTTTTGGTAGATCACCAAAATAGGTCCATGCAACCGGCAACAAGAAATGGTCAACCGGTAATAGGAAACTGTCAATGAAACTGATAGCGATGTCTTGCCAGAAAATGATTCAAATGCGATGCGGTCTGGAAATAAGAAAGATGATCAAGTCTTCAAGTAGAATTCAACTCCACAGGATCTAATGAGCCAAAACTGGGACACACATAAAGAAAAGATGAAATTGCAAATAGAAAGAAAACATAAAGGAAAATGTTTTTGGTTGATGCAAGATTGCTATGAATCGAGGATGCTCTTACATCAGAAATATAGGGTTATTGAAAAAGTGAGCCTCTCACTTTGTTGGGTTCAAAGGAAAACCAAGGTGGTCTACCTCTTCCTGAGAAATCCAAGATGAATCTTCAACTGGTCTGTCCTTCCACTTCACAAGTTACTCCTTATACTGACTGCTCTGGGTACTACACCCAATCCTACTATCCAAAATTTCTTCAATCTGATCTGGTTCCTTCCAGGGCAACTATTTCTCTAAGTCTGCAACATTGTACTCACTGAATTCTAGTTCATGATACTCATAGAGATCTACAATGTTAAACATAGATGAATTACTCAGATTATCCCATAACTCCACTTCATATGCATTTCCATAACTGAACTTCCTTAAAATCCTACAAGGTCCAAACTTTTTCATCTTCAATTTGTTATAAGTTCCAACTGGGAATCTTTATTTTCTCAGATATACCATCATTTCATCACCAACTTCAAATTCCTTATGTCTCCTCTTCTCATCTGCCATCTCCTTATACTTGTTGTTCATGTCCTCCAAATGCTGCTTAACCTGAATATTAAAGGTTGCCATGTGATCAAAAAAGTATTTTGCTTCTGAACTTCTTTGGTCTTCACTTCTAATATCTCTCAATTTTGATATGCCTCTAGGATGCACTCTGGTAACAATCTCAAAAGGTGTTCTTCTGGTACTCCTATTCACTGAATTGTTGTAGGAAAACTCTACTTGTGCAATGATCAAATCCCAACTTCTGGTGTTATCTCCAACTAAACATCTCAATAAATTTTCCAAGCTTTGATTAACTACTTCTGTCTATCCATCATTCTGTGGATGAAAAGTAGAACTGAACTTATAATCTGTCTTCATCTTCTTCCAAAGTGTCGTCCAAAAATAGTTAGCAAACTTAGTGTCTCTGTCTAAAACTATACTCTTAGGTAATCCATGCAATCTCACCACTTACTTGAAAAACAAGTCTGCTACATATAATGCATCTGATATCTTCTTACAAGGTATGAAATGAGCCATCTTCAAGAATCTATCCACTACCACAAATATAGAATCATTCCCTCTCGGTGTTTTAGGCAATCCAAGTACAAAATGTATGCTTATATCCTCCCAAGGTCTTATTGGTACTGTCAAAAGTTTATGCAATCCCACATTTTGACTACTACCCTTTGCAACTTGACAAACTCTACAACTTTGCACATATCTCTTAACATCTTTATGAATCTGGGGTAAAAAGTACTGTTCACTCACCAATGCTACTGTTTTGTCAATACCAAAATGTCTAGCTAAACATCTATTGCGTTTCTCCTTTATCAGATTATCCCTCATAGAACTCTTAGGTATGTACAACTGAACTCCTCTGAATAACATCTCATCTTGAATGAAGTAATCTAACCATTTTCTTCTATCTACCATAACTGGTTCTCTACATTCTTTCCAAGGTTCTACAAAATCTGGGTCATCATCATACAAAGTTTGCAATTCCTCAAATCCTAATACTGTCACACTCATCTCTGTCAACAAATTCCTTCTCTTACTCAATGCATCCACAACTTTGTTAGATTTTCCACTTCTATGCTTCAACACAAAGGTGTAACTCTGCAAGAATTCTACCCATCTCATATGTCTTTGATTCAACTTACTCTGACTGTTCAAATACTACAAAGCTTGATGATCTGTATATAATACAAACTCCTTAGGCATCAGGTAATGTCTCCACTACTTGAAGGCTTGAACTATGGCATAAAACTCTTGATCATACACTAAATATCTCCTCTGGACATCATTCAACTTCTCACTAAAATAAGCTAAAACTCTCCCTTCTTGACTCAAGACTGTTCCTATTTTTGTTCTACTTGCATCACAATCCACTTGAAATAATTTATTGAAATCCAGTAAAGCTATCATAGGCTGCTCAGTCACTTTCTGCTTCAATAGTTCAAAACTTTTGTTTGCTCCGATGTTCCACTTGAATTCCTTCTGATCTCTCTTCATGGTCTCAGTCATAGGGTTACAAACTAAACTAAATTTTTTTATGAACTTCCAGTAAAAACTAGCTAATCCATGAAATGATCTTACCTCTCCAATGCTTTCCGGTGTAGGCCACTAAACAATTGATTTTAATTTCTTAGGGTCCATCTTCAAACCATCCTCAAATATCACAAATCCCAAATAGACTAACTCATCCTTCATGAAAGTACACTTCTTGATCAAACCTTTCTTCAATAGTTATTGCACTTGTCTATTTAGTTCTTCATTCTATGTCAGTGTCATCCAGTGTGTAACTTTGTAAGGAAAACTAGCTTCGGGAACCAATTCCATGCAATGAATGATACTTCTCAAAGGTGGAAATCCATCAGGTACATTATGTGAAATGATGTCTTCATTTTCTATCAGCAAATCTTTTATCTCTTCTAGTTGTTCCTCTTTATGCTCCAGATTCTTAGTCTTTTTAGGAATTAAGGAAAAACACACATTCTCATGTCTCAATCCATCCAGGAATTTCCTTCCATCTACCAAATAGATTCTAGTATTCATACAAACTTAATTCTTCAAAGGTTCCTTCAAGGGCAACAAGGTTTGCTTCATCCCATTGGCCACAATAGTGCATGTATTCTTCCTCCCATCATGTACTGCCTATCTATCAAAATGCTAAGGTCTACCCAACAAAAGATGAGAAATATCCATAGGCATAATATCACACAAGAATTCATCATGATAATTCCAAAATTTTAATTTCACCAAACATTGCTCACTTACTAACAACTTATGTTCATCCCGAATCCATGCTATCTGATAAGGTTTAGGGTGTTTGAATCTCTCCAAATTCAACTTATTCACTGTCTCTTCTGAAACAAGATTATCTGAACTACCACTATCAATAATAAATTTATAACACTTACCGAATACCTTACATTTGGTCTTGAACAAATTCTTCCTCTATAAGGGCTCTTCATCTCCTTTGGTATGACACAAAGCTCTCCTCATCATCAACAATTGTCCATCTTTCGATTTATAGTCTAATCTGGTGGGGTTTTCTTCCACCACTGCTGCTCTTCCGATATTCTCTATCTTTTTACACTTGAAATCATGATGTCCTTCTCATCCATACTTATAGCAAGTTCCTCTAAATGTTCTCTTGTCTTATCTTCCAAAATTCTAATTCTGGTAGCCATCCGGTTCTCTCCTCTGGTAGAAATTTCTATCATCCTTCTGGTATGACTTACCTTCTTTTTTCACTTCCTTGTCCTTGTTCTGATCTATACAGGTTCCTCTACCTTCAGTATATCCTCTTCCTTCTTGAAATCTTCCTCCTGTAAACCTTCCACCTCTACCTCTCTGCCTCTTCTCATGTCTTTTTATTTAGCTTCTCTTTTTCCTTTAGAGCATACTGGTAAGCCTCTTCAACAAACTCCAATTTGATCAAACTAAGTTCATCTTGTATAGACATCTATAACCCATTCAAATATCTTGCAACTTGTTCAACTTCATCATCAACATGTCCAGATTTGATATTCAACTTGTAAAATGCTTCGGTGTACTCCTTCACACTAGATTCCTTCTGTCTCACATTTTGCAACTTCTAGAATAGATTCACTTGATAATCAATTGGCATAATCTTTGATTTCAAATTAGCAATCATCTGATCCCATGTCTTAATCTTCTCTTTACCTCTTCTTTGTCTATCAACTTGCAAATGCTCCCACCAAAGAGATGCATGACCTTTCAACCAAGTATAGGCATATTTCACCTTCCTCTCTTCCGCAATGTTTTCAAAATAAAAATACTTCTCCATCTTCAAGATCCAATCCATCAATTCATCCAAATCCAACTTCCCATCATATTCTAGTGGGGTAAAATGAGGTTTAGTATTCGCCCTTTCAAAACCCTCAAAAACCTTTCCTCATCTAGATCAACCACCGATTACTTGTTCTATCGGGGCTTCTTCTCCTTCATCTTCACTTACATCTTCAATGTGTCAGCCTCTTCTCTGGGCCATCTCCATGACTTCCAACTGGACTGCTATACCTCGCAACATTTCCATCACAATAGGGTTTGCATTCCCACGTGCTCCACCATTCCTAGCTCCTCTTTGCGCCATCGTTCACATTGGTCCTCTGCAGCTGCAAGTCGGATCCACCATCTGCCACCCTACAATAAAATCTTAGGACACACAAACTTTCAGAATGAAACTTGCTCTGATACCACTTGAAGTAGTTGCCGGTGAGGAGGGACCTCAAAGAGATCAATTTGGACCAGTCAACAAGAGTAAACACAATAGAAACACAAATATATGATGGAGGCAATGCATAATAGATTGTATTATAACATGAAAATTGATTACGACCAACTAGTAACAATCGAGTTACAACATAACTGGCTCACGGGCCTGGTAAAACATACTCAAAATATAGAATAGGTCACAACCGGGACTTTTAATCTTAAGATCTATCTTCTAGGCACAGTCTCGCTACATGATTCTTTGATTAATTCATTCTAATGCACAATTACAATTATATATACGATCCAAAGGATCTGGTCAACCCAAAAAGGGATCAAAGGCTGAAGAACAAGACCTAACATGTAAAATCAACAAGGTCGGCCTCCGCCAAGAGATCCCTCCGAAAAATCCAAAGGATAAAGTGTAGATTATGGGAAAAGGTCGGCCACACGCCAAGGAACATTGGAATCAATTCCCAAGGCTCCACAAGCTTCAGAAGGGGTTCCGGTAGATCACCAAAATAAGTCTAGGCAACCGGTAACAAGAAACTATCAACTGGTAGCAGGAAACTATCAAGGAAACCGATAGTGATGTCTTGCCGAAAAATTATCCAAATGCGATGTGGTCTAGAAATAAGAAACATGATCAAGTCTTCAAGTAGAATCCAACTCCATAGGATCCGGTGAGCCAAAACTGGGACACACATAAAGAAAAGTTGAAACTACAAATAGAAGCAAACAAAAAGGAAAATGTTTTTGGTTGATGCAAGATTACTATGAACTAGGGATGCGCATGAATCACTTACATATCCTTTCTTGCTCACTTTGACCAAATTGTCAAAATTAATGTGTTCTAGCCTTCTGTGCCACAATGAGATTTCATCAACTTGTCCTATCATGCACTAGGTTTCAAAGCATTCTTTTAAATTATATACATTACCATCAGTTGTCTTTCCTTCTCCAACCAATTTACCATTGCTCTCCTTTCTAATTTCACATCATTTTGAGTCAAATATAAACTTGTATCCTTTATCAAACATTTGACTTACACTCAATAGGTTATGTTCCAAACTTTCAACATAGTATACATCATGATCTTTTAACTTGCCATCTATGCTGAGAGTACCCTCACCTTTTATCTTGATTGATGAGTTGTCTCCAAACCTCACAAAACCACCATTCCAATCTTCAAGTTTAATGAATTTCTTCTTATCTCCATTCATGTGATTGGAGTAGCCACTACTTACTACCCATAAGTTTTTCCTTTCTGCATGTAGAGCAGTTTGGACAATCAAACTTGACTCATTTTTGTCCTTTCCTTCTTCTATCCAAACTTCTTTTGTCTCTTCCTTCCAGTGATTACTTTAAAAACCCCCCCCTCAAAAAAGATATAAAATCTTGGCTAATTTTAATTTATTTGGGATAAAAAAATATTTTTTATTGGCGAAACTTTCAATTTTTAAAAGAAAAATGTTAATTTTATTGGCGAATTGTTTTACATCAAATTTTTTTGGTAGAAAATATAGGTGAATTTTAGAAAATAATATGGGTATGCATTAATTCCTATTGCAAATAATTTCATTAAAAAAAATAAATTCTTATAGAAAAGTAGAGGCCTAAGGTTAAAATCATTAATGAGTTTAATGGGTAGACAATACTTTATTGAGTTACAAAATAATATGAGTATGCATTAATTCCTATTGCAAATAATTTCATTTAAAAAAATAAATTCTTATAGAGAAGTAGAGGCCTAAGGTGGAAATCATTAATGAGTTTAAAGGGTAGACACTACTTTATCGAGTTACTACCATTAATTTAAATTAATCTAATAGCCCTCTTTGTATTTTGTCAGATAAAATGTACTTAAAATTTGTAATACTCATGGGGCCCAAAATTGTTTTTATACCATTGATTTCCATTGAGGTCAACAATTGAAAATCAACTCAACCCCCATGAGCATTACAACTTGTAGGTACAATTTACCTCATGGAATGCAATGATGGTCATTAGCTTAAATTTTGAATCAATGGTGGCAACTAAATATTAATGATAAAACCCTAAAGTAACTAATAATTATGATGTATTATTGGTGAATTAATTTATAATAAATTATTAAGTTTTGGCGAATCTGATCCAATCATGTATCGAATATTTTGGCGAATCTTTGAGTTCAAAATTTTAATAAAATAAACTCTCTGGCAATTTAAATAAGAGTAAAATGAAATTTTGTAAAAATGTGGCGATTTAGGTCACCTTAAAACTTGAAATATTAGCCAAATTTTTATTTTTAATTTTTTTAAAATAGCCAATTGGTGAATATTAGCCATTAAAATAATCACTACTTCCTTCTTTTCTATTATCTCATTCTGATCTGATTTTGTTTTTGATTCCATAGTTGACACTATCTTCGTTTTCTTAATTGTCCTAAGCTTACAATGTTTTACAATGTGGCCCAAGTTTTGACAATGATAGCATTTTACAATCACAATGAATGATGTATTTAAAAATCTATTGTATGACTGAGATACATTTTTCCTACAGTCATGACTCCTGTGACCATATCCATTACAATGGTAACAAATGAAATTCACATCCCAAAGTGTAGAAAATGGATTTCTACTTTCATAACTAGGAATAGACCTACACATAAGTCTACATTGTGCAATTATATGACCATAAGTATTACATTTGTTATAGTATCCATGAAACTGAGGTACATACCAATCATTGTTGAAGTTGTTTCTCATTGGTCTCCTTGGACCAGCATAACTTGGTCTTCTTGAGCTCCCCCTTGTATCCTTGACTCTTGTGAAGCCTTCATCATCCATCTTGTCTTTACCTTTAGGATCAACATGTTTGTTCCTTGTAGAAATAGCATATGTCTTCTTGTCAATGGGTTTGTTGACTATAAAAGTTTTTTTATTTCCATTCTCACTTGAAGAGGTAAAGTATTTATTTATTGGATGAGTCCTCACCCTTAGAGAATTGACCAATATCAAATCCAACACCCTCTATGTATTTGGAGTGCTTTTGTTTGTTCAACATTTTATCCAATGCATTAGTGTTGTCCTCATACTTGATTCTCACCTTGAGTTCATCTTTTCACTTTTCAAGTTCCTTTTTGAGATTCACATTTTCTTCCTCCATCTTTTGATACTCCTCTTTACTCTCTAAATCTGATTTAGTTACTTCATATATCCATTTTGCTTCTTCCAACTGTATTCTCATCTCAAAAATCATTGCCCTTGACTCCTCAAGAGATTTTTTTAGCAGCTCTTTTTCTTCAACAACAACATACCTATATCTTTTGTATTATTTTCTCACCTTTCTAAGTTCTTCTAGAGCACTCACAAGTTCACCTTCAAGATCTACCTTATCTTCAACTTCTTCCTCTTCATCCCTAGCAACATGCTTATCATCTAGTTCTCCTTGTGCCATAAAGAGATTAACCTCTCTTTTGTCTTCACTGCAATCCTTATCAGAGACACTATCTTCATCAGTGGCATCATCTTCAAAGGTGTAGAGACTATTTTTCTTCATAAAGCTTCTTCTCCTTGGCTTGTAGGTTTTCATCATTTTATCCTTACCAAGAGATTTGTTGTTTTTCTTCTCATCTCCATCTTTCTCACCATAGGGGTACTTAGAAGCAAAATGTCCTATTTTACCACAATTGAAGCACTTTAAAGGTAGCTTACCTTTGTACTTGCCTTATCCCCTTTTGAGTTTTCTTACAAAGTTAGAAACAACAGTATCAAAGTCTTCATAATTTCTTCATGAGAAGCTTCTTCCTTACCCTTTTTGGTTCTGTTAAAGGCATCCTCTCTCTTTGACATTTCAATAAATATAGTCCTCATTTCATAGGCTGACAAAGAACTAGATAACTCATCCATTGAGAAGTTGGTTAGATCTTTTTTTTATTCTATGGCAGAGACTTTGGTGTCATACTTGGATGTTAATTATCTCAAAACCTTCTTGATAGTAACTTTAACTAAGATATCTTCTCCTAGTCCTCTTCTAGCACTCACAATTTCATCCACTCTTTGGAGATAGTTAGCTATCTTCTCTCTTTCTTTAATTTTTAAATTTCCAAATTGAGCTCTTAGATTTTGCAATTTTGATTCTTTCACCTTGGTATCTCTTTCATATATATTTTGTAGCTTGTCCCAAGTATCTTTTGCAGTTGTGCCGTGCATCACTTTAAAAAACTTTGTAAAAGATAAACCACTAAGGATGGTATTCTTAGTTATAGAATTATTCTCATATTCTCTTTTAGTATTAGGATTTGTAGGGGGTGTTTGGGGAATGGTATAACTAGTTTTTATTGATATCTAGGCATCAATACCTAAAGAGGATAAGTAGGTTTCCATTCTTCTACTCCAAAAGGCATAGTTTGTGCCATCAAATATAGGTGCTTTAGAAGATGAGGATTTATTCCTAGCCATTGTGTTCACTAAGTAGAATCTAACCAAGTTGGAGAAATCTTTTACTATAAGGGAACCTAGGGCTCTGATACCAATTGAAGAGCACAAATGAATACTGAGAGGGGGGCTGAATTAGTGTATTTTAAAATTTTCTAGATTAAGTGTGAAGATATTAAGAATGAAATGTAGATGAGAATACACACACACAAAGATCAAACAACAACATGAAATTTATGAGGAAAACCCAGAGGAAAAACCTCAGTGAGAATAGTTGCTAGAGTTTATTGCTCCAATCTAGCCTCACAAGAAAATCACTGATTACAAAGTTTATGGACACAAACCCAAAGGAGAAAAAACCCAAAGGAGCATCTACTTGTGCTCTAAGCACCTACTCGAAGAAATATAGTAATATCAAGTTTTTATAATGCAATAATAAACCTTGTTACAAATGTGTTTTGTAACACTTACAAATTTCTCACACCTTGAGAATGGATTTCTCTACCTGCTGATGTTCTTCCTCTATTTATCTTCTTCCTTTGTCTAATTGTCTTCTTCTCTCTACCTCTGCTTCACCTTGTTGAATGTTCTCTTTTCTTTGTTCACATGTTTTCTACTTTTGTAGCTTCCTCTTCTTACTCTTGGTGGAAACTCCCACTTCTCTACTTCTCACAGTAGTCTCATTGAGAATTTTTTTATTTCTACCTTTATCTCTATCTCAACAACCACACCTACAATTTTCAAATCTCATCAAATGTACTGCTCGATTCAATCGGCTCTATAAACCTAAATTTTTTCACTTTAAAGTAGAAATCAAATATTTTATTCAGTTCTATTATCTTGGAGATTTCTACTGCAAGAGATTTTATTCTTTTTCCTAAATATGTTCCCATATTGGCCACCTGTATTAAATGCATCCTTTCTATCTTCAAATCATTCTTTGTACTTAGATTACTAAGTTTAGTAATCTTCCTTTGCCCAAGGAGATCTAGTATCCTTCCTCAAGCCACACAAACAACTTGCAATGTGGTCGTCATTAATGCATTCTCCATCCTCCTGATCTAATCGATTCCATCACATCTACCTCCATTAATGAAATCTTTATTTGGTAGTTGGTAACAAACTCTAGCAACAGATGAATCGGATTCCCATTTCCCTACGTGCAATCAACAGGCACCGCATCATCAAAATGATGTTCAAATCAATTGGTCAACCCTTTGTCAATTGCCACGTTGATTGTTTTGTTTATCAGCATGCAAATGTGGCATCACAATATTTACATTTAATGTTCAATTTTCTTGGTCAGAATCGATCAACTTGCCACGTGGACTATCGAGCTGCACAAAACCATCAAACTCCATATTGTGGCTAACTTTCATGTTAGGTGCATCACAACTATGTCTGTGGGATGGTGGGAGACACTAACTTCTTTACCTTCGTTATCCCACATCATCATTCTCATACCTATTTTACTCATGCAGGTTGGCGGGGTGCACCTTTCACTTTTTTCTTTCTTACCCACAGGATTCTTTCTTCGCAGTTTTCATAGTCATGAGATGGGTGGGATGACGTCTGATTCCTTTAGTATTCTTACCCTACATGACCATCCTTTTATCTCTTTCAATGGTGTGAGATATAAGGATCCTTATTATCTTTGATTTTGTTTCTCCACACGCTCTTTGGAATTCCTTCTTACCCACTGCAGGATAGCGGGATGTACATTATCTCCCATTTGTATTGCCCCGCAAGGGTTCTATCCTCTAGTTTTTGGCATCATGAGATAGAAGGTGACATCTCTCCCTTCACCTTGTGTTACCCCTTAAGGTCACCATACACTCACTTTACATTGTGCGGGATAGCAAAAACTAAGAATAGCATCTGCAAATGCCTGATTATAGTTCTGATTAAGCACATTAAGCCTACTTTCATACTCTGTCTTAGCCTACTCTATTTCACTACTCTGCTAAGATCCAAAGAACAAACCTCTATCTTGTACACATAAAATTATGCATATTCGATCACAAACACCTTTCACACATCCAAAATGATCAAAACCATCACCCATATATTTGCAATAACAAAATAAATCAATTGCATGTTGGCTCAAGAAATTTTACACTATATGAAATGTGTACAAACTATTAGCTAAATCTGAACCTAAATACTAATGTAGACCAAAACAATTGATCACACACTACCACATATGCTGGATAAACATCCTCGATCACAAAAAAATCACCAAAATCATTCTATATAATCCGCATAAGGATTATCAAAGCAAGTCAATCGTATAGCATTGTTAGACCAAAAACTGATGTACTGGATCTTATAAATTGCATATCAATAATCTCTTGAGGCTAAAATTATGGAATAAGGTAGTCCAGACATCCATCAACCTTCCTTTAGATCCGCAGCACAAAATGTTAACTTGAGAAGAAATACTAGACAAAATACTAAACTTTGTCAGATGCTTTGTTCTAAGCTTTTCAGACTTGAACAAATCTCAAATTTGACTTCTGATATGATTTAATACAACAATGTGGATGGGTACATTATGTTGGGAAAATGGTATCTCAACCTTACATTTTCATGAGGTTACTATTTATAGTAAGTTTTCATTTGAGCATGAAATGATGTGAAATTCTCCCTGAAGCTTCTAGTTGGCTAGATAAGCATTTTGGTAAAGTTACGTTGCAAGATCACAACTAGTTTTGAAGATATTGAATTTTCCATTTTGGAGGGGTCCAATGAAAGGTTTAAATTTGATTTTGAGGACTTTAGAGGCCTCAAAATGCCTTTAAAAGTGGGCGTAAATGGCATAGCGGTTTACGAGGCAATAAAACACTTTGTGAGCTTCCCGACGCTTCAAACACTTCGTCAATCAGATACACGGTTCTCAAGTTAAGGCCTCCCAAAGTTTGTACTCCTGAAATAAGAAATATAAAATACATCAGACATATAAATGAGATGTAAAAGGGAGGGAAATGTGTTGATGTGTGTTGTAACATGTCATAGGGCATCTAGAAGGGAGATAAGGTTGGCTACACCTTATTGGTGTTAGACAACTTAGATAACCAGAGGACAATTGAGAGGGGGGGGGGGTGAATCAGTTGTCAATAGATTACATAACTTTAAGAATTCAAATCCTTGTTACCGGAATACATTAACCCAATACTAGAATGCATAAACAAAATACCGAAATAACTAATATAGCAATTAAACATAAACATAAATCACAGAACAATTACCATTCATCCAGAACACATGACACCAAGATTTGTACATGGAAAACTTGGTAAAGGGAAAAACCATGGTGGGAAGCCTACCAATAGTCAAATAATACTTCTACAGTAAGTATGTGATTACAAAATGAGGGGCCTAGACATGCAGGAAGGCCAACAACCTATAGCGCACTGCTCATCACAAAAGGAGCCTCACTGACTACAAAATAAATCTAGACTACAATCCAAAAAGAAGAGTGAATTGCAAAGATAGCATATCCTATGCCTAACTATAGTTCTGGTTAAGCTCAAAACCATAGGTCTTAAACCTCTCTTACCAACCCAATTCGATCACCTATGATTGACCAAAACTTATGCATATGATTACAACATTATTCGCACATAGATAATCGCATAACCATCCCATAACCATAATCCCATGATCTACAAAGAGATCTTACATCATATTTACACCAACCTGGGACCTAAACAATTAGGTCAACCACCTAAAAGATAATAAAATAAATTCATAACATAAACCCACAATCCAATGATCAACCAAGTCAGCCTAAGACCAAAACAACATAATCCAATCAATGAATCCATCTAGTAATGCATCGGGATCACCCATCAACATGTTACATAAGCCGATCCATAATCTAGCAAAATAAGATAGCATTAGGTCCAGTCCTAAATGTAACACCACCAATAAACACGAACATGAACAAGATAACCAACAACATCCCAAAAGCCATCTAGAAGTCGCACCAACACCACTAACAAAAGATCTTCAACAAAGCTTTGCCGGTAAAACCCTTACTGGTGACCAAAAGGCTTACTAGAACAAATGATAGTATCTAACTCATCAAATCCCAAATCAGCTGATCGTGATACGCATCTGAATAACATGAATGGCAAATCCAAATCAATTCCACAAACCAAAGCATATCAGAGCATACTGGATCAATATCATAATCCAACCACTCTACTGGAACCAACTAGAAATTGGTAAACAACCAAAATAGTCGGTGTTGCCATCAATGAAAAAACATCAATGCAACACATAATCAATTCCTCCAACTTGCCAACAATATCCCCCTTTGGCATTGATGACAACACTAGATGTGAAAAACATCCAAGTGCCAAGAAATGCCAAACAAGTCTCCCCCAATGGAAGACAACCAACAATCTCCCACAAAATGATATAGAAATGAAGATTTGAACCAAACTCTCCTAATGAATATATCTCTCCCTTATGCTTTTCACAAGAATAACTCTCCCCCTTTGACATCAATGCCAAAGACTGACATAAATATCAAAGAAAAAATATAAATCCTCTGATTCTTATAGATGACTACTCCCCCTGAGTAGTAGCACCACCACATCAATCCAGAATGAGTAATAGCTCTGATAATGCATACCAGACTGATGCCAATCAACATCACTCAGGTCTCTATCGGGGGGCAAAAACCCCCAATATGTCTCTGAAGTACTCAAATGATTCTTCAGGCAAAGGTTTAGTGAAGATGTCTCCAATCTGCTCTTTAGTGTTCACATGAGCCAGTCTGACTTCATTTTCTTCAACCTTCTCCTTCAAAAAGTTATACTTGATAGATATGTGCTTTGTCTTAGAATGAAATACCGGATTCTTTGATATATCAATAGAATAAAAGTTATCACTGTGAATAACTACTAGTTCATTACAATCCAGCTTTATACCCTTCAACATTTGCTTCATCCATAGAACTTGTGTACAGTTACTAGCAGAAACAACATACTTAGCTTCAGCGGTAGATAAAGAGGTACATGACTACTTTTTGTTGATCCATGAAATAAGTTTCTTTCTAAGAAAGAAAGCTCCACCGGATGTGATCTTCCGGTCATTAACATCTCCAACCCAATCTGCATCTGTATATGCACATAATGTAAAGTCATGATTTTTAGGATACCACAAACCATATTTAGTTGTTCCCTACAAATACCTGAAAATTCTTTTCATCGCACTCTCATGATTTTCTCTAGGATCAGTTTGATATCTTGATATAATACAAATTGCATTCATTATATCCGGTCTAGTCTAAGTCAGATATAACAAACCTCCAATCATAGACTTGTACCTTGTAGGATTTACTGGTGCAGATGCATCTTTCTTTGTCAATTTCTCACTTGTAACCATCGGAGTACCAGCCAATTTAGAATTTTCCAACCCAAATTTCTTCAACAGCTCTCTAGCATACTTAGTTTGACATATGAAAATACCTTTATCAGTTTCTGTAATCTACAAACCTAAGAAAAATTTCATCTCCCCAATCATAGACATCTCAAATTCATTCTTCATATTGTTAGAGAATTCCATACACAACTTATCTTCACCTCCAAAAATGATATCATCAACAAAGACCTCAATAATGAATATTTTATCATCAGTGATCTTATAATATAAATTACTATCAGCATTACCTTTACTGAAACCAAGCTTCAAAAGATATTTATCCAATCTTGCATACCAAGCTCTAGGGGCTTGTTTCAATCCATAAAAAGATTTATTTAACCTGTAAACCATGTTTTTGTCATCTGAAAGTGAAAATCCATCAGGTTTCTCAATATAAACTTCCTCTTCAAGATATCCATTCAGAAATGCACACTTAACATCCATTTGATAAGCCTTGTAGTTCTTATGTGCAGCATAAACAAGAAATAATCTCACAGCTTCAATCCTAGCTATCAGTGCAAAGGTTTCATCATAATCAATTCCTTCCTTCTGAGAATATCCTTTACAAACCAATCTATATTTATTCCTCACAACTTGTCCTTCTTCATTCAATTTATTCCTAAAAACCCATTTAGTTCCAATAACATTCTTATTTTTAGGTCGGGGAACTAAATTCCATGTATTATTCTTTTCTATCTGATCTAATTCTTCTTCCGTAGCTTTCATCCAACATTCATCTTTACAAGCTGCAATTACTGATGTCGGTTCAACTTGAAAAATTAAACATACCTCATTAGCTGCCAACCTTCTTCTTGTCATCAATCCTTTTTTTTTTCTCCATTGATCTGATCTTGTGAATGATTCAACCTTACATACCTAGGAGTCTTCTGACTTTTTGTTTCTCTGCCCTTATCTTCAATTACTATTGAATTTTTTGATACTACCGAAGTAACTAGTTCAACATTTTGTTCTAGTGTAGGTGCTACCAGTTCAGTTAAGATCATTTCCACTATCGGTTCTTTCATAAGTTTTGATTTGACTTATATTATGCTCATCCACCTTGACATTTGTGCTCTCCATAATTCTCTGCAATCTTTTGTTATAACATCTATATGTTTTTCTTTCATTAGAATAACCAATAAATATTCCTTCATCACATCTAGGATCAAACTTTCCAATGAAATCATCTCTTTTGATATAGCATTTACTGCCAAAGATTCTGAAATACTTAACTGTCAGTGTATGACCAAATCATAACTCATAAGGTGTCTTACCAGTATCTCCTTTGATATGAACTCTGCTGAATGTGTATAACATCGTACTTATAGCTTCTCTCCAGTAGACATGAGGTAGATTATCTTCCATCATCATAGTTATAGTTGCATCCAAGATATTTATGTTCTTCCTTTCCACAACTCCATTCTACTTAAGTGTCTGGGGTGCAGACAACTATCTCCTTATCCCATTCTTCTCACAATAGTTGTTAAATTCACCAGATGTGAATTCTCCACCCTGATATGACCTTAAGCATTTAATCTTCAATCTTGTCTCTGTCTCAACTTTAGCTTGAAAGATTTAAAAAATTTCAAATGCTTCAGACTTCTCCCTTAGAAAAGTAACCCACATCATTCTTGAATAGTTATCAATGATTAGCATGAAATATTTATCACCCTAAAATTTTTTGATTCTAGCAGGACCACACAAATAAGTATGAATAAGATCAAGAACATCATTAGATTTGTCATGTATACTCTTAAAAGAAGTTCCAATTTTCTTTCCCATTTGACATTCCTTACATATTGGATTATAGGGCTTTACAATCTTAGGTATATCTATAACTGCCTTAGTATAACTAATCTTCACAATGCAATAAAAATTCACATAAAACAACCTCTTATGCCATAGCTAACTCTCATCAATTTGTGCAATCAAACATGTCTTCTCATCGGACTTCAAATGAAATATGTTACCTTTTGTCTGTGTACCAGTTGCAATCTCCAATCTAGATCTGTTGATAATCTTTCATTTTCCATCCTTGAACTATAACTGAAGTCCCTTATCCACCAACTGTCCTACACTCAAAAGATTATGCCTTATACCTTCAACATAATAAACATTATCAATTTTATGCTTACCATCCAATGATATTGTTCCTCTTCCCTTAATCATTCATGCTTTGTCATCTCCAAATCTAACCAAACCACCATCGAATTCTTGCAAAGATAAGAACTTCCTTTTATCTCCATTCATATGATGTGAACATCCACTATCAATCACCCATTCATCCTTGTCTTCAATTTTAGCAGCAAGGGCCTTCTCTTCAAGTACCAGATCATCTTCCTTGATAGCCAAAAATACCCATTCCTTTCCATTCACGGATCCACTAGCAGAATCCTATGTTGGTTCATCATCAAAATCATTCACACCTTCCTCATCAGCAAAGTAGCATGATTTTTCTTTGTTCCTCCTATACGTATGCTTCTTCTGATAATCATGGTTAGGCCTAAAATATCTTCTAGCTCTTTCTTCAAATCTTGAATTCCTTTAAGGACATCTAGATGCAAAATGACCTATCTTAAATTACATGAAAAGCATTTAAAAGGTGATTTTCCTTCATACTTACTTCCCGTCGATCCTTTAGGTACTCTTATAGAAAATAAGGCTTCAAGTTACTCAAACTCTTCATCTTCTTTCTTCATATCCTCTATTTCCTTCTCATATAAATCTTTCCAATCACTCTTACTGGTAGACGGTGTAGATGCATGAAAAGCAGGTTCAGATTTTATAGCTTCAGAAGATCCAAATTCTTCAAGTTCAAAAGAAGGTAATTTCCCAACCAAGGTATTCCTTAATAACAGAGGTGTTTCCCATTGTTCTCAACTCATTAATTGCAGTAGCCTTCATCTTATAAGCTGGTGGAAAATCTCTTATTACTTTAGAAACTATTTCATCTTCGCTTAGAGATCCACCACAACATTGAATTCCCAAAACAATCTCATTAACTCTCTCCATAAAAGCAATAATCCTTTCATCTTCTTCCATCTTCAGATTCTCATACCTCACCTAGTAACCATCAATTTTAGCAATTTTAACAGTAGGGTCACCTTCATTCATAATCTTCAATTTGTCCCATATTACCTTTGCAATTGATTTTTCAGTTAGTCCCATTATTTGTTGATCAGAAAGTGCACACAAAAGGGCTTCTCTAGCTCTACAATCATTCTCAAGCTCCTTATCTAGGCCTACCAGAGGAGGATTTCCAGATGCCGGATTAAAAGGTGTAACACCTTTCTCAATGATCTCCCAAATTTCCTTTCCAAGATATCTCAGACGAGTCTCCATTTGAATCTTCCATACCCTGTGATTTGTTCCATCAAGCCTAGGAATTTCTCTTTGGAAAACAGTTGTAGATGTATTTGATGAACTTGAATTGTTAGATGCTATAGGATCTTCCTCAAGCGGTTAAGCTTCTATATAGAGGACCAAGCTTTGATAAGTTAATTGTTAGACATCTCAAATAACCAAAGGACAATTGAGAGGGGGGGGGGGTGAATTAGTTGTCAACATATTACAAAACTTTAAGAATTTAAATCCTTATTACCAGAACACATAAACCCAATACTAGAATAACTGATATAGTAGTTAAACATAAACATAAACATAAATCACATAACGGTTACCATCCATCCAGAACACACGACATCAAGATTTGTACATGGAAAACCCAATAAAGGGAAAAACCATGATGGGAAGCCTACCCACAGTCAAATAATACTTCTATAGTAAGTATGTGATTACAAAATGAGGGGCCTACACATGCAGGAAGGCCAAAATCCTATAGCCCACTGCTCATCACAAAAGGAGCCTCACTGACTACAAAATAAATCCATACTACAATCTAGAAAGAAGAGTGAACTACAAAGATAGCATCTCCTATGCCTGAGTACAGTTTCGGTTAAGCTTAGTACCTGAGGTCTTAAACCTCTCTTACCAACCCAATTTGATCACCTATGATCGAACAAAACTCTTGCATATGATTACAACATTATTCGCACATAGATAATCGCATAACCATCCCATAACTATGATCTACAAAGAGATCTTACATCATATTTATACCAACCCAGGACCTAAACAATTAGGTCAGCCACCCAAAAAATAATACAATAAATTCATAACATAAACCTGCAATCCAATGATCAGCCAAGTCAGCCTAAGACTAAAATAACATAATCCAACCAATGAATCCATCTGGTAATACATCGGGATCACACATCAACACGTTACATAAGTCGGTCCATAACCTAGTAGAATAACATAACATTAGGTTTGGTCCTAAATGAAACACCACCAACCAACATGAACATGAACAAGATAGCCAACATCATCCGAATCCATCTAGCAGTTGCACCAACACCACTTATCACGTGCATCAAAATATCTTTAACAAAGCTTTGCGGGTAAAACCCTTACCGGTGACCAAAAGGCTTACTAGAACAAATGATAATATCTAAGTCATCAAATCCTGAACCAACTGATTGTGATACGCATCTGAATAGCATGAATGACAGATCCAAATCAATTCCACAAACCAAAGCATACCAGATCAATATCATATTCCAACCACTCTACCGGAACCAATCGAAAACCAGTAAACAACCAAAATATCCAGTGTTGCAATCAATGACAAAACATCAATGCAACACATAATCAATTCCTCCAAATTTCCAATAATTGGGTGGTTTTAGCTCATGGTTTTGTAATACTGTTTGATGGTTTCTTATATTGTATCTGCTATAAATGAGGTGTGTGAGATAGAGGTTGTGTGTAAGAGTCTTATGACTATTGAGTTGCCTCTGAATCTTTGATTAGTGGTGCTCTTGTGAAGAGCTTGCTTTGCAAGTATATTGTAATCTATTTTGATTGTTGAATAATATATTGGGTGGCTTTTGGAGTGTGGGGTCTTTCTCCCGAAAGGGTTTTCCTCACGTAAATCACTGTGTTATGGTTTGAATGTTATTAAATATATTTTATTTTTTTGTAATTGTTGTGATGATCTGTAAAAGTTTTTGCATTACCCTCCTCTCAAGGTTAGTGAAGGAATTTTTTCCTCTACTTAACTTCCTTACAAGTGGCATCAAAGCTTGATCACCTTTGGTTTTGGTTGTGGGTGGTTGGGTTTTTTGAACTAATCCAGATTTGAGTGGGAGCTTTTGCAGAAGACACTTTTTGATCTTGTTGCAAGAATTTTCAGATGGAAAGTTCATCAGAGAAAATAGACCTGTGGAGAAATTTAATGGAACAAATTTTGAGATGTGGAAGCTAAAGATGGAAGATCTGCTAATAGATCGAGATCTATGGGATGATGTTGATGCAAACGTCCAAAGGCCCTCAAACCCTACTATGATGTCTCAGTATGATGTTATGTACTGAAATGCCAAGGGTCTGATCATACTTTACCTGGAAGAATCTGTTTTGATTAATATCCATGAACAAAACACTGCAAAGAAACTATGGGATGAGCTTGGTGAAATCTATCAAGTGAAATATTTATTAAATCAGATTTTCTTGAGGAAGAAATTATATTCCTTGAAGATGGAAGAGGGTGGATGAGTTGCAGACCACTTGGAAGCATTCAATATGTTGGCAGCTCGATTAGTATCTGTTGGTGTTAAGATGAACGAAGAGGAGAAATACCAGATCTTTCTTTGTTCTTTGCCTAATTCATGGGATTCTCTTGTTATGGCTATCAGTAGTACTTTTGTTGTTTTGAAGTTAGAAGGTGTGGTGGGTGCCCTACTTGGTGAAGAGATGTGAAGGAAGGTATCCCACAATTTGAAGGAATCCCTAACTGTTTGTGGAAGACCTAGGGAGAAAGGAAAGAAGAATGAGAAGCACGATAAGTCCAAATCGAAAGGGAAATCAAAATCTCCTAGAAAGTCCAAAGTCATTTGTTGGAATTGTGGTAAACCAGGTCACATCCGTAAGGACTGCAAAGAAGAAAAGAAGAAGAAAAAGAAGAAGATTGATTCTGATTCTAAGTCCGAGAAGGAAGATAGCGATGCATTCATTGCGGCTTTGGCGACTTATGCAAGTAATGATGCCTGGTTAATTGACTTAGGTGCATCTTTTCATATGACTACCAATAGAAATTGGTTTTTTGAATATGAAGAATTTAATGGAGGTAAGGTGTACTTGGGTGATGATTCACATTTAGACATTGTTGGTCGAGGTAAAGTTAGAATCAGGTTTTCTGATGGTAGAATAAAAATGATTAATGGTGTCCTACATATCCCTAGTTTAAAATGAAATCTGTTACCTCTGAGAAAACTAATAGATGCGGGTGTGCAGGAAGTCTTTTCTGAAGCAGGATGTAAGATGATTAAAGGTGCTATGGTGATTGCTAGAGGTGTCAAGGTTGACACTTTGTATAAGCTAGACACATACACTTTTGAGTGTAATAACACTTCTGTAAAAAGTAAATCTATGGAATATTTGAGGGTTTCACCTTCAGTAGATGGAAATGGATTTTGGGTACCTAAGGGTGCTCTTTCTTCTCAAGAAAAGTTACCTATAGAGAAGACTATGTTATGGCACCAGAGGCTTGGCCACATGGGAGAAAAGGGTCTAAGGACCTTGAAAAATAAAAACCTTGTTGAAGGTTTGAATGATTGTAATCTTTACTTTGATTTATATGAGAATTGCATTTATGGAAAACAAAACCACGTTTAGTTTTACTTGAGTTCTCATAAAACTTGTGGTGTTTTGGATCTTATTCATTCTGATGTGTTTGGTCCTGTATATGTTCCTTCGATTTGAAAATCCACATATTATGTTTCATTTATTGATGATTTTAGTAGGACATGGGTATATTTTCTAAAGATTAAATCTAAAGTTTTCAGTCGATTTAAATAATTTAAAGCAATGTTTGAGTTGCAGACTGGAAATAAAATTAAAATTTTGAGGACCGATAATGGCGGTGAATTTTTCTCTAATGATTTTGATAGATTTTGCAAACACTATGGCATTAATAGACAAAAGACAACTTCGGATTCTCTACAACAAAATGGAGTTGTAGAAAGAATGAACATGACACCAATGGAGAAGGCTAGGAGTATGCTAAGTGGTGCTAGTCTAGAACAAAAGTTTTGGGCTGAATCTATTGTCATTGCTTGCTACCTGATTAACAAGTCTCCTACATCAACTCTTGTTGATAAAATGCCTATGGAAGCATGGTCGTGTCACAAGCCTTCATTGAGACATCTTAGAGTTTTTGGTTGTGAGGCACATGCACACGTGTCAAAGGAGAAGTAAACAAAGTTGGAGAACAAGGTTGTGAAATGTATCTTCATCAGTTATAGTCATGGTGTGAAATGATACAATCTTTGGGACCCTATTGCACAAAAGGTAATTCACAGTAGAAGTGTTATTTTTAGAGAAATTAAGTCTCCTTATGTTACATTGTAGCCTGAATAGACTAAAAAGGAAGATGTGATTCAATTTCCTTCTAAAATTTAAAGAGTTGAATCGAGACCCCTAGATAGGCAAGAAGTTGAGGAGAGCTCGTCTAGCTCTAAATCTTTAGAAGAGGAGGAAGAACCTCCAACTCAGCTTGTTCAAAGGTCTACAAGACATAGAAAACCACCTGAAAGGTATTCACCTAATAATTGGAGATGTATTTTTTCTTTGAATAGTAATGTGGATGAACTGAAATCTGTAGAAGAGGCATTAGGTATGAATGATTCAGAATCTTGGAAGATTTCTATGGAAGAAGAAATGGCAGCTTTGAAAAAGAATGATACATGGGATCTTGTACCATTGCCTGAAGGACAAAAGCCTGTTGGTTGCAAATGGGTGTTCAAGAAAAATATTGGTTTAGATGGAAGCAATGAAAAGTATAAAGCAAGGTTGGTTGTAAAAGGCTACTCTCAGGTTGAGGGTGTTGATTATGGTGAGATATTTTCTCCTATTGCCAAAATGACCCATTAGATTTTTGCTTTCTATTGTTGTTGCTTATGATTTAGAGGTTGAGAAAATGGATGTGAAAATTGCTTTCCTTCATAATGATTTGGAGGAAGATATTTATATGACACAGCTGGAGTACTATGTGGTGAAAGGTAAAATTAATTTGGTCTGTAAATTAAAGAAATCTTTGTATGGCCTCAAATAGAGTCCTAGAATGTGATACCATAAATTTGATACATATGTGTTGAGTTTGGGATTTGAGTATTCTAAATCAGATCACTATGTTTATTATTAAACTGATGGTGATCATTTCCTGTACATTGCATTGTATGTTGATGATATGTTATATTGGTAAAGGGAAAGGTATGATTTTAGAACTAAAGTCTCAACTCGCTGTTAAATTTGAAATGAAAGATATTGGTGCAATGAAACACATTCTTGGGATGGAAATTAAAAGAGATAGAGTAAACAAAAAGCTATGGCTAGGCCAGAGTAAGTATGTGAATTCAATATTACAGAGGTTCAACATGCATGATTGTATACCATTGTGTGTTCCTTTTACAGTTGGAATGAAATTATCTATTGCAAATTGTCCTACATCCCCATCAGAGATGGAAGACATGAGCAGAGTGCCTTACCAAAATGCAATTGGAAATTTGATGTATGCTAAGATCTGTACTAGACTAGACATTGCCCAAGCAGTGGGAGTTCTATCTAGATACATGTTTAATCTTGGTAGAGTCCATTGGGATGCAGTCAAAAGAGTTTTCAGATATTTGAAGGGTACATCAAAGTATTATTTGTGCTATCATGGTAATTTAGTTAGAGACGTGATTTCCTTTGTTATTCATGGTTATGTGGATTCAGAATGGGTAGGTGATATTGATAGAAGAAGATCCACCAGTGCTTATGTGTTTACTTTATTTGATGGTGCAATTAGTTGGATGAGTAAGTGACAAGCTGTGGTTTCTTTGTCCACTATTGAAGAAGAGTATATGGTAGTTACTCATGCTTGTAAAGAGGCCATTTGGCTTAAGAGATTGTGCTCAAACATTGGAATAAAACAAGAAGTACGATCTGCTTAGCTAAGAACTCGACATTTCATGCCTAGACTAATCACATTGATGTTCAGTATCATTTTGTTAGAGATATGGTTGAAGATGGCAGGGTGAAGCTGGTTAAGATAGAAACTTTGATGAATTTTGCAGATTATTTAACTAAGGCTATGAGCACAAAGAAGTTCAGATGGTGCTTGGAGTCTATGGGCCTCATGGCCCCTAGCAATTGATTCATTGTGTTGATACTCCCTTTGATCTTGCAAGGTGTTCGACAAGTGGGAGATTTGTTGGGAAATGGTGTCTCAACCTTGCATTTGCATGATGTTACTATTTATAGTAATTTTTCATTTGAGCACGAAATGGTGCAAAATTCTCCCCGAAGCTTTTGGTTGGCTAGATAAGCATTATGGTAAAGTTACGTCGCAAGATCACAACTAGTTTTGAAGATATTAAATTTTATGTTTTAGAGGGGTCCAATGAAAGGTTTATATTTAATTTTGAGGACTTTAGAGGCCCCAAAATGCCTTGAAAATTGGGTGTAAATGGCATAGCAGTTTGCGAGGCAATAGAGCACTTCGCGAGCTTTCTAGTGCTTCAAATGATTTGTCAATCGGACACATGGTTCTCAAGTTATGGCCTCCGAAAGTTTGTACTCTTGAAATAGGAAATATAAAATACATCAGACACATAAATGGGTTGTAAAAGGGAGGGACACGTGTTGATGTGTGTTGTAACACATCATAGGGCATCTAGAAGGGAGATAAGGTTGGCTACACCTTATTGGGTGGTTTTAGCCCATGGTTTTGTAATACCATTTGACAGTTTCTTGTATTTTATCTCTTATATATGAGGTGCGTGAGATAGATTTTGTGTGTAAGAGTCTTATGGCTATTGAGTTATCTCTGAATCTCTGATAAGTGGTACTCCTACAAAGAGCTTTCTCTGCAAGTATATTGTAATCTATTTTGATTTCTGAATAATATATTGGGCGGCTTTTGGAGTGTGGGATTTTTCTCCCAAAAGGGTTTTCCCCACGTAAATCATTGTGTTATGGTTTGGATGTTATTATATCTATTCTTGTTTTCTGTAACTATTGTAACGATCTGTAATTTTTTTTTGGATTACCCTCCTCTCAAGGTTAGTGTAGGAAGTTGTTCTGCTACTTAACTTCCTTACACACCGACTTGGCTTGCCATCAATGACAACACTAGATGACCTATGCAGTGTCTCTTGCCAACAAGGAGGGTGATTTAATTTCTCATGAGGTTCTCCACTCCATCAAACAAATCAATATAAAGAGCATGACTATAAAATTAGATATGCTCAAGGCCTATGACAAAGTTAGATAGTAGGTCTTAGAATAAGTTCTCATCAAATTTAATGGACTAAGTGGATCATTTTGAGTGTTTTAGGAGTAAAGTTCTCTATTCTAGTAAATGGTTAGCCATGTGGTTTCTTCTCTCCTTCCCATGGTATTGAACAAGATGACCCTCTTTCATCATATCTATTCATCATCTTGGTCTATCTCTTAGTAGATCTATCTCAACTAAGTATAGTCTCCATTTGTGGAAGGGTATCGACATTCCTAACTTAGACGTGGCAATCACACATTCTCCTTGTGGATGACATAATCCTTTTTGGGGTAGCGACATTACAAGAGGCACATACAATCAAATAAGTTTTAGATAAATATTGTGCGTTAATGGGTCAGAAAGTCAATGCAGCTAAATCCAAAATATTCTTCCATAATTATTCCCCTCAAATCTCTTAGAGACTTTCTGATTTCCTCGGGTTCAAGCAAGAATCACTCCCAAGTAAATATCTTGGCATCCCACTCTTTGTGGGAAAAAACAAAAAATTATTTTCCAGGACAACATTTTAGATTCCATTTGAAACAAAATCTCTTCATGGAAGAATACTTGGCTTTCACTAGCTAGTAGACTCCTCATGATCAAAATAGTCTTGGTTACCATCCTAAATTACATAATGTCAATTCTCCCCATTCCCAAGGGTGTATTAGTTGACATAGAATATAAACTCAAGAAATTTTTCTAGAAAGGCAACAAGGATTCTAAAGAAAAGCTTCATCACATATCCTAGAACAATGTATGCTCTCCCAAATAAATTAGTGGATCCGGTATACATAATTTCACATGCAGAAATTTGGCTCTAGGAGTATAGATGCTATGGAAAATGTTTACCAGCCATAACTTAAAATGACTTGTAATATTAAGATCTAAATATTTGGATTCCAAAGAACCAAAAAGAATCTTCATAGTATTAAATCCTCTGTCTGGTTCTCAAATGTAGAGCTTCATGATTAGCTATAGGTGGATATTTCTTCCCTTTCTAACTTGGGTTATTCATAACAAGAGGAAAGCCCTATTTCAGGAATATTTTTAGAATGGCTTCCCCCCTCCCTCTAAATTGGATGCATTAAATTAATCAAATGCTATCCTTGAAGAAAGATAGGGTGTCAATGTGAGTGATTATTTCTACATAAAGGATGATAATGGATTATAATTTGCACAATGGAAAAGATTCTCACTAATCCCAATTCTTTCACACCAAAGAAACATCCTCCAAATTGAACTCAAAAAGAGACTTCTTCACTACAAGGACACCATGGATTACATCATTTGGTCCCCCTCCTCAATAAGGAAATATTCAGGCAAGAAATGATACAATCTCATTGAAGATCTTAGAGAGATTACAAATAGGAGATTTCATTCTTATTGCTAGTCTAATGCAAGACTGACAAAGGAAGGGTCATTTTATTGGTTGGTTCTAAAAGATAGAATCTTAACTAGTGACAAACTTTCTTGTCTAGGAATCACCCCTCGTTTTAATTACATTCTTTGTGATTGAAAACAGGAAATGATAAATCACTTACTCTTGAACTGCCCATTCTCAAGATCGTGTTGGATATGGCTACAAGGAAAGTTACTCTAGAGTGCTCCACTGCAATCAGATCTTAAAGTTTTTTATTCCTGGCCTATCCTCCACCAAAACTCATTTTTTGTTATCTAGAAGGTTCCATGCTCCATCCTCATCTAGAACATCTAGTGGGAGAGAAACAAACACATCTTTAGGAATGAGAAAAACAATAAAGAGGAGGTCATCATGGATATTGAAAAAGCAATGTCAAAATCAGTAAATGCCTACACTATTAAACATAAAGATTTTAACTCTTGTTTCACTTTGGTGGATGATAAGATCTTATTAGAATGGAAATCCATATCCCTTCCATTCAAAGGGAGTTTTCTAAACAACACTCCTAAAAGAATCAACAAAAGAGAAATCAAATGGAAACCTCTTGATAGTAACTTTGCCAAACTAAACTTTGATAAGGCGTCTAAATGTAACCACAGTATCTCTGGTGTGGGTTATATTTTGAGAGACCCCAAGTTCATGGTCATAGTAGCATTGATTGCCAAAACTCCTAATGATTCAAATAACATGGTTGAAGCAAGGGATTTGGTTGCGGGTCTTAAGTTAGCCGTGAAGGCTAAAGTGAAAACCCTAATAGTAAAAGGAGATTCTTAGATCACCATATCAGCATTGAAAAATAGATAATCTCCAAAATGGAAAATTCACTGCATTCTACAAGAGGTATGGGAGAGTCTATTGTTATTTTACTACTACCACCTTCTCCACTACTTTAGAGAAGCTAACAAGGTTGCAAATAAGTTGGCAAATAGGGGTTGCTCTTTTGAAATGAAGGAGAGATATTATAACAATCTTGAAATCATGTTAGATCCATATCTTTCCTACTTGGTCATTGAAGATACTCCTATCAACTAACCTTCTCTGTTTGTTTGATCTCAAGTTTTGGTGTTCCTATTCGAGGCAATCTTCATTTGGATTCTTGAATGGATTGTACCTATTTATGACAATCTTCTTCTAGCTACTTGATTGGATATCAGTTTTTTCTCTATATAGGCTTGAGGCTATCTATTTTTTCTCCATCTCTCATTTCATTTCCCCCTTTTTTCTTTTTTGGTTTTCACATTGCCCCTTGTGGTCCGCTCCTAGCTTGGACTTCACTTTGTCCACTTTTTATTTGATGGGGATCTGCCTTCAAATTTTCTAAAGTCCAAATTGTTTTGCATGATCCTTGCATGACTTCATCTATTTTGTCTTTCTTAGGTTGATGCCTCTACGCCCATCATGATTACATCACATGTATCTGGCTTATATCAAATTGATTTTTATAGTTCTAATGGTACATTTTTTTTTGTCTTTAGAGATTTTTTCAGTGGTTCTCATCTACATCTTGTCTTCCTTCTTATTATTTTAGTAATATGTTGAGTTGGTAGAGTCTCTTTATTGGTGTAGTCCAAGCATTCTCTATCAAGAGTTTGACAGAATTTAAAATTTTATTCAAACGAATTTGTGCAATCCTTAGTATTCCTTAAGTCTCTTGATGACATGTATGCATCTTGTGATTCGATCTCACGCATCTTTGTTTTCCTATATCTAATCATGTGTTGTTGTGTGTTGACAAAGATTCTTCTCATTTTGATCTTTTCCATCTTGCATCAACTAATTCTTTCTCATTCTATGTTTCAAGTGACCAATTTCATCAAGATCTCTCTGTTCCAGCTGGATATAGCTCTTCACTTTTGAGTGAATTGTATGCGTCTGAGTGGGCCTTTACATCAACAATGTCAGTGCCTGTTCCAAATAGTGGATGATGATGTCTAAGAGGCCATCACTTAGATCCTTTGTTACCATTGTGGGGGTGGAGACAATTACCTTCATGATGATCAGATCTTTGATTTCTTCTTCACTCCCTTTGTTACAGACAATTGCAATCCCATACTAGGTATGCATGGCGGGAAGAAAGATAGTATCAAAGTAGTATTGGCTATCAATTGCTTAAGTATTTATAGGAATTGATGTGAATGCAATCTCAGGCCCTCTTGGTAAAGTTTTTGACCTAGATTTGGAGGAAAAGGTAGAGAAAATGCACAAGGCATGGTCTCTCTTCAAGTCATGTGTCACTTAAAATGACTTAGCTCAAATAAATATGTTCCTTGCCAGCAACAATGGTTACTTTTTTGAGGATCACATGAATAGGATTAGAGACTTCTTTTATGGCCAATCAACAATGGTGAACAAGTTCAACACTCAACCACAACTGAAGTTCACTGAATAGTGATCTCTCCTCTCTCCTCCTCTATTTAATTAATCTTTTGCTTCAATGGTGTATCTCATCTCCCATATTGTGCTAGCACCCCTCTTATTAGTATGTTTTCAGTCTTTTTACTGCCTAAAGGGTTGAACCTTGCTCCCATTTTGTTTGCAGCTTTTTCTCTTGACATGTTATTTGGTCCTCTACTACAGTAAGTTTCTCGTATTTCATATGTTTCATGCTTAATGCATTTTATTTTAAAAAAAATATGCATGTGGTTACAATTGGCAGAAATATTGAGAGAAAGAAAAAGAAGAAAGCTCCTGCAAGGGTGGTGGACACTCAATCTAAAGGAAAGAAGACCTTTTCTTTCTCACTTGGGAAGTAGATTTGGAGGAGATTCTTGATGGATAAGGCTACATTTCTTTTCTCCCTAGGGTTATTTCTATATATTCTTTTTTGCTATTAGTTGTTTCTAGGTTATTATTTTTTAACTTTATTAGTATTAGTTGTTTTATGAACAATTTATAAACTCTTCATCCACTTGGTTGGTTGGCTTGATCTCCAAGCCCCTTTTTTTTTCTTTTTGACTAATAGATTTTGATTTGGATGTATGACAAGTTGGGGCCCTTCCCAATTAATCTAATAAAAT
Organism: Cryptomeria japonica; assembly: GCF_030272615.1. NCBI lineage: Eukaryota > Viridiplantae > Streptophyta > Pinopsida > Cupressales > Cupressaceae > Cryptomeria > Cryptomeria japonica. The sequence goes on from NC_081408.1 coordinate 307,419,811, forward strand.
ATAACATGCTAAAATTCCATTATGTATATAATGTTGCAACTTGGAATAAACACTATGTTATTAAATATGTACAATTTTAGTTCATGGTTCATAAGATGTGATTTTACAATTATTTGATGTAATCTAAAAGGAATAGTTGAATTTCACAACATTTCTCTTAGGGTAATAGAGGTATGTGTACCCCAACAAAAGTGTATTTCTCATTTTATATTGTTGTAGGATTGTGATGGGATTTTATTGTATATATAAAGTTCTAGGTTGAACTACACTTCATGTTGTTCAACCTACACAAGTTTAATTCAAATTCCATAATATGGGTTTCAAACTAATGCCTCTCCTAGTTGACTTTAATACTAACTCAAAGATATTTCAATAGATTTGAACAACATGTTATTAATTTGAGGTTTTTGGCAACAATGGAAGGACACAATTGGTCATTTGAGGTTCCCTAATATATTAGTCAATTTCAAAATATTTCTCGTCTTGTAACAGAGATATATGCATCATAACCATTATGTCTTCCCAATTTTGTGTTGTTTCATGATTGTTATACAAATAAATTATTTCATTTTGCGAGTCAAGATTTGACTCTATAAATAAATTTTCTTGTTGAACTATGAATTATGTTGTTCAACTTGCATAAGTTTAATTCATGGTTCATAAGACATTTTTTTCTACTCATTTGATGCTATCTTGAGGAATGGTTAGATTTTGTAGTCTTTCTCTTCACATAACAAAGGTATGTGCAATGAAAAAAAAGTGTATTTTTTATTTTATGTTATTTTAGGGTTTTGATTTTTCTTTCATTATATAAATGAAGTTTCTAGTTCAAGTATATATTATGTTGTCCAATCCAACCAAGTTTAGTTTATGGGTCATAAGAAATCTTTTTGTGCTCATCTAAGGTTATATCAAAGGAATGGTTAGGCTTCACAACCATTTTCTTCACATAATAGAGGTACATGCACCTCGACAATAATATATTCCTAATTTTATGTTGTTGTAGGGTTGTGATAAGATTTTCTGATATATGTGAAGTTGAAATTTGAACTATACATTGTGTTTTTCAACCTACAAAATTTTATTTCATGGCTTATAAAATGTGTTTTTGTTTATATTTGATGTTATCTAAAAGGAATGATTTGATTTCATAATATTTCACTTTAGATAACAAAGGTGTGTGCATCCCAATAAAAGTGTGTTTCTCATTGTATGCTAATAGGGTTAAAAAGTGTTAACATTAAGAATGATAAATAAGAAATAAATTGATGGTATATAATTAAACCACAATATAATATATTAAAAATTCTCTTAATCAAATTACTAATAGAATAAAAAATAAAAATGTGTTAAATAAAAATTTAAAAATTACATAAAAAATTAAAAAGTGAGATAGAAAACTAACATGATACATGTAAACCATAAAAAACTTACATGTAACATGATACATGATACATGTAAACCATAAAAAACTTACATGTAACATGATACATGATACATGTAACATGATGGAAGGTGAGACTCTGCCTCCCATTAACAAAGCTATTGTTGCTGATGTGGAGACCCTAGAAAATATTGTTGTCTTTCCAGAGTTCAACAAAGGCAACAACAATTCTCCTATGACCATGCTTCATACCACAAAGAATGGGATGATGGAGTTTTACAAGGTTATTGAATGGTTCTATTCGGAGATGGATAACTTGAAGACCAAACAGGTGGAATCTTCCAGGAAAGTGGATACAGTTGGGACAGGTAATCTTAGTTCCCTGCCTAATTACCTAAATGAATTAACAAAAGCCATCAGTGATGCGGAGGCTATCAGTGGAGTGTATGGCTCTCAATGTAATGCCCCACTAGGAAACCCCGAAGGGATTAAGCTAAAACACATGAATGGAGTGCAATAATTTAAAAAAAAAAACAAAAAAACACAACCTAATGATACAACAAGATATCAAAGAACAAATTATATAGCGGAAGACATCAACTAACACCTAAAAAGTTTCCCAATGCGGTTACTTTATTCCAAATTTAACTTAACTCAAGACAAGATAATACTTATACAAAGAATAATTTCTTTCATTAAGACTAAATCATAGGTAACATATGAATACATCCATTAAGGTTAAAATATAGCTAATATCAAGATTGAAAATGTAAATAACCCAAATGAAGTTCATCCATTAGAATTACAATTTAATCATACCTTTCGTTCATATTTTTCTTATTAAAATTTAAGTCACGCATCTAATTAACAACACACTTGAATTTCACCAAAACTAATGAGATCTTTCCATGCATACTTAATTTCCTAAATATATTCCATTATTCCAAACTACATTCTTTCATGATCCAATTTACTGCATTTAAAAGACATGCATTTACAATTAATTCTATCTAATCCACTTCATACATTCTAACATAATGCCATTCATGCATGCTAAAACTGAAAAATAAAACATAAGTACAAAAGCAACACATAACACCAAAGTGATCTCAGAGTTCACCCCTAGAGGGCTACATCTCTGGGTCTGCTCAATTGCAAGACCCCTCTATTCATTTAAATTAGTTAAGGGTTCATAAGTTCCACAACATTTACATTCCTTCCACTGAGGTGAATCATACCAATAAACAACCGACCACATCAGTCAATAATTACATCAATGATCCCTACATAGAAACGAATCCAATTGAACACATTTAAACTGATACAAGGTCCACTGCCCGAAAATACTCTAACTAGAGACCTGACCCGCTATGGTCAACCACAAGTCAACATTTGACATTCACATACAGAATAAGACCAGTCAAAACACCATCACAAGGCAACAACCAAACTAGAAACAGAAGACATAAACAGGTACCCCAAATCATCCAACGACAGGGTCCAAACAAATATATCAACATAGGACACAATGACAACTCAACCACAATTGCAATAAAATTAAACTCGACTGATAACACCATCTACACAAGATCCTATTACAGACAATCTTTTCTTTAAACAATCAAGAACATAATTAAATAGATTTTTCCAGAAGACAAGGAAATACAACTATATTAATAAATCCATCTTGTCATTTGTCCAATAAAGTTAAATAAATTCACATATGAATTAAACTCCTAATATATTTCCAATAAGAATATCGAATTTAAAATTATAAGCTTTTTTTCTTTTTTCTAAAATTACAAAATTCTAAATTCTTTATTCATATAACAAAAATCTTTAAATTGACAAATAAAAATTAAACAACTATATATATATATATACATATATATCTATTTAAATATACATATATATATTAACACATTATAATTATTTATTTATTATTTATTAAAAAAAAAACTAAATAACAAATAAAATAATAAATAAAATTTTAAAAAATTAAAAATTACATTTAAACTCTAAAATAACTACCCTAAGGCAACATTGCTGCCATATGGCAATCAACGCTACCCTTGGGTAGCACTGCTGCCCTATGGTAGCACATGCTACCTATGGGTAGTGCTGTGTGGGTAGAGGCAATGCCTCCCCACAAATATATATATATATTTTAAATAAAAATTTTAACATTAATTTCAACAAAAACAATATTTTTCCAATAATTCCATTTTCACATAATTTAATCTTTCATATATATATTTTTTGATTTAATTAGCCCAAATAAATTTAATGTATAATTAAATTTATTTTCTTAAGGTAATAAAAACCATTTCATAGAGATTCCATAACTAAACAAAATTGTCGTAACTAAAAATCAAACGAGAGAAGTTAATTTCTCAGATAAATACCCTTTTTCACCAATCTTGCAACTCTCCATGCATCATAAAATATTGACAAATTTTCTATAATAATTTTCCTAATTTTCCCAAAATTACATTCTTCCCATAAACTAGAAATACACATCAGGCATGAATTTTTAAAACAAAACTCGAATTCACCAGAAGAGGGTTTTGGGTTTGACAATAATTTACACACACATCATTCAGAGAGAAATGGAAGAAATAGAATTATTTTCTAAAAATCAACAATCAAAGAAGCCACCCAACCTGGTATTGCTTTCCTGGAAGAATTCTGTAGAAGAGCCCTAATCTTTTCCACAAGCTTCCAATAAATTTCTTCACCTAAATCTTTGACTTGTTTCCTATGTATCTAAAATAAAGACCTATTCCCTATTTAAACTAAAATTCTAGGTTCAATATTTTTTTCTCAAAAAACCTAAATTTAGAATAAAAGCAATTTTATTTTATTTTCTAATTTTATAACAAAAGATAAGCTAACATGCAATAATTAAAGATCATTATTCTTTCTTTTCTTTTCTCATGCAAATTAATTAATTTTCTAAATAAAGAATTAAAACAATACTTTAATTCCAATTAATTCTTTTATTCATTTTTTTTAAATTTATTCTTTTATTTATTTATTCATTTATTTATTTAAAATTCTAGGAATGATAAATATAATTAAGATAATTTATTTTTCCACTAAAATTTAAATAAAAAATATATTTCTAATATCATGCAGCTTGCAACTTAATTTAATTAATTAATTAATTAATTAAGTTTATGGAATTATCTCATAGTTGAATTGTTTATGCATTGAGATTCTAAATTTAGTTAATTAAAAGAAATGATTTTCTCCCTCATTTAATTTTTAATTAACAAAGCTAATTGTTGCATTTCACAATATTAATGAGGGTAAAATATTTTTAATTAAGTTAAATTATCAAAATCAATCTTACACACTATATAAAATAAATATGAATAAAACTCACTTTTCTAATCAAAATTGATTTTCTTAAATAATTAAAATTAATCTTTCTATTCCAAAAAGCAAAAGAGATTAAATTATTTCTATTTCGAATAAATTTAAATCTTTCCTTTTTAAAATGCATAAACTGAATAAATTCGTTATTTAAAATTAACCATTAAATTAAACTCACTACAAACATAAATAGGGCGATCTTTTTAATTAATGATTAATCACATAAAAGAAACCTATTTATTTTAATTCCTTAATTACTAATGCGTAAATGAACACATTAAATCAAAATAAATACTTAGGGTTAAATACTCTCTTTACCACACGCCAAGCATGCAAACCAAGTAAGCCAACCAATTACCCGACCCGCAAACCCAAATTCTAAGGATGAAAGAAGTATACTCAACCCTGCGAATCCAAGAGAAGATACACCTTACACCTATGCAGTAATGTACCTGCAATCTTCTGCAACCAAGAGTCAGACAAGCATATATATATATATATATATATATATATATATATATATATATATATATATATATATATATATATATATAATGAAGATGTTAGCTTGAGATTAATAAGAAGAATCAGGAGGACAGTTTAAACTTACATAAGAATCAATACGAAAGCACATTAATAGATACGCACAATAATCATAATATCTGACTAAACATTACCTCATGGTAATTCAATCATTCAAGATTGCCACATAAAAAGTCAACCAAGGTTAAACCGATTTTACAAAGCTGTCTAGGGTAGGGGTACTACACTCAATTTGAGCCTGTGGAGGCTAGGTTCAATGAATTAGAGAAGAGGGTTCTCAGCCATGAGAATACCATGAAGAAAATTGGAGAACAAAGCCAAAAAATTCGGAAAGCCTCTGTCGATAGCTTTAGTGGGATTATTAGCAAACTGGAATAGATCCACCAGGAAAAGAACACAATAGATATAACTGAGGATAAGGTTCCGACCCTTGAGGGTGGGGCTACTGGACATGGGAAAAGAACCCAGGCAAGTACGAGGAAGATGGCTTAACAAGCCAAGGAGTTGGAGGATCTTAAGAGTGTTGTTGCCTCAATGGTCCAATTGGAGCAAGAAGCTATAGAGCTTCTCAAAAACAATTCTTAGGTCTCTTGTTCTTTGTTTTGGGATGTCCCTTAGGTGTTTCTGTGATGTCCTTATGTTTCTTTTGGTGCTCTTGCTAGCTTTTTGTCTCTACCAGTTGTCTCCTTCTCTTGTTTTGTTCTATCTAGCTAGACTATCTATTTTATAATTTGTTGTAAAGGGTTTTGGGGCCCCTTCAAAACCTTATTTTCACTTAATCAAAAACCATCAAAAACTTACAATCTATCTAACATTATCAAACAAATTACAAAGATATGATGAAAAAAATATAACCAACATCCCAAATTCAAGAGGAAATGAAGCCAAAAAGGCTAGAAATAAAGAAAAAACATATTATTTTATTTAACATAAAGGTTATTAAATGTTATAAGATTATTATAATTATTAAATATTAAGAACATGAAAGAATAAAAATGAAAGAACGAATTTCATTAAAAAGATTTTTGTAAATAAATGGACTAGTAAAGGAAAAAGGTAAATTATGTCAAAAAGGAAAGAATAAATGAAAAAAAAAAAAAAATTATTTTTATTTTATAAAAAATTTATAATTTGTGATAAAAATATTAGAATTATTCAAGATTTAGAACAATAAAGAAAACAATAAATGAAACAAAAAGATTTTAGAAAAATATAATGCAAAGTAAGAAGAATTATAAAGAGGGGGAGCTGCAAAGCACGGTACTAGGAGAAAGAAGGATAGGGAGGTGGGTTAGAGAGTATGGAGCTACAAAGCATGCAATTCAATTGAGAGCCTCCTCCATTGTGTGGGCATGGAATGAACTTCCAGGTGTTACATGGGAAGTTATAGAACAACTTGCAACAAAGAAATATTTTGATTGCATGAAAGGTTGCAACAATTGTTGGTGGTAATATAGCCTCCAATCTATTATGAGAAGTAGAGAAAATTTTTGTACGTATAGTCTTAAGTGATACCATCAAAATAATTAAAAAGATAAAAAATAATATCACAAATTTTTTTTGTTTATAATTAGACAATCTAATAGCAAAAGAAAATTCACTATAACAATTAATTGAAGACAAAAATAAAATACTTACAACCACCAATTTAAATAAATTAAAAATTTGAATCTAATATATAATATTTAAATCTAACGCCTAAACTTTTATATTTTTAATATAATTTTTTTTAAAATTCAGTAATAATTGAAAACAATTCCTACTATTGATCTGTTTTTAACTCGATTTTAAACATGTAAATGAATTTGGAAATCAAAGAATGATTAAGAAGTGTGAAACATCTCTCTGTTCTTTTCAAAGAATGATTAAATGAATTTGAGACGATCTGGATTTCTGATATAGATGGAAACATCTCTCTGTTCTTTTTTCTTTCAGTAATATTTTTCTAAGTCTCCGTTGTTGCCTTCAACGTGCGCTCCACGTTATACGTTTGTTTCATGAGAACTTATTATGCCTGCTCCTACAGAACTTTTATTTCATAGTTTTATTTTGGGTATCTGAGTTGGCTCGGTCAAAGGCAGGCTAAGAATGAAGATGATGATGCTGCTTCCTCTGCTGCTCTTTTCCTGTCTCTCTGCGCTGCCTCCTCATATGGCGAACCCTTCTAATTACTCTGATCAACAAGCTCTCATGGCTTTCAAAGTTGCTCTCTCTCTCGATCCATTTAACTCCTTGATTGATTGGTCTCCCAATCACACCTTCTGTAATTGGACTGGCATCACCTGCTCTTCTCGTCGACAGCGTGTGGTTTCCTTGAATCTCACAGGTATGAGATTACTTGGCTCAATCTCTCCCTCTCTGGGAAATCTTTCCTTCCTTAGATTACTTAATCTCAATAATAATAGCTTCCAGGGCCATATTCCATATCAGCTAGGAAGGTTGTTTCGCTTGACCTGGCTTGGGTTGTCTGATAATAATTTGGAAGGTCCCATTCCATATCAGCTTGGAAGGCTGTTTCGCGTGAGAAGGCTTGGGTTGTCTTATAACAATTTAAGTGGAAGCATTCCCGCTGAGTTTAGTCTTCTTTCAAATCTAGAAATCATGTTATTAGAAGTAAACAATCTGACAGGTATTATCCCACCTTTCCTAGGAAACCTGTCCTCCTTAAATGTCATTGAATTGGCCCAAAATAGACTCCATGGTGGTATTCCTCCTGAGTTGGGTTTTCTTAGTCAACTAAACTGGCTTGATCTCTGCTATAACAACTTAATAGGGCCAATCCCCGTCTCTCTTTCAAACTGCACTAATCTCCAAATATTGGAGCTATGTGAGAACAACTTAAACGACCCAATTCCATGGGAGTTTGGAAGGTTGTCAGAGTTGCAACTACTGTATTTGTGGGGAAACCAACTCACTGGAGAAATACCCAGCTCTGTGGGGAATTGGACTCACCTGCAACTGCTGGATTTGGCTCAGAACCAACTGAGCGGCGCAGTGCCCCTGGAATTTGGGAAAATGAAGCAGCTGAGACGGTTAAGGTTGTGGCAAAATCATTTTGTGAGTGGAAGTAGTGGTTTTTCTATTATAACAGTGTTAACTAATTGCTCCAGCTTGAAGGAACTTGATTTGGCGTTTAATAATCTCACTGGCGTCTTGCCTACTTCAGTTGGTCGCCTTTCAAATTCAATCTCTTCATTACAATTGCAGTCAAATAAAATTGGGGGAAACATACCAAAGGAGATTGGTAACCTGACAAACTTGGCATTATTAAGACTAGGAGAAAACCGATTCAATGGGACAATTCCATCTGTATTGGGTAAACTTCAATATCTTGAAAGATTATATCTATACACAAACAACCTACATGGAAGAATTCCAGAAAGTTTTGGCCAATCAAAAAGGCTTGGATTGTTGTCACTCAGTGAAAATATGCTTTCAGGGCAAATCCCTGATAGTCTTGGCGAACTTCCACAATTAAGAAGGCTTCATCTTGATCATAATCAGCTATCAGGGAAAATACCTGCCAGTTTAGGGAGATGCAAGACTTTGGAAAAGGTGGATATGGCGCACAACAAACTAACAGGAAATATACCTCCTGAATTTGCAAGTTTTCAGAATATCAAATTCTATTTCAATGTTTCTGGAAATTTACTACAAGGTTCTATTTTGGAAATGAGCAAAATGGTTATGGTGTTAGCTATAGATGTTTCTCAAAACAATTTCTCTGGTGGCATTCCTAGTGCACTGGCAAGCTGCAAAGAGCTGGAATATCTAAATCTTTCTTCGAATTCATTTTGGGGGCCAATCCCTCCATCACTAGCAAATCTGCAAAATCTGCAGTACATGGATCTTTCTTGTAATAATTTGTCAGGTACAATACCGGCGGTTTTCGAAAAGATGAAAATGCTCCAGCATCTCAATCTCTCTTCAAACAGGTTAACTGGAGAGGTCCCAAAGGGAGGAGCTTTTGCAACACTTGACGCCTCCGAAATAATGGGAAATATTGGCCTTTGTGGTGGATGGATAAACTTGCCACCATGCTCTCATTCCAATCACAAACACCCATCAGTCTCCAAAAAGGTGATCATTCCTATTGTTGTCGGCATTGCAATTTTGATCATGTCTCTTCTATTGATAGCATTTTCCTATAGATCATGTAGACTTTCCAATACCCCTGCTCTCAAAGTATGGCCTCCAAAAATTTCATATGAAGAACTTGTTGATGCAACTGGTGGGTTTAGTGATGAAAATATTTTAGGAGTTGGTAGTTTTGGGTCCGTTTATAAAGGTATTCTAAACAATGGTAGAAATATTGCTGTTAAAGTTCTCAAGTTGCAAGATGAACATGCTCATCAAAGTTTTAGTAGAGAATGCAATGTATTAAAGAGAGTTCGGCACCGAAATGTAATTAAAATCATTTCAGCATGCTCCAACCTTGATTTCAAAGCCTTAATTCTTCCATTCATGTCAAATGGAAGTTTAGAGAGGTGGTTATATCCTCATGATGGGGGTAGATGTAGTTTAAATTTGAGTGATCGAATAAGGATAGCAATGGAGATAGCAGAAGGAATGGCATATCTTCACCATTATTGCTTTGTTCAAGTGATTCACTGTGACCTCAAGCCTAGCAATGTCCTATTAGGAGATGACATGACTTCATATATAGCAGATTTTGGCCTTTCCAATATTATTTTTGGCAATTCGATGGATTCTTTGACTTCTACAGATGCACTTAAAGGATCTATTGGCTACATTGCACCAGGTATAGATTTCTCATTATTAAAATATACAGTTCATGGATTTTGTTTGTTTCTCTTATGCTTCAAATGTCTGATTCATTGATCCTTGTTAATTTCTTGTTTTAGAGTATGGAATTGGTGGACAGCTTACTACAAAGGGAGATGTATACAGTTATGGAGTTTTAATTTTAGAGTTATTGACAAGAAGGAAACCAACAGATGATATGTTTATTGAAAGAATCAATCTACAAAAATGGACAGAAATGCATTTTCCAGATAAAATCTCAAATGTGGTGGATAACTGCCTGTTCATAGATGCTCATGAATCAGGGACAACAATGGTGATGGAATTTCTTATTCAATTTATAGAAATTGGTTTGTTTTGCACAAGGGATTCACCTCAAGATCGACCTAATATGATTGAGATAGTTGATAGACTAAATACAATCAGAGGTACATTTCTTGGTACACCTAAAACTCTTCAGTTACCAATAGATATCTCACCTTTCATTAGAAATGAAAGAATTATAAATACCACTGACTCAGGAAATCAGGGAAGTTCATCCACATCTACATCATAGGCCCAAAGAATTGTTCTTGCTCTATTTGAGATAAACAATGTCCCTTTTTGTTGTTTAATGATGTTGTAAAAATGTTGTAATGGGAAAGTTGTATAAGACACTCAAGGATAGAAATGTATGCATACAAGTTTGCATTGTATTTCTGTATTAGTATTGAACTTTGCAAAAACAAAAGAGGCAATGTTTGAGTATTCACTTACTGCTGCCACTTCATATTCAAAGCTGCATTATAGATCTGTTCTGTATACTGCTGTAATTGGAAAAAAAAAGTGTATCTATTATGCATCTCTCACAAATAAAATAAACCTTCGTCTGAATCTGCAATTTAAATCTTTTAGATGTTCTCTACTGTAACTCAAGAATGCGTTTGGTTTTATCTCTGTTGTGAAAGAAGTAAAAGGAAGAATTATTTCAGCCGTAAATCTTGCATGGAAAGGAGTTCAGTTTTAAATAAGTAATCCGTTGTATAGTAAGCTGCACTTTTAGAATGTTTCAATCGTGATATGTTTCAGAGGATAGAAAATATCTGTGCTTATTCAAAAAGAAATAGAAAAGAATCTTTTGTTTAAGCATTGTAAATGTAAAACATGAACAATATTTGAGTGAGTTCTTGTTGATTGAAACCTGCAAAATAATTAAAATATAAGCTATTTCTTGTTTACTGTGTTGCATGGGAAATATGTAGATCTATTAATACAGAAACTTCTACTTACTCAATGTTGTGGCCTGTAAACAAATATACATTACAGAAGTTATATAGAGAATTTGATATTGTGGAAAAGTTGGTGCAATTTCTATAGTTGTGAAAACAAACGGATATAATTATTTTACAAAATGTATAATACCAATGAATCCAAATCTTCCTTTAGATTGCTATTATTAGGAGTGGCAGGATATAAGACAACGATTGCTAAGTTTTGTGAGAGTAAGGAAGAACAGAGAATATAGGTATATAGGGTATGCTTAGACTGTTTCCTATTATAAGAATCTATAGATTGCGTGACCTAGAAAGAATTTTATTAAAGAAAATCTATATACCAATACATTGGCTAAGAAAATAGATCTATCCATCTTGAATAAAAGTTCGATATTGTCCTAGTTTTGGAGATAAATCCACTCATCTTTATGTTGTAGGAATAAAATTCAGTGTAAGAAACAAGAATATTATTTTGGTATGAATATTGTCTGTCATCATGAATTTTAGATAGGACCCATGCTTCAATCTCAATCATTTTCAGGAAACTCTGCCTCTTCTAGATTAAAAAGGGGTTAAGAGAATAGACAAATTTTAAGTAAATATAAAAGCAGGAATTATTGGGGGCAGGTAACTCTCTAACGAGGGTATGACCTTTCCATAGAGAGGCCACAACCTTGATGCCTTAGGTGGCCGTATTGCCGTAGTCTTCCCTATTCTTCGAGGCAACTCCTCCCCACCCTTCCAGTGGTAGTCTCCCTATCTAGAATGCCTATCCCAGACCATGTCTTCCTCCCATGCATCTCCAATCTGCTGTGCGAGGAGATCTAAATAGAAAATTCATTTAGGGAAGGATTCCCTAGTCGTTTTAGTTGATTTCATACATTCATATATTCTAAAAGGTACATCAGATTTCAATAATTTTTTTTGTTATCTTCATATGTGACTTAACTGCTTATAGCTATTGTTATGCCTTCGATAGTAATAATGCATGCTTTGGAATCTATTATGTGCACAAGGGTCAAAATATGGTCATTTCAAAGTGTTGTCCACTACCGACTTAAAGATGCCCAAATAATCAAGATCACAAAAAATTGTCAATGCTTAATAATTGAGGGGTTGGGTGAGCAAGGATTGAACGATAATTGAAACATGGGTGGTAATTGGTGCTCTTCCTCTAGCTACCCTCACCTCTGCACCATGCGTCTCAATTCACCCCAACTCTAGCCATCGTCTTCCCAATTGTTGTGTTTGGGTGCAAAAAAGTATAAAGAGGCATTCTTAAGGATTTAGGGCTTGATCTTTTCCAATCGATGAGTGCCCAGAGTTAGGTTAGCATAAAGTTATCTTCTTTCTTTTCTTTATTTTGACAATAAGCTTGGATAAAATATCAAGCTAGAGATACAACCAATTGAAAGCAAAAAGAAATTAATAAATGAAAAGTAAAAATGCAGCTAAGCAATATTTAAATAATTGTTATTAATATTAATCTCATACACACATTGTGTAGGATATTATGCATAGGAATATAAATGATTGACAAATTTACCTATATCTACATTGTGGAGTTTGCCCTAAGAGGAATATTAACAATAATTCATGGAATGATCTATTTCATATTATTAGGTGGACTTAGTATCTATATAATAGTATGTGTTTAATATGTAATTTGAGACCAATAAAACTAATGTATAGTAAATTGAGTAATACTTTATTATGATTTAATCAATATTAACATTACTAACTGAGATGAATTGTATTAACATTGAATGAATATCAATATTATTAATCGTCAAAAATTTAGCATTAATATTATTAGAATTAATAGATTAATTATTATTTTTATCAAAATTTAGCATTTGAAAAGCTTCATTAATATAGTTGCAAAGATCATTATGTTGACAATGTGAGTCCCTTTAGGAATATAATTTACTTATTAAATATAATGATCATAGATGGAGTATCTAAATTTAATAATTAGATTTATCTATTAAATATATAGTAGTTATATGTGATAAACATATTAATTATAAATAATTACATATAGTGAAAATGTATTTACCTTAATTATTAAAAGAAATTTAACATTTACACATTTATATAAGTTAAGAAATTTAATACTTTGGGAATAGGAGTCTTATTTCAAATATATATTTCATGAACAATAATAATCTTGTTCAATAATATCAATGTTATTAATAAACACATTATTTGTGGCCTTTTGATACTGTATTGCTATGATTAAGTTGTATTTACATTAAGAATAGCATTAATTATAATAATGATGAAAATCTAGTATGGATATTACTTAATTGAAACTAAAGATAAATTTATTATGGAAGCAAACCTTTGCATTAGATATAGTGCAAATATCATCATTAATGATGTATCAACTCTAAATAATGGCATTATTAATAAGTATTGTATTTAAATTAATAATAATGTTGCATCTCTATTTAGGAGAAGTGTGACTATTATATTAAAATAATCGAAGAAGAGGGGAGAATAGGGGTTTTAGTGATGCAAGGTATCATGATTACAAAGTCAAATCCAACTCAATGTGTCAATCAAAGGTGTTTAGATATGTGAAAATGTGTCTTGAAGGTCGAAATATGAGTTTATTAGGATTTAATTAATTAATTAATTAATTAAAGAAGATAAAATAATAAGGTTGTAGTTGAAGATGTTGATTATTTGGAAGTCTTCCCTAGGGATATTCCCTCTTCTTGCATTAGTATTTTTTTTAGTATTCCTTTGGTTGAAGTTTGGGTTCAGGGGCCTCTTGCTCGATTCAGTATGACACGTGTAATCTGAACTTTGATGGGTTGTTCATTTCTTTGGATGGGTGGTTTCCTTTATGATTGATTGTGATTTTCTACTTTCATCACATTCCTTGTTCGTCGTGGATGTTCTTTCATGTATTACATTAGGGAGGGTGTTGTCTCGCCTTATGGCAACATTTTTGCTGATGGCATACACGGTAATTATTTCCTCTACGAGTGAGGATGGTGATGGAGCTTCATCTATGTGGTTTATATCTTGTCTGTCAGATCGGGCTTATTTGATCAATCATAGGTTTTGATGCCCTCACACAGTCAGTTATTATTGTTAGTTGGCATTTATCTTTAGCATGATCTGCAATTTGGATGTTGTGATTTGGTAATCACGGTGGGAAGTGCTCTTTATCTTTATTGCTTGTTTACTGGTCGTCGCCTTAGTTTTTATGTTTGGGTGAGTGTATTACATTAGGGAGGGTGTTGTCTCACCTTATGGCAACATTTTTGCTGATGGCATACACGGTAAGTATTTCCTCTTCGAGCGAGGATGGTGTTGGAACTTCATCCGTGTGGTTTTATCCTATTTGGTAGATCAAGCTTATTAGGTTAATCATTGGTTTGATGCCCTTACACACTCTTATTCAGTTGATCATTATTGTTAGTTGGCATTCCTCTATAGCATGATTTGCAGTTTGGATGTTTGATTTGGTAATCATGGTGGGACTTGTGCTTGTTATCCTCTTTGCTTGATTACTGGTCGTGGCCTTGGTATTTATGCTTCAGTAAGTTGGTTTTTAGTAGCTTCTGAGTGATGTCGTGCTTCGCTTCACTCGTTCTCAAGTGATCATTAAAGTTTCTTTGGCATTGATCTTTATCATGGTTCGCAGTTTGGTTGCTTGATTGGGTAGTTATGATTGGATGTGCTTTGATCACTCCTTTGGCCAGTGGGTTTGGTAATTATGTTTGGGTGAGTTGGTTTCTGCACTTTTTGTGTTGTATCGTGCTTTGCCTCAAGGTAGTATTGTCATGATGTTCTCTCTCACCTAGCTTGGATTATATACGAGCTTTGTTTTTCTTTATTCATGTTTTTTTCTCCTTCATTCTGGTGGTCTTACTCATATGTTAAGATGAGATTTGTGGGCAGGGGTGTAATTTGTTTCATACGAATGAATTTGTTAAGGCTTGGAAGATGGTGGTTGTCATCGGGGTCTTGGAAATTGCAGGTGTTATGGTATATGCAGTGGTTTCTTGTTTCTCTTTTTCTTGCTTGGCTATTCTTATGGGCTATTCTTTGGCTTGGCCTCATTTTGGTTCCATTGGGTTTCCAACATCCCCTTCTCCTTCTTATCTGGATTATCGTTTGTTTGTTCACGGTTCTTATCTTGGTAGGCTCGCTTGCAGTGGTTTCATTTCTTGTTCTCTGTCTCAATGCTAATAAGTGGCTTGGAGACTTGTTCTTTGTAGACAGGGGTGGTTCGTGGATGACTTTGTTGATTCTTCAGTTGTAGTTGGTCACTGCTCTTCTCTCTCATCTGAATGATAGATTATGTTGGTGATATCTTCTTGCATGCCTCTTATGGCAACTTCTTTTGTATCTAATGGAAAGATTATGTAATATGGGGAGGGGTTTTGTGGAATGTGCCCAGGTGGCTTTTTGTAATGGGTAGGTAGGCTTTGTGTTTTTAGAGCAATATTGAAGGGTTTTCTTACCGATTCTTTCCCTTCAGTGCTCATTGAACCAGACACCTTGTAAAAGAAAAAAAATATCAATATAATCCAGTGGTATATCCACTTTTATCAAAAAAAAAGGGGCACACTTAGGGTTAAGAGCCCAATTTTATAATGCAAAATGCAACACACTAAGGCGAATGTTAATCTAAGCGTGAAATTGGACAACCCTAATTGAAGGTGTACAATTTATGATGCTACATTTAGCCCCCACTTGAGCAGTCATATGACACTACGTGCATATGAAGCTAAAGTGCAAAAAAGTAAACAATCATGGGAAAAAGGATATATCCGTAACATGTCGAACAAAGCCCCTAGTGGTATCTGAAGTACAAGGTTTTGAACCACATCCTACAAAACCACATTGTTAGTTGAAATCACAAAATCACCTAAATGCTTACTAAGGGTGGCAAAATTTGAGGGTAGCTATATGCCCCCCTATCTTGGCTTGCTAACTAGTGAGTTAAAATAGGCTATCATATTTACCACATCAAATTGTGAGAAGAGGTGAGGATACATGCTCACAATGAAGCTTGATATGAGACCAAAGATAATTGAGGAACATTTGGTAAGGAATATAACTAAAACACAATTCTAATGTAACCAACAGTGCAAGAATCAAAGATCTCTAGCTCAAGATATGAAAGATTAAGGAAAGTATGCAAAATTAGAGTTTGGGAGAGAGGATACCTTAAATAGTGAAAATGACACTATTCATTTGTCTTATTCACTTTTTGCAAAAGAGGAGCCCACGTAGCACAAAATTATGCATCGACAACCATAAATGCCTATGCAAATGGAGATCCTACGACAACCCATGATTGATGATGCCTTGTTGGACGAGGTAGGTCTGCTCAACTACATCTCTACTTTTCGTTGTGCCCTGTTTGACTGATTTGACAGGATTAGGAACCTCGATTCACATGTGCCACCCAACAGGAGCAACTTGGTCCACCTAGGATGCTCCAGTCCCTGTTGGGTGCTTTGGTCCTACCAAAAATTCCATGTTGGGTGCTTTAGTCTTGTCAAAAAGTCCTTGTTGGGTGCTTTGGTCCTGCTAGAGCGCCCTAGTCCTAGTAGAAGACCCTAGTCCCTAGAAAGGATAACTAGAGGCACACAATAAATCAAGTGTTAGATGATATGATGATTATGTGAACTCATTAATTTGATAGATTACTAATTCATGATTCTGATTCCACAGGAGTTGTCATACCTATGAGAGAATACTATCGAACTCACGGTTTCCATCTATGAAGCTAGATCCCTCATTTATCTTGAGAGGATCAACAAATTCTTCATGAAAATGTTTGTGGTACATCTATAATATGACTTCTATCAAATATCATGGTCACATGCTCATGGCTTTGATGGAGAGATGTGATTTTGAGACTTTGACATTTGTCCTGCCAGTGGGAGAGATGACAGTTACTTTAGAGGATGTATACCATATTCTTAGACTCCAAATTAGGCGATGAACAGTGAGATATGAAAGAGATCTCTCATCAATGGCCATGAGGAGAGATCAAATTTATTGCATTGACAGAGCTACATGTGGGGAGATGAAGTGTTGGATTCTCATCTTATGGTTACTTCATCCTACTAGTACAGTTCCACTAGTAAGGAGATTCATGATCACCATAGTGGGGCTAGCCATATTCCCCAACAAATGAGCCCGTCACATGCATCGAGGACTTACATACACCCTCCATGCACTAGAGGAGAAACATACTATGTTCGCATGGGGACAGAGCATGTTAGCTCATCTCTACCATGACTTAGGAGACTATGTATATAGAGAGGGGAAGAGTTTGATGACATGCACCCTTCTACAAGTCTAGAAGTTTGAGCACATCACATGTATTAGGCCAGCAGGATATCTAGTTGATGTGGACATTATTGAGCCTCGTGTTCGAATCCAAGAACACTGAGAGGGGGGGGTAAATCAGTGTTCTACCGGTAAATGAATTTATGAACTTATTGCTTATGAACCGGTTAACAAAAAATAAAATTAAAGTGCATATACCAAATAATACATAAATCAGCAACACCGTAACACCAAAATTTATACATGGAAAACCTTGTAAAGGGAAAAACCACGGTGGGGCTGATACCCACAATATCTATATACTTGATCAAGGTATACAAATATTACATAGAGGGGATTGCACATGCAATTAGGCTCACCACCTAGAGCTCACTGCTCAAACAGAAGACACACTAACTTACACAACATTACATAATGCTTTCTTACATAAATGAACTTATAAAATGCATCTGGCCATGCTGAATAAGTTTCAGTTTAAGCTATGTCAACCTCCTCTGAACTAATTAACTGATACTCTGTTCTACACTATCGGTTAGGATTGCACGCGTGAAACTGCGCACAAAAGCTTCCACTCACTGACCAAATTGCATGCCACAAATCATTGACTGATTCGCATCACAGATCGTATAACCACTAATATATAATCCATCGCTAAAATGATCTCCCTTAAATACCCTTGTAACTTTTCACCATGTCGACCTTCATAGGAAAATAGATTTGTCGGCTGCCAGATCACGAAGCATGATATGCATCATCCCGATGATCATAATTAATGTCAACACACACGCTACCATAAATTCCACAAGTGATTTTATCGGGGGTCCCAAATATACGTTACTAGTACCAAGACCAACCGATTAACAAGAATACAACAAAGTGTGTGTACTGGTTGGGCCCAATGAAGACAAAATGATAAGACAATGAATCTGGATGAGAAATACCAACACCTGAAGATGAGTTTCCATCAATGAAAACCCTAAATGTAATTCACCTTACCGAATGAGTGTCAATTGCCAACACCTCGGTCATATAGCTACCCATGCACCACTAGATCATGGTAGAGAGGTGACTTATTGTATTGAAGAGTGATGATAAATAGATTGTGACTGGATGACATTATGTGGAGGTTGTACTAGCAAATGGCCACTTGGCTAGGTCAGCAAAGACAACTTTGACTTATGCAGAAAAACCACCTTCTAGAGGGTCACCAGAGCTACGTTGTCATGTCATTCTATTTTGATAGAGTGAGGAGGCAGTTCGGTCTAGAGAAGGGCGTGCCTACAATAGTACTAATCTACATGTGGCATTCTAGATGTTTTGTGAGACTAGGAGCAGTGCCTAGACCTACTATAGATGAGACAAAGCTTACATATTTTGATGACGATAAGACAAATAGATTCATGCCCCCATTTAAGGATGACGTTAGGGTCCAATAGAGCTACATCACATGGTGGGATAAGAACTTCACTAGAGCCATCTTTCCATTAGACTACCCATGAGGGAATCCCGACCCATGGACAAGATCCACCAATACACGGAGTGAGGAGAGAATGACAGGAGGCCTCAAAGGATCCTAGTGGTAAGGAGGAACAAGATCATCAAGATGAGGAGGAGGAAGAGGAGGAGGAGAACTACACACCCAATCATCTAGGGGATGAGACCATAGCCCTTGATCCTCCTACAGTAGAGGATAAAGCAAAGGATGCAACAACCAAGGAGGAGACAACCCTAGAGAGATTGAGCTCAAGAGTTTGAAGGTCCTCTCCATCAGAGCTACATCTTGAGATACAAATATGATATGAGCATGACGAGAGTAGAAGAATTGTACCAAAAACTACTATATCACATGTGCTCCTTGTTGGCATTTTTGATGATGTTGTTGTGATTGTCATTGATGGACACACACTTGCTTTGAGATCACTTTTTGTATGTATGAGTTATGCTCAACCGGTATTTGTTCCAACCGGTATTATGTATTCTAGTCTTTAGACTATCAGTGTTTTGCAGAAAGTGTTTACCGATCCCAAGCGGTATGAAGACCTCAAGCAGTTCGAGGATCCCAAAGCGGTACGAAGAAACAAAGCTGTTGTTATAAATTTTCCTAGTCTTCATTTTGGCAAATCGGTAATAGGTAAATGTATGAACCAGTATTACTCTGTGATGAGTTACCAACCGGTATTATTTTTGTGATGAGTTATCATCCACCGACACTTTGGTGGTGATTCTATGTCATGTTACCAAATGTGTCTAGATGCACTGAACCAAGGAACTTGCAATGTAATCCTATTGGACCGACATGAAATCAGATTCCTTTATAAGGACATCATGTCTAGGGTTTTAGAAGTTGTTAGGGTTTTGTGTGGTTGATGAGGTTTTTGCATGTGCGATCACAGAAGAAGATTAGGTCTGTGTGAAGAAATAGAGTGTGGAGATTTTGAAGACTGGAGTAATGCTGAAATGCATTAACAATGAGCTATCAAGGATCTAACCAAGCATACTGTGATAGTATTTAGATCACTCACTTGTTGATTACTCACATCTTTGACAAGTCTGAAACCCTTAACCGGGTAGGCCTGACAAAGCCTTTGTAAATCCTCTAACAAGGTGGTTCACAACTGTGGATCTGAAATCCTCTCACAAGGTAGTCTTTAATCGGACTTATCTCCTAACAGAGATTAAGATTCCTAACAGGATCTATTCTGGTAAAGAACATAGTATGACCTTAACTGGTCTGGTTACTATTTAGCAGATAGTTACTTGTGAGTTTCATCTCATCGTGGTTTTTCCCATTTGGGTTTCCATGTCAAAATCTCCTGTGTTATGGTGATTGTGCTTCTGTGGGCGAATGCCTTATTTGTTGTTTGGTTTGCATTTGTGTTAACCAATTTGTTAGTAAAACTGTTATACCGGTTTACTGCTAAATTGTTTAAGTGTTTAAGTTCAGTATTTTTCGATATACTAATTCACCCCCCCTCTTATTATTCATCACTCCTATCATATCTGGCTGGGAGGAGGGAGACCCAGGTAAGTATTTATTTGAATAATTTAATTCTAATTTTATAATGATATATGTATAATGTTCTCTCTCTATATAGTCAGTGTGTGGGAACTGTGCTACCTTATCCATCACACACTCAACAATATCATCACAACATCACACATTCCACAGTCTTTGCAGATAATATGGAGACCACAATGAAGTGTTAGATGGCATGATGATGTATTCAATAAGGTGAGGTTAGAGCTAGAGATTGGTCGAGAGGAGAGGGAGCAACTACATTGTGAGCTTACAGATGCCCATATGGAGTCACCCATATTCAAAGGCATAGTGATGGATTGAGATCCGAGGAGCTCATCGCAGAGTCACTCATGATCTACTTCTACTTATTGGCATACACCCATTGGACCGCTACAGAAGGGGCCAAAGGGCTTGGGTAGCCACCATCCTTAGAGGTGGCGATGTAGAGGTCAGACTTTGTGTCTAGTGGCTATGATGTATATGATGTACTAAAAAACATTTATATATCTATATATATGATAATTTGTTGTCTCAATTTTTTCCCTTTGATTGCAAAACAATGTGTTATATTTCTTTGATTAAAGTAACAAATTTGATGAATGTATACATGTATGTCTAATTTAATTCTCATGTGATTGATTGCTCAATACTTTCATGATTAAATTGATACATGTGTGATTTAACTAAACAACTAAGTGTTTAATTAAATTCTATAAAATGGTGAGGTAATGTATTATGTTAAATGATATAACTAATATGATCTAATTAATGTCCTTAGAATTAAACCCAACATGATGTAACTTTACACAATACATTAAGAAAATTGCATGATGCTAGCATAACAAAATGTAAATTCCTAAAAAAATACACAATGAATTCGAGACAACCAAAACCCAATTATGTGTGTCAAGAATGAAGCAATACAAATTAAATAATGATAATTTAATACCATATGCTTTAATGAAGACATGCTAACATATCATACAATTAAGAATGAAAAGAAAGAGAAGGGGAAGAAATATAAGCATGGTATCTACAAAGATGCATAGCGTTTATGGGTTCCTTAAGAGTTGTACCTTCCATATCTACTATTTTGTAAGCACATGATCCATAGACTTTGGTGATGATGTAAGGTCCAAGCCAGTTCAAGTTGAACTTCACTTTTTCTTCTGGCAAAGCATTCATGTTGTGTTGATTCTCATAAAGTACTAGATAACCCACAGAGAAAGAACATTGAATGACTTTGTCATTATGACTTTT
Organism: Cryptomeria japonica; assembly: GCF_030272615.1. NCBI lineage: Eukaryota > Viridiplantae > Streptophyta > Pinopsida > Cupressales > Cupressaceae > Cryptomeria > Cryptomeria japonica. The sequence goes on from NC_081408.1 coordinate 307,441,739, forward strand.
TTGTAAGGTCTTATGATAGGCTTGAATATGCTCAAGAGCATTTATGTGCAGTTCATCAAGTATTTCAAGTTGTTAACAAGTTGTTGAAGTCATTGTTCTCTATATGAATCGTCATCAACTATCCCTCTAAGAGAGATTCTCAATGAAGGAATCTCTAACTCTAAAGGCATAATCGCGTCAGCACTATAAACAAGAGTCTAAAGAGTAGTATTAGTAGCTATGTGAAGACTTGTTTGATAAGCCCAAAGAGCATAAGTCAACTAAGTATGTCAATCCTTACCATGCGTTTTTACATTCTTACGAAGAATTTGTTTAATGATTCTACTAAAAGCTTCAACTTGACCATTTGATTGAGGATAATATGGTATAGAAAAGCAACGTTGAATGTGATATTCCTCAAGGAACTTCTTAACATCTTTGTTCTTAAATAAGGTACCATTATCAGAAATCAAAATGGAAGGTATACCAAATTGAAAAATAATGTTTTCTAGAAGAAACTGAAAGATTACATCGGTGGTAGTGGATCAAAGAGGAAAAAATTCTACCCACTTCGTAAAATAATTTGTAGTCATAAGAATGAAAGAATTCACATTTGGAAGATGGAGGAGAAATTTTTCTAATGAGATCCAAACCCCACAAGGAGAAAGGCCAAGAAGCCACTTGCAACCTAAGCTCATGTTTAGGAGCATGAATCAAATTGTTATGTTGCTAAAACTAATGACACTTTTTAATAAAAACAACGAATTCTTTTTTCATGGTTTGCCAATAGTATCCCATTTAGAGAAGCCTTTGAACCAAAGATTTACCACTGCAATGCCCCCCACAAGCACTTGAATGTGCCTCCTCCAAAGCAATCAAGATCTTGGTTTTGTTGAGACAACAAAGGAGAAGAACATTATAACCTCTTCTATAAAGTACATTAGAAAGGATAATGTATCTTGCAACAAGCTTATAGATTCTAGCCCTAACATTCTTACTTATAGAATCTGGAAAAGTACCATCACTCAAATATCGTGATATATGAGAGTACCAATCATCATAATCTAAAGCATAACAATAGGCTACATCATTATAATTATTAGTACTAGCCGGGAAAAAAATATTGTGAATCGTGATTGATAATATCGAAGGATCATCAAGGGATATGAGGTAAGTTGCGCTTGTCATCACTTTTTCATGTCGATTATCCTTTCGAGAAATTAATTCCATAGTATAAGAAGTGAAATTTTCTAACAATGATAGGGCCAGGTCGTGATATTATGATATTTTTTTTTGTTAAGCTTGATATGTTCTCATAACTCATCATATAATCAATTGTGAGTCACCATAGATATGTAAGTGTTAGATATTCAAAGATAAAGCCTTTTTCAAACCAACAATAAGGGCTTCATGCTCGGTGATATTGTTAGTACAAAGGAAATTGAGATGATAGAATAAAGGGATAGGTTTCCCTAAAGGAAGTATTAAAATTGTTTGTTTTATGATCAGATTTGCAATACATAGAAACACATGAACAAAATAGAACACAACACATATCCTAGGAAAACCCTCCTTCTCGAGGGAGAAAAACCTAGCCAAGAAAATTTCTCTTATTTTAATTGATTGATAAAAATGAAATGATCATCACCTTTTATATATACAAAGTAAGGTGGCTTTTCTCAACCAAGGCGACTCTTCACAAGAGTCAGCCTCATTCAAGAACCAAGGTGACCATCTTGGATTGGCCCTTATAAATATAAAATTATAATTTGCAATAGGATGACTTGCTTCTAGAAATACCTCTTGCAGTTGTGAAACACTGTGTTCACTCCCTCTTAGCTAGGGAGGTATTTTCAAATATCCTCATCATGGAGTCTCTCAACATGATGCCCACAATGGCTACACCCATTTGTTGAAAAGACACATCTCAATCTCAGAGATGTATAAAGGTTCATCAAGGAGTCTCTCAATGTGATGCCCAACAATGGCTAGTCCCATTTGTGGAAAGAAACACATCATCATGGAGTCACTCAGCATGACGTCCATCATGGCTACTCCCATGAGTGGAAAGGAATATGTGCACAAGTTCCCATCATGGAGTCACTCAACATGATGTCATCATGGATTCACTCAACATGACGTCCACCATGGCTACTCCCATGTGTGGAAAAAAACAAGTACAAAGGATTCATCACGGAATCTCTCAACGTGATGTTGTCATGGAGTCTCTCAACATGACATCCACCATGGCTACTCCTAGAGGGTGGATAAAACCACATCTCCGTCTCAAAGATGGACAAGGGATTTCACCTCAAATTTGTGTCTCAGAGAAAAAATGCATTAACAAGGGCTTTCACCTCAAATTTATCCATCTCAGAGAAAAATACATTAACAAATGATAATGTGACTCCCTCTGAAGCTCCAAGTTCTTGTATCAACCTCCTAACATCCTCATCCATGGTTGCCTCTATTGGTTTGTTAGACTCCCTCTGAATGTTAATTCCTCCTCTTTGAATAAACTAATCACAATGACAATCTGGATAGGTTCTTCCTCTTCAAGAGATGTCTCCAGTTATGTGCCACCAACTCAGTCCCATGGCAAAAAGTTTTGTCTCTATTCTTCAGCTAGCGTGACTTCCTCGCAGGATGCATCAAGCTCTTCCTCCCTTGAATGTGATCTCTCATTATCCTTTTGGTCCTCGATCCATCTTGGAAGCATTTTAGAGAAATATTACTAATAGTTCATAGAATTAAACTATCTGAAGAGAAAGAAACAGACCAGTGCTGGAAGCATACATGATTCACTATTACCGATTTCTTATTGCATGAATTTTATGACTTATAAAATTCATGATCATTAGTGAAAGGTACAAACAGGAAATACTTATCTCTTTATTGTTGGTGCATTCTGCAGATGTAGTCAGGCGCTTGTCTTGTAGTTTCTTCTCAACTGTTAAGTGATTTCTCCTTACATATTGCACTTAGACCATGCTCTGCCTCATTTCAGACTTGTAAACACTTAAAAATGCACTGATTTTATTAATCTGATTGCTCACTTGAATCAAATTTGCCTCCTTTCGAATGGATGTGCTTGTCCAATCAATTGTTGGTGTTGTCTAATATAAATTTGATGATCTTTCCCAAAGTTCGCTTGATTCAATATGTTGAATACCCTTGGAACAATCTTAAGCCAAAATTGCATTCCCTTAAGAGGTGAATTCGCTGAAGTTCTCAATCGATGATAATGACCATGTCTGATCGAAGTTAAGATTTGCTAATCTTGTTATAAAAGATGATTGATTTTGTATAACAATTTCGCCTCACAGAATATATCCCTGCTATAATCCCAATCAAAGTCAAACTTATTCAAGGATAGGGTTTGTTGTAACTTCATAATCAGGATCTCTCTTCACTATGTGAGAATTCGATATGACCAGCAGTGGTAAATTTGAATCACTGAGTCTAGAATAGACTTCGCTGAATTGGATAATCAATCTGCCTCACACCATAGGCCTCTTTCTAAAAACATGTCTTTAAGAGCCATAACAAATCACACCCCTTGTTAAACTTACGACCAATCACAATGAACAGATCGACCCTTTGAAAATAGTTTTTTTCTTTTTGAAACAAAATTGCATTCCTTTAATGCGTCATACCTTTCCATGAGTAATTATTTTTCTTTCAAAACTCAATCATACTATTCGGTGAATGTATTTATTAGTGTTCATTCGTTAACTCCATGATTAAATCACAGATTGATCATCGATTGTCTTTATGAAATCATACCCTTTCAGAACACAACTGATTACTGCAATAAGAATTAATTTGTCTCTAACAAGATCATACATTAATCGTACCTCTTATTAATTATTTGTTTGTGTAAACTCACTTTATAGAGACAACTCGCTGTATTATTTGAGGAGTCTAGCATGTTAATCAATTATTCTTTGTCTTTTCTTTATACATCGACTTCACATGTGAAATGCTATACTTCGAATAATTGTTAATAAATTGACTGGTACATATACCTTTCTTCATCAACATTATGAATAGGTCAATCACATAAATCGTACGATACTGAACTTTGTTATTTCATTCTTCATGGTCACTGCTCGCACGGATATTATAATTATTGTATAACTGTTGCATATTATTCTTGCAAAGTGATCATTTTTTATTAAATTTGTTGACATCTTCACCATCTAATTAAGTGATTGCTCCAAAATCTAGTCGTTGTAGATAATTAATAGAAGTCTTCTTAAAATTGATGTCTTATGTTTATCGAACATATTGATAATAAAAGATAACTGCCTTCACTAATACTTTTAAGCATTGTCTTTCAATAATTTATCAATTGTTCACCTCCACTTTTGATATAAATCATATAACTTCAAATGTGTTGTCTTTACATTTGAAGAGACTTTCCTCATAGTAGTTCTTGCACATACACTTGAAAGAATAATCTTCACTACCGGATGCCCTTGATACCCAAAGATCATTTAATACCGATGTTGCAAGTTGGGTGTGATTCCTTGTTGTAGGCTTTGAATAATTCTTTGGAAACAAGTGGTATCTTGGAGTGCATTTGTGTATTTCAATCTTTGTCTTGATCGCTATTCTTCTCTTTGATTGTTGCCATCAATTTGTTTGAGGGTAAACTAGAAATTACAAAGAGCCTCCATCAAGGTTAGACTGTGCTTTATATAGAGATCATTTGCAATACAAAAACTATCATGAGCATCCCCTTCTCCACATTAACCTCTAGCATCTTTTTGTCTCTAAATGAAGACTTCACAAGTTTGGCTCAATTGTGAATTCTACTGCAAATGTTGAATTCCTCTCAACCTGCAATGTTTCTTAGACAAATCTGATTGGATTTCCTTAACCCACTCTGATACCATGTTGTTTTTATGATCAGATTTGCAACACACAGAAACACAAAAATACAACACATATCCTAGGAAAACCCTCATTCTCGAGGGTGAAAAACCCAACCAAGAATATTTCTCCTATTTTAATTGATTGATAAAAATGAAATGATCATCACCTTCTATATATATACAAAGTAAGGTGTCTTTTCTCAAGCTAGTTGACTCTTCACAAGAGTCAGTCTCATTCAATAACCAAGGTGACTTTTCATCTTGGATTGGCCCTTATAAATATAAAATAATAATTTGCAATAGGTTGACTTGCTTCTAGAAATACCTCCTGTAGCTATAAAACACTAACAAAAATGACACCTGCTCCCGAACTAGTTCGACACTTAGATCCATCGAAGTACAATTCTCAAGTCCTATCAACATCAATAGGGAGAATGAAATCCTTAGGAAATGATTCTTGATTAGGTAAGGTGGGGGGAGAAGATGCATCAGCTAAATGGTCATTTAAAGCTTGTCCTTTAATTGCTTTTTGAGACACAAATTTAAGGTCAAATTTTGTTAACATCATAAGCCATTTTGCTAAGCATCCTAAAAGATCAATTTTAGAAAAGAGATGCTTTAGAGGATCAAATTTGATGATGGCATGAGTCTCAACATTCAAAAGGTAATGTCTCAACTTTTGAGTTGCAAAAACAAGAGCAAGACATTGTCTTTCTATTGCAATATATTGGACTTCATATTCGAGTAAAGTGCAGCTTATGTAATAAACCGGATATTCTTTACCTTCACTATCATGTTGTGCCAATAAAGCTACAAGAGAATGAGAAGAAGCATCAATGTATAGAAGGAAATGTTGAGTAGAGACAGTAGGTTGCAAGATAGGAGGATTATCCAAATAAATTTTGAGATCCTCAAAATCTTGGTGAAAGTCAGTATTCCATCGAAATGTGGTATATTTCATAACCAATTGAGTAAAAGGGAAAGTCTGGTCCACAAGTTGTGAAACAAACCTACAAATAGCTTTAATTTTTCCTTGTAAACTTCTCAATTGAGAGATGTTTCAAGGAGGTGGCATATCAACTATAGCATCTATTTTCTTTGTATCCACCTCAATACCATGATGTGATACTATGAAACCTAATAGTTTTCCACTATCTATACCAAAATCATATTTTTGGGGTTCAAGTGCATGTTGTATTTATAGATTCTTTCAAAAAATTGACAGAGGACCTTAACATGGTCTTGACAAGATATAGACTTAGCTAAGATGTCATCAACATAATCTTCTAAGATTTTGTGCATGTAATAATGAAAGATGAGAGTTATAGCATGTTGATAGATAACACCAATGGTTTTCAATCCAAAAGGCATCATTACCCAACAAAACATACCCCAAGGATTAGTAAAGGTAGTTTTAAATTGATCATGAGGATTAATAAAGATTTGATTGTATCTGAAGAAACTATTTGTAAAGGATAACAAAGCATGACCAGCTGTAGAATCTACTATTATATCAATGTTTAGAAGCTGAAAATCATCTTTCAAAGAGGCTTTATTGAAATCTCGAAAATCAATACATATTCTAATTTTATTATCGGGTTTAGCAATGACAACAATATTTGAAATCCAAGGAGAATTATCAATAGAGCCGATAAAGTTAACATCTATAAGTTTTTCCATTTCGGCTTTAACAAGCAGAGCTATTTTGGGATTCATTTTTCTAATTTTTTGCTTCATGGGTTTAGCATCGAGAATCAATACAATGTTATGAGTGATAATTTTAGGTGTTGGCATTATAACAGACAAAGAGAGATTGTTGGCATTTCAATTAGGATATTGAGAAGGTTGTTGATGATTATGGATATAACTGATTAAGGATGTTTACTGTCTTAATATTATTATTTTGTCATTGATGTCAAGAAATTGATTTTCTAATTCAGTATGATGTTGCCATATCTTAAGAAGTATGATTTGATGAGTATAAAAATGTCGGTAAAAGACACAGACAAAATGTGATGAATAAGGGGAGAAATAAGTTATTCAATGGGCAACTATTACCGAGTTAGACAATGATGAGATCATGATGTTTAGATTGTTTTGATATCCTACATATGTTGTTGATTGTAAGGTTAATACTATACTATGTTACCGAGCAAAGAACCTAGTCGGTAAACCCTAAGGTTATCGCTATCGGTTAATGAAGGCGGAATGTCTACCGAGTGAAGTTTAGCATTTACCGAGTTGCAACCAAGTAGTAACAGAATGCATTGAATGAATAAAGCATTATTTAATGAAGGAAGCTGATGAGCTGGAACTGATTAAATGATTGGTATGTCATGCATGAAGTTTGTTAAAGAATCTATGGCAAAGAAAAATTGGCTGGAAGATCTACAACGCAGATTGAACCGCATTACCCTAGCACAAATTCCAAGAAATGTATGCAAGTTCCAAGGTGGAGTAAAACGTTTTTCAGATCGAAAGATACATTGAACCTGGTCAAGTTTGAAGATCTGATGGCTATGATTGATCATGGGAAATGTGATCAAGGAGATTAAGCGGTTAGCAAATTGTTTATAAATAAGGAACTGTTGATAAACAATGTATGTAGGCAAGTGTATGCACATGGATGCTACATAGTGATTACCGAGCACAGAAGCTTGAAGACCTGTTTGAATAATAGAGTATAGAGCCCAACAGATGGACAAGATAAGTCCTAGATTGTATTGAGAAAATAAGAATCTGCTTTAGCATTTTAGATGTGAAGTTGCAGATAGATTTTTATTACTGTTATTTTGTGAAGTGACAGAAAATCTCTTAACCGAGTGGACTTAACAGTCTTATTTGTAAAACCCTCTAGCAAGGTGACATTCTTATTGAGTGTTTGAAATCCTTTAACAAGGTCACTTCTAACAAGGTGAAGATCCTAATAGATCTAAGGGAAATCCCTTAACCGGGTCACATCTAACAATGTGTTTGTAATCTTTAACAGATTTGCTTTTAACCAAGCATACTCTAAAAGAGTATATTTCTTAGTGGGTCGGAAATCCCACAGTGGTTTTTCCCTATTTGGGTTTCCACGTTAAATCTGGTGTTATGAGTGTTATGATGTTTATATACTTATGAGTTTGCATGTTTAGCAGTTTTGGTTATATTACTGAAGTATATGTTACCGAGGTTGAATCTGTTGTTTTTATGGAAGATTAAGTTTGTATGATTCACCTCCCCACCCCATGCCACCCCTCCCCCCCCCTCTCATCTTGTTAGCTATTGGATTTGCACTTACATTAAGTATCAGAACTATCATTAGGATCAATGGTAGACATATCAAAATAAATCCAAGCAAATATTCTAGGGAATTCATGTAATAAGACAGAATATTATTTTTGTTCTTCATCGGTTAAACACTTCCCGACCTTTATGATCTTTTCTTCATTACAAGGATCCATCTTAACATCAATGGTATCACTCACAAGAAGATTACTTTGTTGGGGAACATCCATTGGTTGAGAAAATTTATGTGTTTTCTCATCATTATCATTAGCTAATTTTGTGCATTTCTCAAAGTATGCCCCAACATTTAAACAATAAGGAAATCCATGATTATGATGATATCAAGGAAGATTGTCATAAGCTCCTAAAAACTCATGTCACAACTCGATTTTTAATAAACTTTACTATTGTTAAATAATTAGACATGGTTTAATAATTAAAATAAAATTATTTAATCATGCTTTTGATTTATCTAGAAGAACTTAATATGTTCTTCATTATTTTGAATTTTACCAATGGATGGATAGAAATACTATGTTTCGATTTGAGATGCAAATGTAATTATGCCGAGAGGCATCTACAATGACATCAAAATGTCTGCAAACAAAAATTTGATTTTGAAACAATTTGACATGCAAATGATGGGTAAATGCATTAAATATACCATCTTTTGGTTTTTGTGGAGGTGTTATTTTATTACTCCAAATAAAATAGAACCCTCACCACTTGTCTCCAACTATATGAAACCTTTACATTCAAATGATAGTGAAAGAGTCATAATATTTAAAAGGGAACAATCAATAAAATCAAGTGGCATTGTGAGTATCTCGCGATTCTAAATTCCAGGTTCATGCTTAAGCAGCTCTATTATTATCAATATTTTTGAAACTCTTGTATATCGTCAGATTTCCTTCTGTTATAAGATATCTCTCGGCATAATTTGGCTATATTTTGTAAATATAGATATACTAGTAATTCTTACAATTGAATTTTTAGAAAGAAATAATGATGCATATATGTAATTAGTGATGTATTTTTATTTACGTTCACTAACTATCTGGTGCTTTTGTGAGTCATGAGTTTGTGCAGGTTGTTGAAGACAAACATGTGGCTAAGGTAGAGGTCTCCTAGCTTAATGGCAGTGGCAGTAGTTTATCATGAATGCATGTTTTTAATTAAATTTCTAGATTTAGTGAAATAATTTGATTATGTGAATTAGTGGTTTGATAGAAGCAACTATATAAAAGATTTCCTTATTAAATTAAGATAACGAAACAAGCATTCCTTTGATTTATTAAAAGAGTGTATTTGCTAGATTTAGTTAAATAAAAGAAAATCGTATTTGATTTAAAAATAAAAATGATATTAAAAATATCAAAATAATGATAAACAAATAAAAGTAAATTAAATGTATTTTCGCTTGATTGTAACTTGTAGAGGAGTCACTTTTATTGTAATTGAGAATGTTTTTGCTTAACATAACTTCCATTTTTTTTCTTTGATCTTTGCCTTGCATGAATTGAGTGAGTAAAGTTTAAATGATCATAACTGGACTTGAGAGGTGGCGTATACAAGTGGAGAAAGAATCGAATAGCTTTATGAAATTTACATCTCTGCAACTGCCACCTAAACCCCCCAGGTTCTTTAATCAAAATAGCAAAGGCAGAGTTTATAAAGAGAAAATTGTTAGAAGTGCCTGGAATTAGTGGAGAAAATTAGTGATTGAATGGAGTAAAAGTAGGATTTGTCTGGGTTTCACCATCTTAGGCTATCTAATTTTGGTGCCTATAACAGATTTTGTTATGAATGAATTCTTAAATACATTAAAAATAAACATATAAAAGCAAAGCAAAGATCACAGAAGAACAAATATCTTATAGAATACTCAAACTAGCTCTAAAACCGGATAGTTACAGATCAATATTTTTGCAAAAATTACATATTGTAGATCATGATCAGCAAAATAATCTACGGTTTTGATTTTTTAAAAATTTTCAAAAAATAATAACACGAATCATAACATACGATTTTAAAACCAGTTTAGCTGCGTCCCACTTATAACTACATCTGAATGAATCAAATTGTCTTTAAAACAATAGTGGCTCGCATGTTTAGTCTGGCTTCTTCAAAATCTCACTATTTAATACCATTTATGGGCACGATTAAGTGTCAAGCCATCTATTATAGCAAAATCAATGCCAAGTTGTTCCATTTTGACACTTCATCAGATACATAAACACTTTCTAGCAGCCTTATCACAAAACAGTGAATTGGGGTAGTTTATAGAATTTTGGAATGCCCATATTTGACTAATTCCCCAACTATGATGGGAATTTTTTGCATATATTTTCCCATAATATTAAAATTTAATGGGTAAGTTATATAATTCTGAGTGATACTTGTTCTGGAAAATATTGCATAGTATAAGGAATGCATTACCATGCTTGACAGTCCACACTTTGTTTTCTTCCTACAATATAATTTCTTCAATAATATAGATTCTTGACTGTGAAACTTCTTGGAAAACAAATAATAAACTCAGTGTGTATATTTGAATAATGAGTATGAGTATCGTAGCATAATCAAGGTCATAATAAATGGAATCCAGGAACACAAATATCTGTGGAAGATAGTCATAAGAAATGGCGTCTGAAATTTTAATTAACTGATGAAAATACTTTCAATATCTGTTTTACATTATAAAAGAAAAATTGAGCTATTGGTCTAATGGTTAAAGCTTAGAGCATCAAGGCATAGGTTAAGAGATTGAATTCTCCCCAGGCCACTCCATGACTGAAAGTTTTAAATTTTAACAACTAGTTGTAGCGTTAGTCATTAAGAGTTGTTAGTAGTTTTGTTTTAAATACAAGCCCTAATTGTATAGTGGTAGGAGCATTTAAGTAAAACCTATAGGTTGACAGTTCCTTTTGTGAAAGAGAGTCAAGAATACTTTTAGGGTTTCTATTCTTTAGCTGATATGAAAGGGGGATGAGCATTAAGTTAATTGCAATAACAAATAACAAATAGAGATAAAGATGAAACTGAGACACAAACTACAGATCTGACAATGAAATATGTGGCAAGGTTTGTTTATATTTCTTTCATTAACGGTTTAAGATATGCATCCCCTACTCCATTCCTCAACTGGGTGCATGCATATGCGGCTTAAATAGGAGAACCCATGTTTTCAAATGCAGTGGCTAAGTTTAATGCACTATGGGAGCTCCACACTTATGCACAAATCAACCCACATGGGTATATCTCATCATTCCCACAAGTAGTCGACGTAGCATCATCCCAAGAGTCAGTGAATGAGAGATGAAACTATATAGCTCACTGTTAGAAATTTTGGTTGATTCGTTAGTTTTGGGTATTTCTTCTTTACATCAACATTTTGTCAGAGAATGGCAGATTTTGATGAAGGGCTCGGGTGAGGAGTGGATGTGAAGTGTATCTAGGTTGATCATACCTACTTTACCTTCTCAACTGGAGGTTGGTTGAATGGTTACTTTGGGAATTTCTTCTCTAGATCAGCATTTTGTTAAAGGATGGCAGATTTTGACAAGGGCTTGGGTGTGCAATGGCTGCAAATTGTACCTGGATAGATCATCCCTGCTTTGTCATCTCAACTGGAGTTTGAAGATGTCAAGGTTGTGTCAAGGAGCTTTCGAGAAGTGACATAGGACATCTGGATAGATCATCCCTGCTTTGCCATCTCAATTGGAGTTTGAAGATGTCAAGGTTGTGTCAAGGAGCTTTCGAGAAGTGACAGAGGACATTTGGGTTCGAGGCTCTTTTTTAAATTGGTTTATGGAATGATTTCTTTCTACTTGAATCATCCTACTTGACAAGGGTTGTTTTGAGATGCCATGTTCATGTTTTTTGTTGGCATACATGTCTTTTGTATTCATTCATGTTGAGGTAGACTTATCATTTTAGGGGCTAATTCACTCTGATGTCATAGAATGGAGGGTTTTTATCTCCCCTCCAATTTTCTAATCTCCCTCCACATATATTGTAATCTTCTTATATTATTATTAATATATTATAGGCCTCAGCCTTCTTTTGTTAAAAAAAAAACATGAAACCATACCAAATCCTAAGGGAGAGGTACAAGCCAATCAATAGTCACTTCATAAGAGATCTCCTTCAATTGCTAAAGAATGGATCCTTCAAATGAGGAAAGGAAAGGTTATATATATGAAACCCTAATTTTAATTTTGATCGTAGTCTGACCTAGAATTGATAAAATTTTGCACAAAGAAAGATTTAAATATTATAATACCACCAAAACATGATCCCAAAATTTAGGAAGAAAAAGTAGAGACTAGGATGGTACCACTGGTCCAGCCGATTTTTTTCCAAATTTTTAGGGATGGGTTAGTGCAGGATCAAGGGGGGCCAAAAAGTGGCGATGTGAAAAAAATAGCCTTCTTCACTCGCCTAAAAATGTGAAAATACATATTGACTTTTTGCTTAGCTTGGGTGTCAGTACACCTTGGCCTAGTAATTACCTATGCAAATCGGATATCCGATTTTTATTTGTAATTTTAATTTAAAAAATATATTATATGTTACATATTATATAATATATAATCTATTATTATATTATATAATATATATATTATATAATAATATATATAATATAATATTAATATAATATTATATTATATTATATTATATTATATTATATTATATTATATTATAATATATATTATATTATATTATATTATATATGTTATTTAAAAATAATTGAAGTATAAAAATCGGATATCCGATTTTTTGAGACTTTTATATTTTGACAGTGGCAGCCCGTGAGTCATTTTTAACTCACGGGCCACGCGATTTCATCACAATCCGATATCTGATTTTTTGACAAAAAATTGCTAAAAGATAGATTCAGAGGTAAGAATTTTATCGTTTTGAATCATTTTCATTCATTTTTTATATTTTTTGTTAATGTTTATTTGATTTTTCATTGAAAATATGGTTTTTTTAATGGAAACTAGGTTTTTTTAAATCAAATACCTAATTGTTTAAGTTTGTTAACTAAATTTAATTGTTTACATTCAATTAGGTTAAAAATGGTGGATAACAATGAAAACACTAACAAACAACAACTGCAATAGCCAAACACTCATTTGCCAAACCCCCCCTCAATTCAAGATTTGATTGCACAAAATTTGAATGAATTGAGGGGGATTGTAGAAGTATATCATAGGATCCCTCATCTAAACCCAATGTTTGATCCTCTCATGTCGATCATAAAAAGTATGGAAACCATGACTGAGGAGCACGATGCTGCCCTTTTGTGGCGAGATTCTATGAGGGAAAAATATGCAGATGGCTTGTCGTATAAGGATATCAAGGATCTTGAGATATCCAAAGCCGAAATTGCCTCATTGTTTGTCAATCCCCATACTGGTCAGCCCGTAGATCCCAAAAAAATAAAACTTTTTATTAAATGGTGCACAAATGATGGGATTGTGAAAATTTTTTGGGATCATTGGCGGATGGTTTTCAACAAACCACCCAACAACAATCTTGATATCCCCTTCTATTTTATAAAAAAATTGTATGCTGAGTTTGTTTTACACAAACATGTGAACTACTTTGACATCCAACCTTTCTAGGGTGTAGGTTTAGGTATGCCCCAAAATAGACCTGGGGTAGTCAGAGTAGTCCAGGGCCCGTATGTCCCCCCTCCTCCTGTTGATCCCCCACCTGCAGTGCAGCATCCTGATATCATTCATGAGGCGGCTTCACGGACCATATCGGCTATTCACTCTTTGAGTAGCCTTTTGGTTTCTCAGGCCACATCAGTAGCTCAGCCTACTCTTGATGGTAGCGGTTCATCTGATGGTGTTGACACATCATCCTCAGCTCCACACATATGCGTGCCCCATAGTTGTGTCATGTGTGGGCACGTATGCTTGGGTCCAGTGGGATAGCCCGTCGATCATCCTGTGGACAGTGCAGATTATGAGGTGCATGAGATGCATGATGCACCAAATGTTATTACACAGACTAGAGGATACCTTGGGGAGTCCTCACATGCTAGAGGCGAGGAGGCACCGTCATCATACATTGATGATGTAGTGGTAAGATTTGTATTTTCACAGTTCATGTTATATTTTAATTAAATATTTATAAATTAGATAATATTAAGTACTCATTTTTATTTACGTGGTCTATTTAATAGTTGATGACCGAGGATGAGTTGAGACAGATTCAGGAGGGCACCTTGTCAGCCATTTCATTTGGCCTTGATAGCTTGACGATACATATATTATTGCACCTAGTTGTTTGTATTTTATTGTACATACATGCTCATCATTTATATTGGTATTAATTAGATTATGTAGTAACTTGCATGTATATCTTATTTTACTCTTGTAGGGCACAAGCAGCATGAGTGCGGGGTAGTGTGATTTAGGATCTGGTAGTGCAATTAGAGACAAGGGAAAGGTAATTGAATGCAAATATGATTGAATGAATAGTTTAAATAACTTATAGTGATTATACATGTCTAGACATAGATTGATAGTTTCATATACTTGTTGTATATATATACAGAGAATCCTTGGCTTCACATCCTTGATGACTACACCCAGTATACCTGAAGAAGAAGAAGAGATGCCTCAAGTAGATGTGTGTTTATTTTATTTTTTGATTAGTAGATATAATTTGGTATTATCAGTGACAATTATATGCTAACTTGTATCAATGTCATGTTTCTAAACATATGTAGGTTGTTTATGAAAATATTCAAAACATACCTCCTCTACTGAAGACATACATCAAGAGTCCTGCAAAGCTAAAGAGAAAACGTGGAGATGAGGTAAACATGAATAGTTCATTTTTATGTTAACTTTTTGAATGTGAATTATATAATATAACTAATATTAATCGTTGTTTGTTTTCTTGTGCAGGATCCTTCAGAGCCGAGCAGTGCGGCGAAGAGAATCTATTTTGATGATCCATTGGGAGCTTAGGATGTTATAGATAGTTTTGGGATGCTTACATGTCTAGTTGGCATGTATATTTTTTATATGGACATACATTCATGTATTTAGACATACATTTTGTTTCAGTTGGCATTTATGCCATATTTGTGTATGGACATACATTTGTAATCAATTGACATTTTTATATATACAGAAGTTGATATTCGATCATATAAATTGTTGCTCATCTGTGCGTGGTGTTATCATGGAAATCTTTAATCTTCATTCCAATAATTAACAATGGCTAATAATGGCTATTTAATGAACAATACAATTTATTTCATTTCATTTCATCATAAGTGTTGTTTTTATAATGAACAATATAATTCATTTAATGAACAATACAATTCATTTAATCAACAATACAATACAATTCATTCAATGAACAATACATTTCATGAACAATACAATTCATTTAATGAACAATATAATACAATTCATTTAATGAACAATACTTGATACAATTCATTATTACCCTATGCATGGTCCTATTTTTCCCCCCACCTCGGTCGAACGCTCGGAGTTTTATTAGGGCAGCAATTTTTTGTTTGGCGAAAAAATCGTCGGTCTCACTCAATGGAATGTTGTCGCGTGGCCGATTTCTCCTTCTACTTATCGCGATGACGAACCGTCGGCTCCGACATGTCCAGTTATGCATTATTACCCTATGCATGCTCCTATTCCCCCCCCCCCCCCCCCCCCACTCGATCGAACGCTCGAGGTCATACCCTATCGACGTCGTCCCTTGAGCACCCTAAGTGCTCAAAATTGTCAAACTTTGATGGGCCCTAACTCAGAATCCGTGGCACCTGCAAACATTCCAATTAAACCTACAGGGCCACGAGAGGGGTCCCTACAAAATCCTATCTCAGTTTTTCATGTTTCCCTACGGTTTTATTAGGGCAGCAATTTTTCAGTTGCTAAAAAAATCGTCAGTCTCACTCAATGGAATGTTGTCGCGTGGCCGATTTCTCGTTCTGCTCATCGCGATGACAAACCATCGGCTCTGAAATGTCTAGTTAGGCATTATTACCCTACGCATGCTCCTATTTTTCCCCCCCCACTCGATCGAACGCTCGAGGTCATACCCTACCGGTGTCGTCCCTTGAGCGTCCTAAGTGCTCAAAATTGTCAAACTTTGACGGGCCCTAACTCGGAATCTGTGGCCTATGAATGTTTTGTTTGAACCTACGAGGCCACGAGAGGGGTCCCTACAAAATCCTATCATGGTTTTTCAAGTTGCCCTACGGTTTTATTAGAGCAGCAATTTTTTGGTTGGCAAAAAAATTGTTAATCTCACTCAATGGAATGTTGTCGCGTAGTCGATTTCTCGTTCTGCTCGTCGCGATGACGAACCGTCAGCTCTGACATGTCTAGTTAGACATTATTACCCTACGCATGCTCCTATTTTGTCCCCCCACTCGATCGAACACTCGGGGTCATACCCTACCGGTGTCGTCCCTTGAGCACCCTAAGTGCTCAAAATTGTCAAACTTTGACGGGCCCTATCTCGGAATCCGTGGCACCTGCAAACAATCTGTTTGAACCTACGAGGCCATGAAAGGGGTCCCTACGAAAGCCTATCTCAGTTTTTCAAGTTGCCCTACGGTTTTATTAGGGCAGCAATTTTTCAGTTGGCAAAAAAATGTCAGTCTCACTCAATGGAATGTTGTCGCGTGGCCGATTTCTTGTTTTGCTCATCGCGATGATGAACTATCAGCTCTGACATGTCCAGTTAGGCATTATTACCCTATGCATGCTCCTATTTTTCCCCCCCACTCGATCGAACGCTCAGGGTCATACCCTACCAACATCGTCCCTTGAGCGCCCTAAGTGCTCAAAATTGTCAAATTTTGACAGGCCCTAACTCAAAATCCGTGGCAACTGCGAATGATCCATTTGAACCTACAGGGCCACGAGAGGGGTCCCTATGAAAGCCTATCTCGGTTTTTCAATTTTCCCTACAGTTTTATTAGGGCAGCAATTTTTCAGTTGGCAAAAAAATCGTCAATCTCACTCAATGGAATGTTGTCGCATGGCCGATTTCTCGTTCTGCTCGTCGTGATGATGAACCGTCGGCTCTGACATATCCAGTTAGGCATTATTACCCTATGCATGCTCCTATTTTCCCCCCCCACTCAATCGAACGCTCATGGTCATACCCTACCAGCGTCATCCCTTGAGCGCCCTAAGTACTCAAAATTGTCAAACTTTGACGAGCCCTAATTCGGAATCCGTAGCACTTGCGAATAATCCATTTGAACCTACAGGGCCACGAGAGGGGTCCCTACGAAAGCCTATCTCAGTTTTTCAAGTTGCCCTACGGTTTTATTAGGGCAGCAATTTTTCGGTTGGCGAAAAAATCGTCAATCTCACTCAATGGAATGTTGTCACGTGGCCGATTTCTCATTCTGCTCATCGCGATGACAAACCGTCGGCTCTGACATGTGCAGTTAGGCATTATTACCCTACGCATGCTCCTATTTTTCCCCCCCACTCGATCAAACACTCGGGGTCATACCCTACCGATGTCGTCCCTTGAGCGCCCTAAGTGCTCAAAATTGTCAAACTTTGACGGGCCCTAACTCGGAATCCGTGGCACCTGTGAACATTTTGTTTAAACCTACGAGGCCACAAGAGGGGTCCCTACAAAATTCTATCTCGGTTTTTCAAGTTGCCCTATGATTTTATTAGGGCAGCAATTTTTTGGTTGGCGAAAAAATCGTCAATCTCACTCAATGGAATGTTGTCGCATGGCCGATTTCTCATTTTTCTCATTGCGATGATGAACCATCGGCTCTGACATGTCCAGTTAGGCATTATTACCCTACGCATGCTCCTATTTTTCCCCCCCACTCGATCGAACGCTCGGGGTCATACCCTACCGGCGTCGTCCCTTGAGCGCCCTAAGTGCTCAAAATTGTCAAACTTTGACAAACCCTAACTCGGAATTTGTGGTACCTGCGAATGATCCGTTTGAACCTACGGGGCCATGAGAGGGGTCCCTACGAAAGCCTATCTCGGTTTTTCAAGTTGCTCTATGGTTTTATTAGGGCAGCAATTTTTCGGTTGGCGAAAAAATCGTCAGTCTCACTCAATGGAATGTTGTCGCATGGCCGATTTATCGTTCTGCTCATCGCGATGACGAACCGTTGGCTCTGACATGTCCAGTTAGGCATTATTACCCTACGCATGCTCCTATTTTACACCCCCACTCGATCGAATGCTCGAGGTCATACCCTACGCATGTGACATCCATGAACGGATATGAAAGGATATTTTGTAAACAATTAGAAACCATTAATGATAATCAAGTTGAAGCCTTGAGATTTATGCAATATGGTTCAAGTCCAAAACTATACCCTGAAGCCACACACTCTTCCCTCTCCTAGCATACAGTAACGAGTCACAAGTTAACATAGAATTTGGAAGGATTTGACAAGAGCGTTTTGATTTTACTTACGTCTTGTGTATTATAATATAGACCAATTTGCCAATGTGACATCTTCATATGAGAGAAAAGCTTCATTTTATCTCAATACAGTTGTACCTATTTCATTATTAGAAAAAATAAATAAGTTCTGCACTAAACTGCAATAAATAAATTAGTATCCTCTATATTATGGATTTGAATTGATGTTCTCAATTAGTTATTATTCCTACACCTCACACTCACAAGATTAATAATGAAATGACATTTATGATTCATCAAATGCTGACAAAGTCCAATCAAAGTTCAACTTCAAGATGTATACAACATATCATATTCAACTTCAAGATGCATTCAACTTACCATATTCAAGCTCATGCCACCACCACTTGGATATTGTTATATGTCGATTAAAGTACAATATATGTAATAAAACCATATAGTCTTACAAAAAAGCCATCATAGACCATCTATGTCGATTAAAGTACAATTCATTTGTAATAGGGGCGCACTCACAATGTGAAGTTGCAAAGCCTTGTGGGAAGCATCAAAATAGAAACTTACTAATCTGACTCATACTACTGTCAAAAGCATCAAAGATGCTACTACTAGAGAACACCATGCTCCATTGTGGAGAGAATATTAGGTGCATCTGATGTCAGCGTCTGAAAAATGAAAGAATGTTATTCAATTGCCAAAATCTAATTGACTTTATTTTATAAACCATTAATGAATAAAAATAGACAAGGTTACCTGAGTGAAAGTTCGATGACCACCTTGACTAGTCAATGTCAAATGTTTGATTCAATAGATCATCTGTCATGACAATTTGATCCACTGCAGATGTGTCCTGGCCACATGTATTTGAATCATCTTCATGATAATAAACACAACAAGACCCACAATTTAATCTCATTAATGCACAAAGGAATATGTACCATCACCAAGAGAGGGCCTTGTCAACGACGAATGAGCTAGCATGAACCTGTATTTTTAAGAATTGTTAGTCTACACATAAATTGCATGGATGAACATAAGTGGTGTTGCAAAAATATGTCCCTTCCAATTATATCAAGCGTACTTGCTATGTGCATGCAAAAATCGTGTTGCCCAAAAAAAACGTTCATCAATAGACCTGCATTTTGAACACATCCTTAATATACACGTAACAAACTTGAACATTAAGGTTTAATGATCATCGTTTGAAATGAAATGCATGATAAAAAAATAAGGCACCATTAAAGAAAAAAAATAAGGCACCATTAAAGACCTACTACTCAAGTGTGCCTGAAGGGTCATCTCTTTGTTTAAGAGTATCCAGTATTGCTTCATGATCAGTAGCAGTCACTGTCCATAGCTCTTTGGTCTTCAGTTTTGCTTGATGCTTCAACAACTTGACATTTGTAGCTATAATAAGGTGTGAATACATTATAATGGTTTTGTGTCTCTCATAGTCTTCAAATGCAGGTATGCCATTCTTTCTAATCATGTATGTTCGCAACCAAGTTCCCACAACAACAACTGAACCTGTAGGATATGTGAACCCATCATCATCTGTCACTGGTTGTGTTAGCTTTTGTTTTCCCTGTACACATTGTGCCAACCAATATTCTAATCTCTCTTCATTCCCTTGCGGTGCAACAACTGCAAAAACATGTCCTGGTTGTACAAGATCTGATAGACGATCATACTCAAGTGAACTTTCCATGTCATCGTTTGACAAGGATATTGTTTGAGATGAAGGAGTTAGATAGTGGGGAACCCATGTATCAACCCACTCACTTGACTCACACTGGTCCCAATCACACCAAAGACAACTCTAACAAAAAAAAGCCAAAGCTCATGTCCAAATGGACCATGTACTTGCATCTGAGCTGGGAAATGAATGCATCTTTGAAGAATCTTTAATTGTTTGACAATCCAATCTATCTCCCACTGTTCCCTCCTCAACCAACCAAAAGAATCTGCTCACTGTTGAATCAAGAGTACCTCCATGTGACAATGCTGAACTACACCAATCAACAATAGAATGTGCATCAGAGAAATTTGCACCTGAAATCCTCAATTGCTCCTTAACTAGAGCTCTCTTCAAACATGCACCTGCTCCATCATGCTCTCCCTTCCCATGCCCTGCCTCAAAAAAACACCAAATATAAGGTATACGCCTATCCACATGCATTCTACTCAACCAATAAAACATACGGGCATTCTTGAATTGACCTGTACAGTTATCTGACCATATTATATATCGGCCAATTACAATATCTTTCTCATGCAAGAACTCAAAAAAATTCTCGAAAGAATGTTGCACATACTCGGAGGAGTGTGATCTATCATCACTCATATAAAAATGATACTCCCTGATTATCTTCCTATCCTCTTCTGTACTATCAGGAGCATGTCTATATGTAATGTGAACAAAAATAGCAATCTGGACTGAATTGTAGTACTGAGACTGTACATCATTTTGTGGTTGCAATGTATAGTTCTCTGCAAAATCAACCACCGATACAATAGTGCCAATCGGGAAAGAGTTCTTACACATCCTGAACTATTGATCCAACCACTAAGACCTATGGGTGTGCCTTGCATACTTGTAGAAAAGATTTTCCTTAAAATCCAAAATAAAATCGGCAATACTCACTTCTCTTGAGACTAATTCGCACCTTCACCTCCACTCTTCAAATTATATTTCACTGTCTCGCATATTTTTTTCTCAACATAATTGTTTCCAAACTCATGTTCGCTGCCCTCATGCAAACATGAAAAAAACTTTGACAACCCACCGCATTCTAAGCACTTCTCATTCAAACAATCATTTCTATAGAAATAGTAGCCATCATCTCTAGGACATAAAAATAGATCTTTCAAGTCTCTTGATGATCTCGGAAATAGCATTGCACCACATTCCTGCAACATCTCATTAGTATGCATCGTAGAACGAATATGACATAAAAGTTCATGGTACATTGAAAACTCCACATGGTACTTGCAACAACAGGTATTGCGAATCTTAAGAGGAACACAATAAAATGGTTTCAAAGATTCAAAGGCCCTTTGTGATATTTGCAAAGTTGGATGTAATTCACAAAAAAAATTGTACAACATTGTTTGGCTTGATTACAAGAAATGTTTGGGATGCAGTGTGCGGTCTCGGTTGCCGATTCTTAATTTCAAAACATCCTTTACATTGGGTGACACTCTAGAATTAGAGTATCAAAATTGTTGAATCTCTTCCTTCACATTGTCAGTCAACTTTCTATCAACACATGGAAGCCTCCCACCAAATGCCCATGTATCTTGTTGAAGTGGATCGTCAAGTCTTTGTCTTCGTGCAAGTGCTCTATCCAGAGTTTTATGGTTTATGTTAAAATCAACACAAGTTTGTGTCATTTGACGAGCCTTCCTCAATTGATGGCTTACTAAGGAGGTTGTAATCACTCTTCGAGCAGCTCTCTTATCTCTTTCTTTGGTATTCTTTCCAATAGAATTGAGAGCATCAAATAGATATTTTGCAATAATAGAATTTCTCTCCGTCTTCTTGTTCATATGAATCTTCAATTTGTTTAGCAATGGTCTCATCTTTATCATCTTTAGCAATTGAACAAAGAGTTGGCATTGCTCGGTCAATGTCTTATTGCTAAAATTTTGGTTGAAAAGTTCTGTAGCCCACAACCGAACGATTCTTGTTGACCTCTTACCTTCAAGATTCACAATAATGTTCTCATCGATTTCAAATAACCATTTTGGGGTTCTTGAAGGTCTTGGATTTGGAATTTGTCTTTCATCCATGAGAGGGTCTTCATTTCTAAAGTAATTAGGTGTTACATATGGTTCAATTGGTGAGGCAATTCCACCTTCAATGTTAAAGTTTTCCACATTTTCACCTCCTATGTCAAAAATTTTCACATGTTGAGCATTTTCATTATCACTTTCAGCATTTTCAAAATTTTCAATATTTTCACTTTCAAAATTTACATTTTCATTTTCAATAACTTGTGGCACATTTTCAATTTCAATTTCCTCTTCAGTTGAAGTGACATTAGCAATACTTAACATACCTTGTCTTCTCCTCCTATGACATTCTCTATCTCTTTCTCTATACACTTCAACTTGGTCATTTGAAAGTTTTCTTTTGTGTTTAGACTTCCAACCCCGTTAGACACAATATGACCCCTAACGACAATGTAAGTTTTCACTTTAAGAATCTCCCAAAAGCACAATTTTGTCTCTAGCTATCTGAAACCCCGTGATCCTTGACAGAAAACATAGGACCCAGACTGTCGGTTGTTGGAATCTACAAAATGGCCCACAAACCCTTTTTTTCTTGGTTTTTAGTACTAAAATCGGATATCGGATTTTATCCGCTATCCGATTTTTGTACAAAAATATGTGGTCCCCCCAAAAAATTCCTGTTGCCGCCATTTATGAACTAAATTGCCACATGGCAGAAATCCGATATTTGATTAAATCGGATTTTATTGGTCATATTTTAGAGAGAGAGGGAGGGGGGGGCAGAGGGAGAGAGGGAGAGAGAGAGAGAGAGAGAGGAGAGAGGGAGAAAGAGATAGAGAGAGAGAGAGAGAGAGGAGGAGAGGGACACAATATGACCCCTAATGACATGACTTGGTGTCTTAAGGAGTCCTATGGTGTCCCAAGACACCATATGACCCCTATGGACACCATATGACCCCTATGGACACCATATGACCCCTAACGACACCAAATCATGTCGTTAGGGGTCACATTGTGTCCTACGACCCCGTAAGACACAATATGACCCCTAATGACATGATTTGGTGTCTTAAGGGGTCCTATGGTGTCGTTAGGGGTCATATGGTGTCTTGTGACACCATAGGAACCCTTAAGACACCAAATCATGTCGTTAGGGGTCATATTTACACCATAGAACCCCTTAAGACACAATATGACCCCTTAGGACACAACAATATTGTGTCATTAGGGGTCATAGGGTGTCCTAAGAGGTCATAAGGGTTCTTGGGACACCATATGACCCCTACGACACCATAGGACCCATTAAGACACCAAATCATGTCGTTAGGGATCATATTGTGTCCTACGACCCCGTTAGACACAATATGACCCCTAACGACATGATTTGGTGTCTTAAGGGGTTCGATGGTGTCATTAGGGGTCATAGGGTGTCCATAGGGGTCATATGGTGTCCCATGAACCCTTATGACCTCTTAGGACACCAAATGACCCCTAATGACACCATATTGGGTCGCTTTGGGTCATATTGTGTCCTAAGGGGTCATATTGTGTCTTAAGGTGTCCTATGGTGTCCCACGACACCATATGACCCCTAACGACACCATAGGACCCCTTAAGACACCAAATCATGTCATTAGGGGTCATATTGTGTCCTACGGGGTCGTAGGACACGATATGACCCCTAACGACATGATTTGGTGTCTTAAGGGGTCCTATGGTGTCGTTAGGGGTCATATGGTGTCCATAGGGGTCATATGGTATCCCATGAACCCTTATGACCTCTTAGGACACCATATGACCCCTAATGACACCATATTGTTGTGTCCTAAGGGGTCATATTGTGTCTTAGGTGGTCCTATGGTGTAAATATGACCCCTAACGACATGATTTGGTGTCTTAAGGGGTCCTATGGTGTCACAAGACACCATATGACCCCTAGCGACACCATAGGACCCCTTAAGACATCAAATCATGTCATTAGGGGTCATATTGTGTCTTACAGGGTCGTAGGACACAATATGACACCTAACGACATGATTTGGTATCGTTAGGGGTCATATGGTGTCCATAGGGGTCATATGGTGTCTTGGAACACCATAGGACCCCTTAAGACACAATATGACCCCTTAGGACACTATATGACCCAAAGCGACCCAATATGGTGTCACTAGGGGTCATATGGTGTCGTAAGAGGTCATAAGGGTTCATAGGACACCATATGACACCATAGGACCCCTTAAGACACCAAATCATGTCATTAGGGGTCATATTGTGTCTTATGGGGTCGTAGGACACAATATGACCCCTAACGACATAATTTGGTGTCTTAAGGGGTCGTATGGTGTCACAAGACACCATATGACCCCTAACGACACCAATCGACCCCTTAAGATACCAAATCATAACATTAGGGGTCATATTGTGTCTTACGGGGTCGTAGGACACAATATGACCCCTAACGACATGATTTGGTGTCTTAAGGGGTCTGATGGTGTCGTTAAGGGTCATATGGTGTCCATAGGGGTCATATGGTGTACCATGAACCCTTATGACCCCTAATGATACCATATTGGGTCGCTTTGGGTCATATTGTGTCCTAAAGGGTCATATTGTGTCCTAAGGGGTCCTATGGTGTCCCAAGACACCATATGATCCCTACGGACACCATATGACCCCTAACGACACCATAGGACCCCTTAAGACACCAAATCATGTCGTTAGGGGTCATATGGTGTCCTAAGGGGTCATAGACCACAATATGACCCCTTAGGACACAATATGACCCAAAGCGACCCAATATGGTGTCATTAGGGGTCATATGGTGTCTTGAGAGGTCATAAGGGTTCAGGGGACACCATATCACATAACTATCATTAGGGGTCATAGTTATGGGTCGTAAGACACCATATGACCCATAACGACATGATTTGGTGTCTTAATGGGTCATATGGTGTCCCAAGACACCATATGACCCCTAACGACATGATTTGGTGTCTTAATGGGTCATATGGTGTCCCAAGACACCATATGACCCCTAACGACACCATAGGACCCCTTAAGACACCAAATTGTGTCGTTAGGGGTCACATGGTCTCTCTCTCTCTCTCTCTCTCTCTCTCTCTCTCTCTAAAATATGACCAATAAAATCTGATATCCGATTTAATCGGATATCGGATTTCTGCCATGTGGCAGTCTACTTCATAAATGGCGGCAAAGGGAAATTCTTTGGGGACCGCAAATTTTTGTACTCAAATTTTCAAATTTCAAATTTTGGCTCGGGAATGCTTTGGTATTAGGCTTGGAAGAGACAAGCCTAGAAAGGCAACTGAAAAAACGTGTTTTTCAGTATTCCTTGATTTTCCAAACTTTACACTGGTAGCTGACAACTTTTTTTGTAGCCAAAATTGATAAAACGAAAAGGGTTTTTTAAGGACGTTCCCAGTTTTCCAACAATATAAGGCTTGTCTTATTTCGACTTTAGTAAATAATTATTGTTTATTTTCTAATTGAGTTCTGACAATAGTCCTGATTGATATACTGATTGAAAAACACACATAACTTTCAAATGGTATAACATTTTTTGAAACCGAAACATGCGTCACATCCTATGCTTCGTCTACTATAGGGAAAAAAAATTTTAAAAAAAAATTCATAAGGTTTTGACCAAGTTAAGGTGGTCAGACGTAGGAGTTTCTAAATTTCTGAAAAGTTGTAGTAAAAAATCATAAATAATTATTTAATTCATAAAAAATTAAAAAAAAATATGTGTCACATCCGGACATGAGTCTAATACGTATATTATAAATATTATAAAAAAATATTAAGATTTGATTGTGATTAGGGTGGTCAGACATACGTCTACTTTTTTTTTTCCTGAAATTTTAGTACCACTGCATTGAAATTTGAAATGTTCATCAAATAGGATTTTTTTTTCCCAAAAAACAACTAGTAGCATAGAAACTACATTCAATTTTCTATATATTCTCTTCTTGCATATTTTAAAAATAATGTTCACAACTTGTTCAAATTTTCATGTCAAGTTGCATAACTCTGATTTTTCTGAAATTTCATTGCCACTTAAGGGCCTGTTTTGGCACACCATGATCCTGCACATACCCGGATGCAAGGTATCATGATTACAAAGTCAAATCCAGCTTGATGCATCAATCCAAGTATGTAGATATGCAAAAATGTGCCTTGAAAGTCGAAATGGGACTTTATTAGGATTTAGTTAATTAATTAAAGAAGATAAAATAGAAAGGGGCACACTTGGGGTTAAGAGCCCAATTTTATAATGCGTGGAATGATGAGAGATTATTTTAGATTTAATTATATTAATAATTAAATACTTTATGAAATTTTAAAATACAAAATGCAGCACACTAAGGTGAGTGCTAACCTAAGCATGAAATTGGACAACCTTCAAGGGTGTATAATTTACGATGCTATAGTATTAAATATTATTTATGCAAGAGTTATGCACAAAATAAGTTCCTAATCATATGTTGTAGATACATTGAACTTGGACACATTCATAGATCCATTGAGTGTGGATGTTTTTGAGAAGTTGCTTTCTTTTGCATTGTAAACTCTATAAATGCAAAGTGTTGTATAAGAGAAAGTGGATGAAGGATTATTGAAATAAATCGTTATGCTGTCAAAAATGTATTAGATTTCTATATCACAGTCAGAGACACCTACAAGAGAATAGACTCTGCATTTGTATTGTAATCCATGTTTTCGTTTTGCATGAAAACAAGATAACCCCTATGAATTTTTCTCAAATTCATCCTCTTTTCTCTTAAGTCCGGTAATGAGGCATTTTTGTTATCTCGTTTGTCTTCAAATACTTGGTATTCGAAGTTGGAATTCCCTCCAATTTGTTACAATTTCAAAATTTTAACTTAAAAGTTAAGTCCCCTAGTTTGGTATCAAGTTGGGTTTCAAACCCGATCTTGCACCATTTTTTGTTACTTGGTATCAAGTCGAGTTTTAAACCTGACTCTACACCATGATAATCAACTTTGGTGTCAATAGAACCTATAGGTCTGATTTACAACAAAATGATGCATCGTTTTTCATTTATTGATTTTAGAGTTTGATTTTCATCAACTTTATTTTACCCATGTATTTATCAATTTATGCCTTATTTTTCTTCATTATTGTTTTCATGGAGATTTAGGAGTTTGATTTCTTTCAAAACCAGATTTGCTAAGCTCATGGTATGTATTATTCTTGCCTTTTTCTTTTATTTTCATCATGGGCTTTATCTCTCCATCAAAATATTTATCATTGATCATATACATTGAAGTTTTTCTTCAATGAATATGGTTAATGATAAAATTTCGATGTCATTTTATCAGTTTTTATAAAACCCTAGAGTCGGGACTGTAAACTCAGTGCACACCATAGTTTTATCTAGGGTGTGATTCGGGTTACAATCTCGACTCACCCCCTTTTATTTCCTCTTTGTTTTAAAAGCTTTGTGGTGTGTGGCGTGGCTATGGCCCCATTATACACTGGAGTTTAGCTCTATAGTGTGTGGCAGGGACACAGTCCCACCACTCATTTTTATTGCCTTTCTTTGGAATAGTGTTGCTGGTTATTAGGTTTGTAAACCTGATCATCACCACCACCTTTGAAGTAACAGTGGTGATAGGGGTTAAAAACCTGACCCCCACCATCGTATGGTATGCATTTCGATTGAAGATTTTCCAAAGTGTCGATCGGGGGTATAACCTTGCTCGACACCACCACCATAATGCTTTTCCTTAGGTGTCGATCGGGGTTACAACCTCAACTTGCACCAAATCAATGATGTTTTTAATAGGTTTATGTCGCGGTTTTAACCCCACCCAACACCTATCCTTGGCTCTTCCATTAACAAGTGTAATTTGGAGTTATAACTCTGACATACACTTAACCAATATTTTGATTTTGCATAAAAATAGGTGTAAATCAGAGGTACAACTCTGAATTACACCACTATATGTAATGTTCCCTTGGTGTACATTTTGGGGATACAAACCCGATACACACCTATTTTGGTTTTATGCTTTATATAAAGTGAAAATCGGACTTATAAGTCTGATATGCACATGTTGATGATTTTACATCTACATTAAGTGCAAATCAGACTTATAAGTCGAATTTGCATCTAATACACACACTTGCGAATTGGTGGTTTTTGACCAATTTGTAATTGATCGATGGGTTTTATCCTATCAAATGAAAACTTCTATGGAGGTTAATCATCTCAAATGATGATCTTTTCATGTTGCAGTGTATTTATTGCAAATGACAGAGCCTTCACCTAGCACTTGAGATTCATCCAGTTTTTCCTCTTTCGTATCTATCATCCAATATTAAGAATATCAAGGATACAAAAATCATCCATGTGGATCTCGATTAATTCCTAAAAAGAGTAAAGGAGCCACTAGTATCTTATAAAATGGATCCCACCATCAACTGTGAAATACATCTCATGTAAGTCTTTCTTATGTTTGCACAAAATCCAGAATTTGCGTTGGACCTAGCCAACAGGTATGACCCTACCACCAAATTAGTGAAGGATGTGAATGGAAAGAAGACACTCATAAAGCTTGATGGGGATTTCTTTGATACAATCTCCAAGTGTTCACTTATAGATCAGTGTGATGAGATTGACATGCAATCAGTAGTGGCCTATTTTAGTAAAAACTTAGATAAATGCAGGAAGAATATAAATGAAAATTGATTAAAGAACCCTAGGCCTAAAATTGCAAGGTTGTCAAAGACTCTTCCTTGTAGTGATTTCATTGAGGAATTCAATGATCTCATTACTCTTCTCGACAGAGTAAAAGGCCTCCTCACTTCCAATACTTACCACAAGTGGATGTATCAATACATTCACATTATCAAACAAAATAAGAAGAAGATCTACTGGGGCAAGTAGATTGTAGAGGCTTTATCTGAGCAGCTGACCAAGGACTACTTTGAAGTTCTATATGAATTCCTACCTTGTCTATGCAACTACCACAATGAGACATATTCCAAGTTTATCTACCACGGGTGATAAAAACTAGATTCCTATGTACAAGTACTTCACTCAGTTGACTCTCAAGGAGAGTTTACATCATTAAAGGAGGATCAATGATGCCTTCTTTGTTCACTAAATGTTCTTATTTAATAAGTATCTTTAGAACAAGAGAGTTTCAGATGAGGCTTGGAAGGTGACGAGTGAATATGGTTGTATTTTCCTACAAATCATCACATTTACATATTAGGATTGGATGATTTGATGAAGAACCCTTCATGCTCCCTAGGTATCCGTTAGACAAGATCATCCTTATGGAGATGGCTCGCCAAATGATATCAATCCATGAGTGTCAATCTGGAGCTCATAAGACAAGTCTCAAGTTCTCCATTGCCATAGGGATATATTCCATCAACTCCATCTACAAGGCTCATGCCATGGAGGAGGAGATGAGGAGAGTGACCATGAGATTCTTCAAAATTGGGAAGTATTTTTACTACAAGGGCATGAAGAACAAAATGGAGAAGAGATACAGTCATTTCCACCATATTGAGAATGTATGGATTGATTGTAGAATAGAAGAGGACATTCAAAGACTTGACTACTACCATTTGATAGTAGAATAGATTGATAATTTTGATCTTTTTGATATTCCCAAGGATCTTGAAGAGGATGGAGACATACTAGATCCTATATATGAGAAAAAACAAGATTGTTGGATCACTTTTTCCTCTTATCCAATAGTCCCAAAAGGAGAATACTTTGATAAGGGCCAGGTTCCAAATAATTCTTGATAATACCAGTGTTTGGTTGAATCTACATGGTGTTCAACTAAAGACTTTCCAAACCAAATCATTTGAAGAAGATGGTGCAAGGCCTAAGGGAAGAATTTATGAATTGATGACCAAGAACAAACAGGATCCTACAGCTCCTAAAGGTCTAAAATTCAAGTTCACTATTGGAAAAGTTAAAAGCCAAAGTGAGTCGTTAGTTCAAGAGACTCAATTCGATGATGAAGTTGAAGGAGAAGAAGAATAAAATGAAGATGAAATGGAGAATGAGCTGGAACATGAGGAAGGAGAATTTGATGAGGAGGGATTACCTGAAATTGCAAGTACTTCCCAATTTCAAGAGACGAAAGAAGGTGTTCCTCTTACATCATGTGATATCATATGTACTACTTCAATCTTTGTTACTGATGCTATTCATTTGGGTTCCATTGTGTCATTTTCATCTCAAGCTCCTAAAATTCATATTATTCCCTCTACTTCCACAAGTGAATCTACCCTTGATACACCTCATGACAACCTTGATACTATTTTCCTTCCCAATTTGTCTAAGGTTACTTCTTGCATGTCGGAAGATTTCAATAAATTCATGTCGGAAACCCAAGTTCCTCAGGTTTCTACCACTCCAAACCCACCCTCCATTGTTACCTCAACTCCACCCATTGTTACAACAAGTATTCAATCTCAGGAGTTGGAAACACAAGTGTTGAATACTGGAGTTGATGATGACACTTATTTGCCACCCTGGCTAGTGTCTAACACTCATAAGAGAATGAAGCAAGCCATCTCTCCAAATGACTTTGATTTCATTCAATTTGTACCTGTTAAGCCAGAGGTCACTAAGAAGGCCAAAAATTTGTCCAGATTAAGAATGGACTCATTAAAGATCAAATATTTTAAAATGGCAATTCCCCCTCCAGACACAAACTTGGATAAAGCGCATTCTATTGATTATGTCATTAAAATAATTGATTTGGGTAAACAAACACATGAGGGTGTAGTTGAAGATGCTCAAACTTATTTCTAGCATCTTGAGGAAATGTTCAATGAGGATAAAGTTAAGAAAGATAACTTGAAGAAAAAATTTGATCGGCTCACAACGATACTAAGCAAGATTACCAAATCATCAGAGGTAGTTGAGCCGATCACTTCTTTAGTGGGTGAGAAAATTGTTAAGCAAATTAAATAGGTAAATTCTCATGGGAGAATAGTTGGCGAATGGATGGATAGACTACTGAGCTAGGGAGCTCATCTCCTGTGTTCAACAATTACTCTTGTAAACAACTTGGAGGAGGTAAAAATTGAAATTGATAAAACTTTGAATTTTTTTTCTAATGAGTTATAAGCATTGAGAAGAACTTTGACTCTTGGTTGAATTTAGAAGATTTCCAATTGGATGTTCTATTTGATAATGGAGAGAGCCCTTCAAGGGATGTGTACATTGAGCAAAGACAAATATTGGAAAATCAAATGAACACAATAGAGATGCTTCTCAAAGATTTGAGGAAAACACAAAAAGAATGTAATGACAAAGGTCAAGACATCATCGAGAAGATATCAGCTCTTCCTTACACTTTCCTTGATGAGAACCAGAAGCTCCTTTATGAATATGTCATCATCAAAGAGTTTAGTTTTCTAATTGGTGAAGAGGTTGATAAACAAGATTTCTCATTATCCTCAATTTATAAGTCAATTAGGACTCTTCTTTAAATTAGTCATAGTTTTTCCTAATTTCATGTTGCACCTCCCCCTATATATATGAGGTTGCTTATTGTAATTTCTATCTATAATCTTTAATCTATATGACAAAACTTTGTTGAAGTAAAGCGCAAAAGTGAATCTTTGTGTTCCTATCTTGATGAAATAAGAAGAAAGATTTGGCATCTAGACTTTGTGTTGGATTCATTTGTGGTTTATGGTGAAAGTGTTCTTATGTAATTTTCATTATAAATTCTTATTTTACTCAAGTAAATGAGTGTTGAGAGAACATTGTTAAAGTGTAGAGGCAATTGTTAATTTGTGAACTTTGTGTCATATTTTGACTATTGTTAAAAGAATTAGGAATTCGTGATCATGATATCATTTTTCAAGACTTTGTGTGTCATAGTATTTTCTAGTTAAATTTAGCTAAGAAATATATTAAGGTTACACTTTGAAGACTTTGTGCTTTATTGTGTCATCTTGGAAAGGAAATCATAACTTGAAGAATATTATCATTTCATAAAAACATCATGAAAAGTGAAATTAAGAACCAATTAAAAGACTTTGTGCTTTACTTTAATTTTCTCAATTAACACATTGGGTTACAAAAGAATTTGTAAAAAGGGTGGTTCGACAGCAGTGAATTTTAAGACTTTTAGCTTGAGCACTATTTCTCATCTCGGAGAAGCAATAGAAGATTATTTTCCTTTATAGAAACTTTGCTTCTTTTCTTATCTACATTGTATCATTCTTGCATTCTAAGTTAATTTGTAATAGTAAAATTGTAAGAATTATTGCTGCTCTATGTTATAAATTATTTCCTAAAAAGAGAGGAAAACAATAACATCTATCTTGAAAAAAAGAGGATAGGATGATGTACCACCCATGTTAGAATAGGATTTGAAGTTGCATCATATATTATTATGATAGAGTAGTGAATCACAGGGTGAGCCTTCCCTTAAGAATCAAGAGAGATTTAATCTCATGTTGCTATGGTTGAAACCAAAATTTGGTAAACTCTTCTAGTTTGAAATTTTTTCAACCAACATGTATGTAATAGTTTTTATTGCAATGCAAAAACGATCTGTGTTTTGGTGTGGTGGTTTTTTTCCTGAAAGGGTTTTCCCATATTAAATCTTTTATAAATTTTGTATTCTTCTTAAGTCTGAAATTTATTTTTGTGTGGTTTTTCTTTTATCTATAACTTTTTTCAGTTGTTTGCAAAGAAATTTGCATTCACTCTCCTAGGGGTTTGCATTAGGAAGGTTGTTTTCACTCCTCTTCTTTCCTTTCATGATCTACCCCCTCTCTATTCAAATTCTACGAGAGGAAGTTGATCCATCATTTGTTTTAGTTTAATAAAATTATTCAAGTGGAAATATTTAATTTTAATTTTGTTTGTCTTCAATGGTATTCAATTACCTTTCAGTGAAATTAAGATTTGAAAACATTATGAGTTCATGAACTTGAATATTGGCCAAAACACAACTCTTCAAAAAAAAAAAAAATTTCCTTCATTTCTCTTCCTCTTGATGATTCTGTTTTTTCAAAAGGATGAAGATTCAATGAACTTATAAGTTTGTCACCTCAAGAATTGAATAAACCATTTTACTGATATTGGTCTTTAATGAACCAAATGGTTCAAAAACTAAATCATTCAACAAAAATAAACCTTCTGGTAGAAATTAAAATTGGTGAACCAAAATATTTCAGGATTATTAATTTTTGATGAATCAAATAGTTTGTGAGATATACCATCGGTAAAAAAAAGCATTTCAATAGAAATTGAATTTGGTGAACAAACAAGTTTACTAATAGAAACCTTATTGGTGAGATTTCAAGTTGGAAAACTAAGGAATTTGTGCCAACACATGAAGTTATCATCCATCAACTATTTATCAAACTTTAGAGATAATCCGCAAACATAGTGTACCATCATAAATTGTCATCGAGCCAATTTACACCTCATGTTTGTGCCCCTACTTTAGCGTGTCCCTTTCTCTTATCCTATTGATAGGGAGATTGAGTGAGAAGTTGCTCAATAGTTCTAAATTGGTTTAATCTATCAAGTGGACCCAAAGGATATGCTTTTTCTTTGTTTTCAATTAGTGGTTTCAATAACAAACTTCAACACCCACACCTCTTCTCAAACAACCACCCCATTGTGTGTTATACAACTTTGTTCAAATTTGCTTCCTCAATGTTACTCAAATCCTCCACCATAGGTCCACACCCCAAAATTATGTCTTAACTCTCAAAATTGATTGAAATAGGTCCATCGTGTGTATTTCAACTATTTTTCACAAGTTTGGAAGGTTCTAACATCATTTGGGCAATCAGGTTCACTTTTAGTGAAAACGGGGCTAAAAGGCTACTAGCCCGTAGAGGCCTAATTTGAGTGAAATTTTCTTATATGGTGCAACGATGGCCAAGAAAACATAGGAACCTAACTTGGATGGTGTCAACAAGGTCCAAGCTCTAGGATTTTTATGGTTTTGGCTCCTGAGAGGGTGGTTTAATGACTGTCCACATTTTTAGGCAAGAAAAGAGGGTTTTAAGAGGGTTTTGCACATGAAACAAACGAAGTCTCTTCTAAACCAAAAACCAAGATTCTAAATTCTTGGATAACCTCTAACCCATCATCTAGAACAAGTCTCCAAATCTGCCCTGCATGACATTACATCAAACACTTGCCATACAACAACAAAATGACTGTTAAAATGCATTGTCATTGCTAATTCACCATTTTTTGCTACACTTTGAAGGGTTAGAACTTAATAAATAACTTCACCAAAGCATGTAACAATCTCCAAACACTTTTTCAACACTTGTCACAATATTCCAAGCATGAATATGTTCATTTTTCAACCTTGGATGGAAAAGGCATTAAATTTCCCAAAACTGAGTACTTGCTGCCAGGCACAACTTCACACATTTGCAAGATAAAATACTCACTATTTGGAGTTCTAAATACATTTATAACTCCAAGAAGACTAAGGCAGACCTCTTCCTTAAGTTTTTTCACTCAATTGACCTCTGAGCACAAACTTATTTGAGTCTTTTTCAAATTTACTAGCCAAGTCCATCTCCAACTTGCCTAGCATGAACTCAAAAACACTTCCTTTGCACAACCCTGGCCGAAAGATGAATTATTTACACTATAAATGGGCAATAAAACATGTCTAATCCCATCCATGGGAGCCCGAACCTGGAATTAGACAAGTTGATGCATTTTGGAGGCCAAAACCCTTGACATGGCAGCCAAAGAGCAAAAATGAAATAATTTTACAAAACCAACTTCCCAATGCACAACCTGCAAAGAAATTACATAAAGTGCATTGAATATACACCAAGATCAGTGTCCAAAAGGTACAGTACGGAAATGATAAGCTACAAATGAAGCTCAAAACATGAGAAAATTGTTGCCCTTTTGATTAATTATGATAGAAAGTACAAAAGCCAACCCTATACCAAGAAGAGGGAGGAATATATATAGAATTTGAAAGTGGTTATCAATTCTTGTATGGACATAAGGCATTTTTTTGTCTTTGTTTTACAAAAAGTGTCCAAAATGACAACTTTTACAAGCAAAAATGACAATTTTTGTTGCTCCAAGTGACAATTTGAGCAACCTAACTCAACCAACCTTCCAAAATCACCTAGGAATGACTAAAAATACTTTCTAAATATGTTTCAATGCTTTCCAAAGCATGGCTAAGCCTATAAGGTGATTTTTGACTTTTTAGCCTTATTTGGCCTAGAAGCACAAAATTGACAATTCAAGCCCTAAGAAGCAAAACTTGATCTCTCAAGCACAAAATGAGATCAAACACTTATGAAATGACTAAAAAAAACCTATGAAAATGTTTCAAAACTAACAAGACACTTAAGCATGAAAAATAACAAAAAATGGAGAGTGAAGCATGACTAGGTGCTCCTACACCATACTCCCCTAAAGACAAAGAAGTCATGTGACTCCTTGAGGTAGAAAAGAAGAAGGAATTCCAGACTTAGAGAAATCAGATTCATGTACCCAAGTGGCTTCTGAAAGTGGTTTATCTTTCCACTTGATGAGATGCTCCATGTACACTTGATGGCAAGTCCTCTTGTAAACTCTTGAGTCCAACACCTTTTCAACTTGAGGAATGGATGGAGGAGGCAAAGATAGGTCTGAAAAAGACTTGTGAACATCTGAAACTCTATCATCCTCCTTAGGAAGCTGACCTTTGAATGCCACCAAATCTGAAACATTGAAAATAGGAGACAAAGAAAGATCAGTAGGCAAATCAATTTTATATGCATTAGAACCATACTTAGCCAATATCTTGCAAGGACCTATCCACCTCATTTGGAGCTTACTAGGAACTCCCTTTTGCAATCTAGACTTGTTCAAATTCACCATCACAAAGTCCCCAACTGAAAATTGAACATCCCTCTTTGATGCATCCACTCTAGCTTTCACTTTTTGCGAGGTATCTTGAAGAGTCTTTCTCACTTGCTCATGAACTTCCTTCATTGATTGAGCCATGTCATCTATTGTACCACTCTTTTGTTGCATGTTACCAAGATCCCTTAACTCCATGACACCTCTTGGGTGCATCCCATAAACAATCTCAAAGGGACTCTTACTAGTTGACTTGTTAACACTATCATTGTATGCAAATTCTGCCTGATGGATGAGTTGATCCCAACTTTGGCCATATTCCTTTGTCAAACACCTTAAGAGGTTGCCAAGAGTCCTATTGACCACCTCAGTTTGGCCATTAGTATATGGGTGATAAGCTGAACCAAAAGAAAGATTAGTACCCAATTTTTTCCACAATGTCTTCCAAAAATGGCCAATAAACTTAACATCTCTATCAGAAACAATGCTAGAAGGTAATCCATGGATTCTAATCACTTCCTTGAAAAACAAATAGGCTATATGACTAGCATCATGTGTAGTCTTGCAAGGAATAAAGTGTGCCATTTTACTAAATCTATCCACAATCAGAAAGATGCTATCAAAACCAACTTGAGTCTTAGGTAAGCCTACCACAAAATCCATGCTAACACATTCCCAAGGCCTTGTAGGAATTGGAAGATGTTGATAAAGACCAACATTAGAAGTATTACCTTTTACTTTCTGACAAACCATACATTGCTCCACATACCTTTTGACATCGTGCTGCATTTTAGGCCAATAATGGAAACATTGCACCAACTCCAATGTTTTGTTGAAACCAAAATGTCCACTCAAACACCCATTATGCTTTTCTTGAATCAGATTCTCCCTCATTGAGCTTTTAGGAACACATAGCTATCCACCTTTAAATAACAAACCATTTTGGGAAGTATAATCAACATATTCACTATGAAAAGAATTATCAAATGCTTGGCAAACCTTATAGATGGCTGCAAAATCTTCATCATTGGGATACATTTCTTTGAAGCACTCTATGTCAATACTTTGAACCTGTACTTCCTGCACTGTTAGAAGCCTTCTACTCAAAGCATCTGCTACTTTATTGCATTGTCCTTTCTTGTGCTTAAGAGTAAAAGTGTATGATTATAAGTACTCAACCCATTTAACATGCCTATGATTTAACTTCTTGTGAATTCAAGAAACTCAAAACCTGATTATCTGTGTAAACAACAAACTCCTTTGGAAGCAAATAATGTCTCCACTTTCTAAGTGCTTGAAGTAAAGCATAGAGTTCCAAATCATAGGAAGAGTACTTATTTTTAGCATCATTAAACTTTTCACTAAAGAAAGCTATAGGTCTATTATCCCGACTTAACACTGTACCTACTACAATATTACTAGCATCACATTCAATAGTAAATAACTTGTCTAAACTAGGAAGTATAAGCATTGGTTGAGAAGCAACCTTGGTTTTAAAAATTTCAAACCCCTTATTTTCTACATATGTCCACTGAAACTTTACCTTAGCTCCGCCTTTTATAGTATCAAGCATTGGTGCACAAATTTCACTAAACCCTCTGATGAACTTCCTGTAGAACTATGCTAAACCATGAAAACTTCGAACATCACTTGCTGATTTGGGTGTAGGCCAATTTGTGATGGCTTCCACCTTGGTTTTATCCATTTTCAAATCTCCACCTGAGATCACAAAGCCAAGATAAACCAGTTCCCATTTCATAAAATCACACTTTTCCAAATTGATTGTCAGTTGTTCATCATATAACTTGTTCAAAACAATTTCAAGATGCTTCAAATGCTCTTCTTTAGCTTTACTAAATATTAGTATGTCATCTAAGTACACCACTACAAATTTAATAATGGAATCATGCAACACTTCATTCATGAGTCTCATGAATGTACTTGGGGAATTAGAAAGACCAAATGGCATAACTAACCACTCATAAAGACCCTCATTTATTTTGAAAGTTGTTTTCCATTCATCACCTTCTTTTATCTTGATTTGGTGATAACCACTCTTGAAGTCAATTTTTGTGAAATACTTTGCACCTCCCAAACAATCCATCAAATCCTCAATCCTTGGAATAGGAAATATATACCTGATAATGATTCTATTAATGGCTCTTGAATTTGTGCATAATCTCCATGTACCTCCTTTCTTAGGTGCTAAAACGATAGGTATTGCACAAGGACTTATACTTGTTCTTATCAGATTTTGATCTAGGAGTTCTTGCACTTGTCTTGCCACTTCTTTGTTCTATTCAGGAGTCATCTTATAGGCTGCTTTGTTTGGTAAAGAGGCTCCTAGTATGAAGTCTATCTGATGGCTAATGGCTCTAGGAGGTGGTAAGGTTGCAGGTGTTCCATCCCTTATGATTTCCTTAAAGTTATCGAGTATTTGTTGCACTTCTTGTGGTATTTCAACCTTCTTCTCCTTCTTTTCTTCCTTGGGTGTCACTATGAGTGCAAATCCCACTCCTTTACCCTCTTCAAGTGTGTTAATAAACTCTTTCTCATTCACTATTAAAGCATTTGATTCTTTAACCTTTTGTCCTCTTTCTCTCCATTTAAAGACTGAATTTTGTATGTAACACCATCCTTCTGAAATGAGTAGGATTTCTTTTCACCATTGTGTATGGCTTTCTTGTCAAATTGCCAAGGTCTACCAAGAAGTAGATGGCAAGCATCCATTGGAAGAATATCACATAAGATCTTATCTTGATACCCTCCTATAGTGAATTCTACCCATGTTTGTTCATTGACAAGAACATGATGCTCCCTATTAAACCATGTGACTTTATAGGGATGTGTGTGAGGGATTGTTTCTAGTTTGAGTTTCCTCACTGCTTCTTCTAAAAGTATGTTATCTATCGATCCTAAATCAATGACCACCTTGCATACCTTTCCCATGATCTTGCACTTAATTATAAAAAATGACCTTCTTTGAATAGGTTCCTCATTGATTGGCTCCTTTATCAAGACTCTTCTCATCATCAAACTCTCACCATCTTCTGATGTTAAGCTCACTTCATGAGACTTGCTGCTTGCTACATTTTCTTGCACATAATTCACTTTTCTTTCCCCTCCTTGTGATGAAGTGGGTTTCTTTGGACATCTGTAGGCAGGGTGCCCCAACTTCTGACAATTGTAGCATCTCATGGTGGAGAAGTAGGACCCTCTTCCTGGTCCACTAGATCTACCTCTACCTAGGTTGCTAGATCCCCTTCCTCTATATCTACTCTTGCTATATGAATCCCCACTTTGCTCAATAAGTTTGGATTCTCCTTGGGACCTTTGATCTCCTCTTCCACCAAAACTTCCTCTATGGCCTCTACCATCTCTACCCCTACCTCTACCTATATTTCTTTGTTCTTTCTTTTTCTTATTCTTCACTTCCACTTTTAGTGCTAGTTGATAGCACTTGTGAACTGTTTGTGGACATAACAAACTCATCTCTTCATGTATGTTCCATCTCAATCCATTCAAATACCTTGCTACTTTTATAATCTCATCCTCTACTACCTTGGATCTCATGCATAGTTTTTGAAACTCCTCAGTGTAGCTACAAACATCTAAGTCTTTTTGTCTCAAGTTTTGTCTTTTCCTATGTAGTTGGATCTCATAGTCTTCAGGAAGATAAGTTTCTCTAATTTTGGTTACCATTGCTTTCCAGGTGGCTATTGGTTGCTTACCTTCTTTCACCCTTTCCTCTTGGATTAACTTCCACCAAGTTAAGGTTGCCCCTCTCAACCTTGATTTTGATACTTTAACCTTTTGTGCTTCAGTTATTCCATCACATTCAATATGGTTTTCTAGGCCTTCAATCCATTCTATAAGAGCATTTGGATCCATCTTTCCACTAAAAAGAGCCACTCCCTCTAAGGTTTTACCACTCATGTCTCTCAAAGCTTTCAAGAATGGTTCTTTCTCAAGAACTGGGTCAGGTATGGGGACCTCATCTTCTATTGCCATCATTTTTCCCTTATCTCCAACCTTATCATGGACTTCTTCAGTCTTAACTTCAACTTCAACTAGTTTTGTTGCTAGTCGCTCCAACCTCACTCCGAGTGCTCTATTTTCTTCTTCTTGGTCTTTGACCTTCTTGGCTAACTCAACATTAGCCGCCATGTTTTCTTCTAAGGATTCTATTGATCCTAAGTCAATTTGTTTTGTCTTTTCACTTGAATCTTACTCAAGCTCTGATACCACTATGATAGGGAGATTGAGTGAGAAGTTGCTCAATAGTTCTAAATTGGTTTAATCTATCAAGTGGACCTAAAGGATATGATTTTTCTTTGTTTTCAATTAGTGTTTGCAATAAAGAAACTTCAACACCCACGCCTCTTCTCAAACAACCACCCCATTGTGTGTTATACAACTTTGTTCAAGCTTGCTTCCTCAATGTTACTCAAATCCTCCACCACAGGTCCACACCCAAAAATTATGTCTTAATTATCAAAATTGATTTAAATAGGTCCATCATGTGTCTTTAAACTATTTTTCACAAGTTTGGAAGGTTCTAACATCATTTGGGCAATCAGGTTCACTTTTAGTGAAAACGGGGCTAAAAGGCTACTAGCCTGTGGATGCCTAGCTTAAGTGAAATTTTCTTATATGGTGCAACGATGGCCAAGAAAACCTAGGAACCTAACTTGGATGGTGTAAAAAAGGTCCAAGCTCAAGTATTTTTATGGTTTTGGCTCCTGAGAGGGTGGTTTAATGACTGTCCAAATTTTCAGGCAAGAAAAGAGGGTTTTAAGAGGGTTTTGCACATGAAACAAACGAAGTCTCTTCTAAACCACAAACCAAGCTTCTAAATTATTGTAGAACCTCTTCCCCATAATTTATAACAATTATCCAACTCTTCCCTGCATGACATTACATCAAACACTTGTCATACAACAACAAAATGACTGTTAAAATGCATTGTCACTGCTAATTCATTATTTTTTGCTGCACTTTGAAGGGTTAGAACTTAATAAATAACTTCACCAAAGAATGTAACAATCTCCAAACACTTTTTCAACACTTTTCACAAGATTCCAAGTATGAATATGTTCATTTATCAACCTTGGATGCAAAAGACATTAAATTTCCCAAAACTGAGTACTTGCTACCAGCCACAACTCCACACATTTGCAAGATGAAATACTCACTGTTTGGAGCTCTAAATACATCTAAAACTCCAAGAATACTATGGAAGACCTCTTCCTTAAGTTTTTTCACTCAATTGACCTTTGAGCACAAACTTATTTGAGTCTTTTTCAAATTTACTAGCCAAGTCCATCTCCAACTTGCCTAGTATGAACTCAAAAACACTTCCTTTGCACAACCCTGGCCAAAAGATGAATTATTTACATTGTACATGGAAAATAAAATTTTTCTAATTCCATCCATGGGTTCCCAAACCTGGAATTAGACAAGTTGATGCATTTTGGAGGCCAAAACCTTTGACAGGGCAGCCAAAGAGAAAAAATGAAACAATTTTACAAAACCAACTTCCCAATGCACAACCTACAAAGAAATTACATAAAGTGAATTGAATGTATACCAAGATCACTATCCAAAAGGTACAGTACAAAAATGATAAGCTACAGTACGGATTGCTATACAAATGAAGCTCAAAACATGAGAAAAATCAGAAAATTGCTGCCCTTTTGATTAATTATGATAGAAAGTACAAAATCCAACCCTATACCAAGAAGAGGGAGGCATATATAACATTTTAAAGTGGTTATCAATTCTTGTACAGACATAAGGCATTTTTTTGTCTTCTTTTTATAAAAAGTGTCCAAAATGACAACTTTTACAAGCAAAAATGACAACTTTTGTTGCTCCAAGTGACAATTTGAGAAACCTAACTCAACCAACCTTCCAAAATCACCTAGGAATGACTAAAAAAACTTTCTAAATATGTTTCAACTCTTTCCAAAGCATGGCTAATCTTATAAGGCGATTTTCCACTTTTTAGCCTTATTTGGCCTAGAAGCACAAAATTGACAATTCAAGCCCTAAGAAGAAAAACTTGATCTCTCAAGCACAAAATGAGATCAAAAACTTATTAAATGACTAAAAAAAACCTATGAAAACATTTCAAAACTTACAAGACACTTAAGAATGAAAAATACCAAAAAATGGAGATTAAAGCATGACTAAGTGCTCCTGCACCACCTATCTAGGTTTGTTCAATGCCTTAACTCCAATTTTTATGTAATGTACACTTGCCAACTCATTTCCTAGAGGTAAATACTTCTCCTAGGGCTAAACCATGGTCCATAACATTGTTGTCCCCCTTAGTTAGGCCCTATCTCTCTAATAGAAAATGAAATGTGTGGTTGTATATGATTGTTGGAAGTCATCCTAATCAGTAAATGACCTAGATACCCCTATATAAAGACATTTGATCAACCTAGTTTCAGAAATCCATAATAATTATTCAACTAAGGCATCCATGAAGTGTTCATCAATCATTTTCAAAGATCTTTAGGGTGATATATTTTTTATTCAACCATTGTGGAGCAACATTACATCATTCTTATGCAAGCATGTGTGTGTGATTAGGGTTTTATCACGTTCATGCCATTTCATAAAACATATGTGATTACATTCAAGAAGAAAAACATCATTATCAATAACTGCAAATATGAGGCATCCCTTTTCATTATTTATTTTATTATTTGCAATATTTCATTCAACATCAATTCCTCAACCACGGTTTGACTTAGGCAAACCCCTAATCCCAATAATTTCTCCCTTCTTTCTGTGTATAGGAAATAGGTACCAATCTATGATTTTTGGGATTGACATTATTCATAGAGACAAACAATTCCCCTTTTGACAACGAAAAGTGTAGAGGACAAAAGCGATGGGTATACATTACTCATATATTACTCAGATCCAGGTTTGTGGCTCCGTTTGAGGATCGTAGCTCACTGTTCATGCATATTTACTCCAATTTAGGGATAACTTTAAGAAAGAAACCCCCGAGAAAAATTGTAAAACCCTAGCAAATCAAGCATTATTTTGGGGGGGGAATTTTTATATTGGCGGTGAAATTTTTTTCAAAGTAGGAAAAAAAAAAAATTTGTATTGGTGATTTTTTTCTAGGGTACAAAAATTTCATAAAATTTTGGCAAATAATACCTTGTTCTGTGGGGAAAATATATATTGTAGGAGGAAAATATTTTTCGTTTAAAGGAACAAATATATAAGTGTATGGGCAAAAAAAATTTACTCTGAAGGAAAAATTATTTAGGTGTATTGGCAATTTCATGAATTCATTGTCATTAATAGACAAGGCACATCACATTAGATTAGTACATCACATTGAGTCCAGACTCTACATGATGTATCGATAAGCGCGGCCTCTTTGACACGTGAAATGTACATAAAATCCATCAGTGATTTTAAATCATTTGATGATCGTAGATCGATGGCTGGAGTTTTATTTTGGCCCAAATTTTTGAAGAGAATGTAGTTCTCCAAAAAGTGCCCGGAATGGAATTGGATTCAATAGACACGTATCAAATGCCACAGTCGATAATGTTGGTCATTTAATATATATCTAGTCACTAACTATAGTCCACTCTATCCACACGACTTCCAATATGGTATTTGGTACTGGTTTATAGCTATTTCCAATTTCATAGACTGGTGCAATTATGGGAAAGATTTGCAGAGATATACGAAATATTTAAAAAAATATAAAGGAATTAATATGGTTAGAGAAGGAATTATTACAATCAAGAGCTTCAGCTATTTATAGACGATCTCTGCTTCTTTCATCTTCAATTAGCCTTTGGTATATTAATCATCAGAGCTCACGGTATTTAAATTTTTCCTCTGGTTTAGGTCTATAGGCTTAGGCTGTATAATTTGGTATTCTGATTTCTCAAGATGGACACTCTTATCCACTTGAGAAGCATTTTTGTGGAGGACCAGAGGGCCTTTTTGGGCTCCGTTAGAGACCCAACCCTCTTATCAGTCTGTAAGGAGGTTGGGATGTTCACTAATGAGGTTGTGAGGATGGTGTTGGGTAGAGAGTTTCTGCATAATGAAAATAGATACTGTGTTAACATGGACATTGCATCCTAGTTCTTGGCATCTCTTCTGGACCTCAAAGGAGACAAGGTAGATATGTTGATGCTGTTAAGGAAGGTGTTGAAACAATACTTCCTTGGAGACGACATTATTGTTGTCATCTTTGCAAAAGTAGGGGTGGGGATCCATTGGGCGAATGAATTAACCAAGCTTATCCTCCCTGACCAAATAGTGGCCAGGCAACCGTTTCTTTTGAACTTGAATGCAGAGTAGTTGACGCATCATAGGAAACGGGCACGGATTGGTAGGGAATTTCTCTGAAAATGGTTCCTCCTGGATGACTTTCCAAACTACAGTTGGCTTGAAGAATTCTCACAACTTATAATATCCAAAGAATTCTACATAGAGGGAGGGCAAGATTCTTAGGGTAAACCATGAATGTGTCCACTGCATG
The DNA here is from genome assembly GCF_030272615.1 of Cryptomeria japonica. Taxonomy (NCBI): domain Eukaryota; kingdom Viridiplantae; phylum Streptophyta; class Pinopsida; order Cupressales; family Cupressaceae; genus Cryptomeria; species Cryptomeria japonica. The sequence continues at coordinate 307,486,461 of NC_081408.1, forward strand.
TGCCCTAGCCCCGACCCCCTAGTATTTTTATTTTTCTAGCTATTTCCTCGTAACCTCACTCATTTTGGCTTTAAAGTTTTTGAGGGACTCCGACATGTAAAAATTGTAAATTTGTGAAACATATATATTAATGATAATTTTGCAAATTATAGTTCGTTTAAGTTTGCCTCTTATGGATATAAAAATGCTTTCTATTTATTTTATAATTTGATACTGCCATCATGCCATAGCAGGATACTTAGCATAATTATTATGTTTTGAAATAACTTAAATAGTTATTAATTTGTATGGATATAAGATTTAATTTTCACCATAAAAAAATAGCATGTCTATTCTAATTTCTTCTCTAAAGTTAAAGAACAAACTTAGTGTCACTTCTGAGATGACCTTTTCTAAAAGATATTTGAAGTGCTTGACAAAGAAGTATTTGAAAAAACATAATGTCTGGGATTGGTTGCAAGTGATAGCATCCATTAAGGATCACAATGTCTATGAGCTACGTTATTTCAATATTTTGTTAAACAATAGAAATAAATTTAATACTATGATCTTTTTTATGTAATGTTTCTTCCTCTATATTCAATATAAAAAAAAAATCTAGTTCGTTCCATCAATTATTTGTACATGATTATCATTGATTATAAATATTAAAAAAAAGATGTTTATCTCACAAAAAACAATTGAATTAAAAGTCCAACTTACTTCTTGTAATTATTTTTGCATAATTTCAATATAAAAAAAGTCCAATTAACTAGATACATGTACATTGAACATCGAAAATATGTGTCATTGAACACCGAAATGAAATAAATGCTATGGCTCATGGGATGATGAAGTGTCAGGTGATGTGGCATTTGGGTGGCATAAATACCATGTATAATGGGACTCACAGGAACTAACAACGGATATGTAGTGATATTGCCTTATAGACCTATGGTACGCACATCACTGAAAGTGAATGTTTGACATTTAGCCTTTATGTGGCTTTAATGTCAGCTTGTGCAGACAAATTATGCAATTGAACTAGTGCATGCAGAGGAATGATGGTAGAGTTTGTAATTAATGTCGATGACCACTGCCATTGGATGTCAAAAATTAGAATTGAGTAAGAGGTGTTTAAATCTTGGGTAGATTGGAAGTCCTGATATCATACTATCTGCACTTGCAATATTGTCTTGGATTTCTTAAGCAGCATGGAAGCCAATTTCTCCTTTCATACTAATAGATAATTAGTACAATTTCTCAAAATGATTTACAGACAAGAGGCTAAAAGGTTTGTTCTTGTTTAAGGATGAGCGGTTGTACGAGAGTGTGAAAATGTTGTTGGGAGAGGAAATTGTCCATGTAGGTCATCGCTACAAGACAAACATGGAGGCATATTCATTGATTATCGCTTGGGGTTTCCAATTTGAGGATGAGGTGGACAAGGTGAAAAATGCCCTTAGAGTTGTAATCGATGGGCACTACCTATTAAATCTAGATAGTGTGTGTGCTCGTGTGGTCCCGAAGGCAGGGGTGGTTGGCCCAGTGGCGCTGCTACCACTCATTCGATGGGTTGATGATGATTTGAAGGCAAGATGCAGAGCTCTTGCTTGGCATGGGTAGAAGACCTTCAAAATATTTGCAAGGTTGATGCAGTGTTATGAGGTTTTAATGGTCCTTCATGAAGTGGCATGTGCATAGGTGGATCGAGAGTTGCGGTTGAGACCCAAGACTACCCAAGAAATGAAGCGGCTCTTTCTATGATGACCTTGAGTACAGGTTGTTTTTGGGTTAATCCTGTTATGGCCAGTGGTGTTTGGTATTGTCCGTTTGTATCTTTTTGTTCCATGTCCATTTTCTCCCAAACTTTGTATGTATGAGGGGATGTCTGCTTCAAATTTTGGTACGCCGAATTGGAATTTTAGGGTTTTTGCATGTAGTAGGGTTTTATTTTTTGTTTGGAATAGTGGTTTTGGCCCTTGGGGGTGTTTTTTTATGGTAGCAGAACTCTGGTGGTTTTACTATACCACCTATAATTGCATATTTGTAATATTTTATTTCCAAGTAATACAATACAAAAATTATCGATAAAAAAATTGAATTATCATGCAATTTTTGAAATTACATATTTAAATTATGTATTTAATTCACTATAAATTTATATATTTAATTCACTATAAATTTATATATTTAATTCATATTCAAATCCTATTGATAATGGGATGGATGACAACTGACAACGGATACTGTCATCCATTGGATGAGCACAGATCAACGTCTTAAGGTGTATTTCAAGCCGAATGTGGGATCTCTAAAAAATTTTGCAAACTTTCACCAGAAACACGTGTCATTGAACATCGACGGGAAAGAAAGGTTATGGCCCATGGGATGATGAAGTGTCAGGTGACATGGCATTTGAGTGGCATAAATCCTATATATGATAGGACCCACGACAACTGACAAAGGATACTATCATATGTTGGATGGGAACAGTTCAATGACGTGAGGTGTATTTCGGACCGAATGTGGGAAATAATTTTTTTTTTGCAAACTTCTAACAGAAGATTTCCATAAACGATAAACATTTAATTAAGTATAGTTAAATTCTAAATTTGTAATTGTGTACTTAATTTATAACTAACTGTAATAAGCTCTATTTCGGGCAAAAGTTGAAAAGGATTAAAAAGTCTTCAAAACCTTTCCCGAAAAGTGACACGAATCTAGTGACATGGCTGAAAAATGGAAAAAGTCCTGGGACCCACAACAACTAACAACAGATACTATCGTCCATTGGATGAGCATAGATCAACGATAGGGTGGATTTTGGCCCAAATGTGGGAAGTAAACACATTTTTGAGAAGTTGACCCGGAATTGAATGTTTTACATTTAATTAATTATAATTAAGTTGTATTTCACGCAGAAGTTGTAAAGTATTTAAAAGACTTCAAAAAAAGTCTAGAAAGTGACTTGTCACTCGAGTCTAATGACGTGTCCACTATCCTCAGAATTTAGATTGAAAGAGTGAATGTTTTGTCCTTCTGCGACGAATAGATATTAATAATAATTTAAAAAATTACAACAAGATTCTAGAAATTTTGCCCTTTAGGTATTACTTTTGAACTTTTCAGTGTTTTCAAAATAAGTGACTCATAATCGTATTTCATTTCATGGACAAACTAGTAAATCCATGGAGATTTAGAAATGACTAGTAGATTGAGGAATGCAACAGAGTGTCTGCGCCAATCTAGTGAAATAGAAATTTTAACTATAATATAGAACACCTACATCCCGTATTTTTTTATATTTTTGAATCTTGTGTTTCAATTTGAGGGTTAGCATTTTTAGGATTTTACCTAGCATTATCTTTAATTATTAACAGTAACAGCAATGGGGATATCAGGAAGCAGTAGTTCAACAGGAAGCCAAGTGAATAAAAAAATATATCTAACCAAATTGGTTAAAACACCAAGTTTCACTTATGAATACCATGATATTTATGACCCTTCTATCCATAGTGAAAAGTGTATCAAAGAAATTAGATATGCATTGTCTAATAAGGCAGTAGATCCAAGCAGGGAAAAATTTATTATTTTTTACACAATGTTAAAAGAAAGAACAATTAAAATTGCATCATGGGATGCTGGATTGGGAAGCATGGTGTTACCTAAAGTATTCCCTTGCCCTGAATTTGTCATGGTTTTTTCTGAAAATTATGATGGAGATAAAAAATAAATTGTCAATAAAAATACAAAAGAGGAAATTCTATCCATAAATGAGGGAGAATTTGCTCATTTGTTGAACCTAGGGTTTAAAGCACAAAACTCAAATGTCAACATTAACCTAGAAAAGCTAGTAGAGAATTATGAGAGTCTCGATCCAAGTCAAAGAGATCCATTTATCAGAGGTCTAATAATGTGTGGTACTCCATTGGATCTGAATCATAATCCTCCTTATGATTGTAACATTTTTGTTTCATGGGTTTGGGATACTATTTCCTTGCTGACATACTGCCTGGGATTGGAAAATGATAGGTAAGTGGGTGCTAGCCTTCTTGAAATAATTTTTAATATCCATTATGTAAGTCAACCAGTACGATATAATTTTATTGAGCATGTTGTTCAATCCATGCAAAAACAATGTCCAATTAATAAATAGTTGTATTATGTTACTAAAATTACTAATGATCAAAAAAGGTTCCTGTAAGACATTTAGGTTCTCATCCTACTTGTTCTATCTTCTTCTATCCAAGTATTGTGCAATATTTGAGACCAACAATATTCACATTGTGAACTATAAGATTGATGAGAAGACTCGGAATAGAACAAAGTGTCCAATATATGAATGGACACCTAAGATAAGGATGCATGATATCAGAAAGAACTACAACCATTTTGTAGACTTCTTTTTGGCACCAATGTATAATAAAAGTAGAAGCACTCTAATTCCTAGATTGCCTCTATCTTGTAGAGATTGCATTCAACTTGGGATTCAAATACAATTGGTTGACTAGTTCTTCATGGAAGAATACATTGTGTTAAGGTTTTACAGATCAGTAGTAAAACCCTACAGACTTCCAATACATGTGACAAATAGGGTATTGGCATTGGGATATGTATGACAATTGGAGATCATAGATAGGCACTTTCATGGTCAGCAAAAGAAGAGCTTATTTTCTTCCTTGCCTTTCTCATATGGAGGGTTCACATTTGAGAAAAAAACATTCAATGTGGCACATGATTTTTTGATAGTTTTTATCTTTGGTGATGAGGGTCTTTGGCAGTATGATCCAATCGGTGTAGTTCAAGAAAGGCTTAAGAAAAATGGGAATTCTTCAACGTTATGTCAACATCAAAGTAAACCATTGCTAGAAAAGATTAGAAACATGGACTTCTAGGATGAGGTAAAAAAAGAGATGGATAAAATTGTCATTGACAATAATATTTCAATAAAAGAATTGTCATCACAAATTATGGCATTGCACACACAGAGGAAAACAGAGGAGGGCATCCAAAATAGGACGTCCTACAATTTCTACCAAAAAACTGCTAATCCATCTAACAAATCTATTCCCAAAACAATTCTACAAGATTGTGCAGACGTATATTAGACTCAAACCAAAATAAATGATTTTTGGAATATAAGGAAGAATGTGGATTTCGGCCCGAATGTGGGAAGTAAACACATTTTTGAGAACTCTACCTGGAATTGAACATTTTACATTTAATTATCTATAATTAGGCTCTATTTCGGGCAAAAGTTGAAAATGATTAAAAAACTTCAAAAATGGTCTGGAAAAGTGACTCGTCACTTGAGTTTGGTGATGTGTTCATTGTCCTCATAATTTAGACTAAAGAAATGAATGTTTTGTCCTTCGACGGCTAATAGATATTAATAATTATTACTTAAATTACAATAGGATTCTAGATATTTTGCCCTTTAGGTATTACTTTTGTACTTTTCAGTGTTTTTAAAATAAGTTACTCATATATTATAATCATATTTCATTTCATGGACAAACCAGTAAATTGAGGAAGATTCAGAAATGGCTACTGGATTGAGGAATGCAAGTTGTAATAGAGTCTGTCTATGCCAATATAGTGAAATAGAAATTTCGGGTAAAATCTAGAACGCCTACATCCCGCGTTTTTTATTTTTTTTAATCTCGTGGTTCAATTTGAGGGTTAGCATTTTCAGGCTTGTATCTAACGTTATTTTAAATCATTAACAATAACAATGATGGGGAAACCAAGAAGCAACAATTCAACAAGAAGCCAAGTGAAAAAAATAGACCTAACCGAACTAGTTAAAACACCAGGTTTCACTGATGAATATCATGATATTTATGACCCTACTATCCATAGTGAAAAGTGTATCATAGATATTAGATATGTATTGTCTAATAAGGCGGTAGATCCAAGCAAGGCAAAATTTATTGTTTTCAACACAATGTTAAAGAAAAGAACAAATAAAATTGCATCGTGGGATGTTGGATTGGGAAGCATGGTGTTACCTGAAGTACTCCCTTGCCTTGAATTTGTCATGGTCTGTGCCAAAAATTATGATGAAGATAAAAAAGAAATTGTCAATAAAAATACAAAAGAGGAAATTATATCCATAAACATGGGAGAATTTGCTCGTTTGTTGAACCTAGGGTTTGAAGCACAAAACTCAAATGTCCACATTGACCTAGGAAAGCTGGAAGAGAATTATGAGTCTCGATCCAAGTTGTAGAGAGTCATTTATCAGAGCTCTAATAATGTGTGGTACTCCATTGGATCGGAATCATAAGCCTCCTTATGATTCTAACATTTTCGTTCCATGGGTTCGGGATACTATTTCCTTGTTGACATTTTTCCTAGGATTGGAAAATGATAGGGAAGTGGGTGCTAGCCTTCTTGAAATGATTTTTAATATCCATTGTGTAAGTCAACCAGCAAGATATAATTTTGTTGAGAACGTTGTTCAATCCATGCAAAAACAATTACTAATGATAAAAAAAGGTTCATGTAAGACATTTAGGTTCTCATCCTACTTGTGCTATCTTTTTTTATCCAAGTATTGTGCAATATTCGAGACCAACGATATTCACATTATGAACTATAAGATTCATGAGAAGACTCATAACAGAATAGAGTGTCTAATATATGAATGGACACCAAAGATAAGGATGCATGATAAAAGAAAGAACTACAACCATTTTGTAGACTTCATTTTGGCACCAATGTATAATGAAATTACAAGAACTCCAATGCCTAGATTGCCTCTATCTTGTAGAGATTGCATTCAACTCAGAAGTCAAATACAATTGGCTGACTGGTTCTTAATAGAAGAATACACTGTGAAGGTTTTACAGATTAGCAGTAAAACCCTACAAACTTCCAATACATGTGACAGAGAGGGTATTTGCATTAGAATATGTACGATAGTTGGAGAGCACATATAGGCACTTCCATGGTCAGCAAAAGAAGAGCATATTTCCTTCCTTGCCTTTCTCATGTGGAGGGTTCACATTTGAGAGAAAAGTATTCCATGTGGCACATGATTTTTTGATAGTTTTTAGCTTTGGTGATGAGGGTCTCTAGCCGTATGATCCAATCAGTGTAGTTCAAACAAGGCTTAAGAAAAATGGGAACTCTTCAGCGTTATGTCAACATGAAATTAAACCATTGCTAGAAAAGATTAGAAATATGGGCGACTGGGATGAGGTTAAAAAAGAGATGGAGAAAATTATCGCTGACAATAATATTTCAATAGAAGAATTTCCATCACACAGTATGGCATTGCACACATAGAGGACAACATAGGAGGGCATCCAAAATAGGAGGACCTACAATTTCTACCAGAAATCTGCTAATCCATCTAACAAATCTATTCCCAAATCAATTCTGCAAGAATGTAAAGACAATTATTGGACTCAAACCAAAATAAATGATTTTTGGACTATGAAGAAGAATCTCGGTGAACCAAAGACTAGTGCAGAATTTGAGTCCATCGACGAGGATGAAGAGTTTACCAAATTGTGGAATATGGAGCATCCCACAACAACATATGATAGGAGTGAAGATGAAAATGAGTATGAGGTTGATCCCACTCCAACAACTACTACAGTCCATGAAAGAAAAATATAGCAAAGGGGAAAACATTGTCGAAAAATTGGGTTTTGAAGGTGGTGGTCTAGGTCCCAAAGGAGAAGGCATTTGGTATCCACTTGAGGTAAAACTTCCATCAGATTCAAAAATCAAAAGCTCTTGTTAAACCAATCATTGGACTTGATTCTTCAGATTTATCACGGAAAGGTACTACTCATTACCCTCAGGATCCACCTGCATTTGTTTCATATTCAAATCCACAACCACAACCACATCATGGTATTCCCATTGGTGGTGAATCAAGTGCCACTACCACTAGTGGGGAATCTACATATAGTATTCCTATTAGTGTTTAGTCAAGTGTCACTGCCATTGGTGGGGTTGGCATGGGTACTACTACTGATACTAGTTGTCTTGGTGTTGGTAAAGTGCAACAACAAAATTTCTCTCCCAAGAGGCCACTAGTGGTAGATACTCATACTATTCAGAATCCTATATCAAGTGCCACTGACACTACAAATCTATCATTTGCACCTTCAGATTAGATTCAAAAGAGCCCTCAAAATACTATAAAAACTACACATGAAAGTGATAGTGGGATAGGATCAGGAATGGTTGTTGGTACTCTTCGTAATGCATTAGTTAAAACCACAGGCATAGGTGGAACTGTAGCCTCTGCAATTTCACCTTTCAAACATTCAATTCTTTAGCAAGCCCAGATTTTCAATATCATGATTACTTTGAAAAATTTAAACACACAATAAATGCAAATAAAGAAAAAAAAAGAGAGCATTGCATAGGGTTTCCCTGACTGAAGTTTTAGACAAACAGCCTGCAAGGAACAAGGTATTTCCAACATATGACCCATACAAAGATATGATGGATTTCATGGTTGTTATGCCCCCAACTAAAGATGAAAATCAACCACACGGTCAGATAGATCCCTCTGAATTACAACTTAACACCCTCCAAATGGATTTTTCTAAAGTACAAAATGTGGACAAAATTAGTGTGTCAAAAAGGACCAACAAAGTGGTCTACACTTCACTGCTAAAGGTGGAGAGAGAAAAAAAATAAACTGGAGAAACAAATAAAAAATTTACAAGCGGACCTGGAAAACAAAAAATCAAAGAGGAAAGTAGTAGATAACAAGTGCAATGATTTATAGAAAAGGATAAAAAATTTGGACTCTGCAGTAGAAATTGCAGAGCGGGAAAAGATGGATGTAAAATTGAAGGACCTGAGTGAAAAACTGGCTAAAAGCACTAAAAAAATTGATGAGGGAAGAACTAGTTTTCAAAAATTATACAAAAGTTATGATCTGTTGCTTCTGAAACAAGAAAAATACAAGACCTATTGGATCATGAGAAGGAAAAAGAAAACATTTGGAAGAGGAAGTAGAGGAAGAAAGAAAAAAATGTACACAAATGAAAGAAGACCTACACAATGCAAATGATAAAATTAAAACTTCAAAGGATAGATTGAAAGATAATATGAAAATACAACAAAGTATATACAAGAAAACATTTGGGGGAAAATAATGCAGAGTGACAAGTTGTGTGAATGGTTTGAATTGAATGAAAGTCTGAGATTAATTTTTATGAAAATCAAAGGGCACATTAAGAAGAGCATACATGTTTATTCAAAAGAGGATATGGCAAAACAGATTTTGCAAGTAGTCTACACTACCAGTGACAACTATTTAGCATCCAAGGGAATTAACAACCGCATTTATGCCACAGTTAAGACATCATCTATCCTTCAAAAAAGCCAAAAACTAATGGAAACATCAGAAGTTATGGATAAATGTGGCAAAAAGATAATGAAGCTACAAGAAAAGACACCTACTTTGATTAAACTTGGTCTGCCTAAGACCATTGACCCATCAAATAAATTCATGGGAAAAGAAGCTTACAAAAAAACATGGAGATAAAAATGAAGTATGATTTAGACTTGCTTCCTAAGAACACAACTCCCCAAAGCTTTCTAGAATTCATCCAACCATTTACAACTCTAAATATGGTATTGGGTGAAACAATGATATCAAGTCACGCTTCTAAATATGAATTGTTGAGGAAGTTGCAGTTGAATTTTCATAGTTTAAAGAATATTGACCTTCCATCAGATGAAGAGTGGAGCACCCTACAAAAACTGGCACAAAAATCTTAAGAATCATAGTATGTATTGCACGGTTTTATGCTTTTACTCTTAATTTTAAGGTTTTATGTTTTTTCTGTTTGGAATTTGGCATCGCTTGAAATAACTCTATTTTATTAACAAGAAAAAACTAGAACTCGCTATTGCTAATCCAACCTATGAATCTATGATGCACAGTGCAAACCTTCAGCATGTAAATTTGTATTCTTAAATTCTCCCAAGTTTTAACATTTTTGCATTTCTCTATTTTTTATTACTAGGTTTTGGGCACTGCTATTATCTATTTTTATTTTGTCATGGCTTGAATTAATATTTAATTTTGAATTTTGAATTTTTAACATGAGACATCAGACATGTAGCAGTTGTTAAATTGCTAATCCGGCCTGTGATGAGCATGTAAATTTGTGTTGAGTTTGTGATTTTGATGTTGAGTCTTCATATGTTGCAAATCGACCTGAAGCTATTGTTGCTCCCTTGTTTCTATAAAACGCAATTCAAGGTCATTTGGGAGAATCACACAGAGTGGTGTATTGAATGAATTGTATCATATGGCTATATTTTGAAAGAATTAATGAAACTCCAAGTTCTCAACATATCTAAATAAACATCTATTTATCAATAAATATATTATGGTCTTTTATTATTCTATTTTAAATCTAGAAATAGAAACTTGAAAAATACATTTACAAATCAGTATTAAATTCTAATTGCAAAAAGTTGACAGACTCATAAAATATCTAATGGACTTGAAAAGCACTGAGGGGGGGGGGAGGGTGAATCAGTGACACCAAAAATAAAACTACTTCAAACACTAACCGATAGATGAACTTAACAAAGCTTTTAAACATAATGCATGCAATCCAAAATGATATAACAACATCCACAAAAAGTAAAGCATCCACCATAACACAAGTGTTTGTACGTGGAAAACCCAAGTAGGTAAAAACCACTGTGAGATGGAACTCACAAGTTAACTATCTACAGTAATAGATAACTGACCGGTTAAGGTCTACAAAGTGCTCTGCTCGGAGCGAATCTTGTTAGAGATCCCAAAGCTTGATTAGAAGCTTATACCCTGTTAAAGGTAGTACCCTGTTAGGAGTAACCTCGGTGGAGGATTTTTGAATCCAAACTAATGGATCATCCTGTTAAAGGATTTATACATTGAAGCTTGTTAGAGCTTACCCAGTTAGGGGATTTGATTCTGCTGTAATGGTTAGAAAACAACAAGAATGGTTTGATTAGTTCTGAGTAGTACAATACTTGCTTAATCAAATCCTTCTAAACATATTCAACACCGCTCTCCTTCATACTCTGCAACTTAACTCTTTTTCCATTCGCACATAACATAACACTTTTCACTATATCAAATAATTCATTGCGATGTCAATATATAGACCTGATGATTTCATGTCGGCCTTAAGAAATCATAACACAATTTCCTAGGTGTAGTGTATTTGGACAAGTGATCATAACTCATCACAAAAATTACCGTTGAGCAGTCGGTGCAAGTAACTCATCACGAAATATGGTAACTCATCACAAAATTACCAAATACTGGTTGGAACAATCAAATACCAGTTTGAATAAAACATATGATACGTTGTCCTTAAATCTCTGCTTGATCTCCATCTTGATCTTCGTCTTGATGCCGACTTAGTATAATCACAGGCTGTCTCATATGCACATAACGGTTGACACAAAGTACCGGTTAGAGATAAACCTCTTGGTATGACCTCTAACATACCGGTTAGCAGAGTAAACAATTGAAGTTACACCGGTAGTCAATATAATCATATGTGTGTGAGAGAGTGATTCATCAATGACAACAAATGATGAGTACATTACAATCATCATCAAGCCAACAATATCATCAACTTATCAACCATAATAATATGCTTTTGTAATATGAATGATGAGATATAGTAATAATATTAATAAATACCAATCTCTTACAGTTTCCGTTCATCCTCATCAAATTCAAATCTTTCTTGATTTTTGTCTATGTTTTCTTCACTCTGAGTCTGCATACCTTCATTGAACTGCATATCAATGCTACCAGTAGGTCTGATACATGAGTCAATAGTCCCACTTGCACTTTGGTTTGAAGTGTTGCCCAAACCTCTTCTTTCACATTTGGACCTCCAAATTTGTAGTGCCCTATCGTAAGGAAAAGTGTGGATATCATACCTAGATGTATAGAGCCTCAATCAATTTTCCAAATTTTTGTCTTGTTTGTTTCTTAGCTTTGATTTTAGGAACCCCAAAGCACTGAAAAATCTCGCATCTTCCACCTAACCCAATATCATGGTAATACATAAATAAGCAAGCTTCAAATATTCTAGCATTAAATCACGCAACATTGCGTTCTCAGCTATATATTTCCAAAGCCTTGTTACTGATCCCTCTTTGCGGGGGTTCTCCATTCTGCCATATTGTTCCCTCATAGTGTATGCAAAATGAGATGATTTCTCTCTAAGACGAGTTTCATCTAATATTTTGTTCATAATTATTCAATTCAATTCTCTAGATATGCAAAATTATTTTATCAAAGTCAGTAGCTTACTTTGAAAATCAGTTGCACTGTTGTGGCTCCAATATTGAGGAAACGCAATAGACATGGCTTTGAGTAGGTTCTTAGGAGGGAATACACTTCTAATTAGTGAGGAAAGATCATAGGCAATTTTCTTCATAGAAGTAGTTACAGACTCAACAATCTTGTTGAAATCTTCCCTTGTAACTCTTGCTAGTTGCTTCCTGGGGCACTTTCTTGGTTCCTCGGGGTCGACCGTGGCATAGAAGTGCATTGATATCTCAACTCCCCGTACATTGGCACATACCTCCCCATTTACATTGATTTGTAAAAAGTTATCAGGATTGTTCAAATTTGTGAGTGTCTACCACTTAACAAATTTTTCATCAAATAGTGTTGGTTGATTTTGATAGAGATTGTCAAGGGTCATGCATGTCATCTTACACATAGTAGCATATTCTGCAATATACAGAGCTCTTTTTTGGGAAGCCTTCATAATATTTCTCCTTTCCTCTAGTATGGGCAGAAGAGTTGGTAAAGTTAAGAGTGTCTCTAGATTACTTAACCTCCGAAGAAGGTTATGAAATTTTGGTTGCTCTTATTCGTTGCGAGTTGTGTGAAATAGTCCAATCAAGGATGGATATTTTGAAAAAACTTGATGTGCTAGACCATCCAGAGAGATCCATTTGGTATCATTATCCTTGAGAAGCTTGTTCCCATTAGTTATTCCATCAGTAAAGTGTTGAAATTCCATAAATCACTTGGGACTTCAACAAAAGTGTGAGTAGAGCTCTCTGATTAAAATTTTAATTTTTTTTACCAAAACATACTTGCTCACAATTCTAAAAGCTAGATTCATTATGTGAGCCATGCACTGATTTGCAGTAATGTACGGTGTAAATGAAGTTTCAATCTTTGTACAAAGATCGTTCTTGTGACCTTGTATTACTGAAGCTTCATTTGCTCCAATACACACCATTTTTTTGGAAACCATCATGTCATCCATACATCCATATTCAATTAAACTTCTCTTTACTAGTTGAAATAAATTTTCCATTGTCACACTCTCCTTCATTTTAGCAACAGATAGTAGATGAGGTTGTCAAGCATGATTTTGTGTAGTATAAACATGCATGCATACCCATGAAGTATTGTCTACTATCGTAACTTCATCTAAATAAAATGCAATAAAGTTTGACTCTCTTATTTTTTCCTTTACTTCTTCTTTTTCAACCTCAGCAAGACAACTTACCCATTCCCATCCATTGTTTACTAACCAGTGACTATTAGGATAGTTAGGAACTTTCAAAAAGTGTAATAAACCATTAATTGATGGGAAATTTGTCATAGCATGCCCTCTGCTCAAAATATACAACACTAACTGAATAGCTTTTCCCAGTTGTTCTATTTTTATTTCTTTTCCAAAACTAGCTTCAATAGAACCTTTAACTTTCGTAGGCTTTGTCTATATTTTCTCAGGAAAATAATACTCTTCGGCATTCCTCACATGCTTACATTCCTCCTTTGTTTTCCATCTTATCACTGATTTTTCAACTTCGTCTATCATTTGTTTTTCATAAACTTTACCCATATGCTTTTCTATGGTGTCAAATTTTAGCTGCAAACTAATTTCCTTGTTATGTTTCCAATTGCAAATCTTACACCTGTATTCTATTGGAGGCTCGTCTTCAATTGGATTCTCCACTGGTTCAATGAATGGATACTTTGATGCCCAATTAATTTGAAAATTCCTCACTGACATATCCCACTCTCAATCCTTTTTTGATCTGGCTTTTCTTTTCTTATCATTAATAGAATTATCACTCAAGTCGATTATATCATTCCGGCTAACTTGGGCATCTACCAGATAATATTCTTCAAGATCATCCTGATCTGAGATATCAAGTTCATCGCCGTCTTCAACATACGTTGTAGTTGTGAATTTTGTACTTGTACTTGTGATGATTTACCTTCCCGATTTTCACCACAATCTTTTCCAAAGCCAAAGTACGAAGACACCGTTATGAATTTTGTTGGCCTCTCATGGCCTTCCCCACATTCAGGTTTCCTACCCTTCTTCGTGTTGGACATCTCCAACAAAATAAAGGCTACCAAAAAAATATCAATTTGTTGAAGAAGCAATAATAGACTATAAAGTATAATATATGTTTCATTGGCCCTACGACCTACAATCTAGATGTTTGAGGTCTAAATCTCCTAGCTGACCACTTGGCACTGATGGGTCCCCACTAAATAAGAATGAACTCAATAGTGCAAACCGATATAGATAAATTCAAAATAATATTATAATACTTCAAAAATATGATCTCTCACCTTTAGGTCACTAGCAGTTGCCAATGCAATCAACAACAATGATTTTCATTGGTCTGAAACTTTGCTATTGATCTGAATTAAGAGCCTAAAACCCACCAGATTGTGTAGAGGTAGATCTGATCTTTGAATGTATTATGTATTTATACCAATCCTCATATGGCTAATCCCATGGTAATTTTATATGGTATACAAATATTTGGTGAATCTTGCATAACTATAACACGAATTATGTAATTTTCGGGGCGATTATAGGTCATCCAAATAATTGGCAAATACAATATAGTTGGCAAAAGTTGGGGTGAATGGAGACACGCGTCGAAAAATTATTGGGCAAATTGGGTCCTCCTGGTTAACAAATCTTCATATGCCTATAGGTAAATTATGGTCGTCTATTAAGGCAACCTCGAAGAGTGTAGGAGAAAAAATTAAATTTACCATGTGTCCATCGTATATTGTATTATTACATAAAACATATGGCGATTGGGTCGTGAATTTGATGGAAATTAATAATGTTCTGGTGACATGGCCACCCCCATTTGGTACAAAATATTCTCATTTTCCAGGTCGCCGACGTGAAAAAATCGCCACTAAAGTAATCTCTGCCTAATTCCTTGTCCTTTAAACCTTGTTTTGTAATTATATGAAAGCCACGACTATAAGAATGTTGCAATTGACTAGATGAAGGAACAGGCTCATGAATTTCTTTGAAATCTGATGTGTAAGGAGGAAGAAAAGGATTTGTAGATGAAGAAGGAGTATCATGTGAAATGACAAACTCCTTTCCTTTATCAAGCTTGTCCTTTTTGGAAGATTGGAAAGAAAAATCTTCATCATCTAAAATCTCATTTTAACTTATCTCTATGTGAGGGGAAAGTTCATGAATAAAATGGATGACATCATCCTCCCTACATATACTTTATGTTGAAGATAGGTCTTAGGAGAATAAGAAGGATCTAAAGATGTAATAATGTTGATGTTTTGAATTTTCCCCCTTGCTCAAGGGTATGTGTAGAAGAAGATGGATCCATGTTACTTTCCAATGCTTTCTCTTTTTAAGAGAGATCATTGGTTAAAGCATTAGGTCTTATCTCATACACACAAGATACCCTAGGAGAGGTACAAAGGTTAGGATATCCCGGTTTAGTATCTACAAAATATTTAAGGTGACTAGCATAAGAAATACACTTTGTTAACAACATCACCATAGTGCAACATAAATGATACGTGAAAGCTTTGAGATCTAATTGAAAAGAAAATAATTTGGAAATTCTAACAACACAATATGACCAAGTGCTATGAATAAAGAAAAGTAATAGAAAATGAAAGAAACTCTTATCCGACACATGATTATAGTAAATATATGCAAAAAGCAATGTAATAATATGCGAAAGAGCAAGTAAATCCAATTTATTAATTGCCATTGAAAGTATCCTAATTAAAATTTGAATTTGTTGGAAAAGTAGATCTAAAATTAGGACCTTTTATGAAAATCAATGTAAGATTTGAATGTGATGAATTTTGAATTTGTGTTTGACCTTAGAGAGTGTTAAAATTGATAAAGTATGCTGATTTTCTAGATTTGAGCAGAAAAATACAGTCAATTTTGTCTCCCGAAATTTTGGAAAAAAAGTCGAGGACCATGGCGAAAGTGCACATGGTCTGACCAACTTGTTTAAAAAAATTTCAAGGGTGATAGAATTATGATTTTAATGCGAAATCCAAAAAACGGCCAATTTGGAGATGTCTAGATTGGTCAAACGTGCATTCAAAGGTCGAAAATAGAAGAATCTTAAAATTAGGGTTTTATGATTTAACCACTAAATTTTCAGAATAAAGAGACATATTTGAATTGCAATTTTTAAATAGAAATCAAATATGAAACAGGTAATTAAAATTTTACACTTCACAAGGGTAATTTTCTCAAAATGAAAAATTAGGGTTTTTAGGCAATTAACCT
Organism: Cryptomeria japonica; assembly: GCF_030272615.1. Classification (NCBI taxonomy): domain Eukaryota; kingdom Viridiplantae; phylum Streptophyta; class Pinopsida; order Cupressales; family Cupressaceae; genus Cryptomeria; species Cryptomeria japonica. The sequence continues at coordinate 307,503,014 of NC_081408.1, forward strand.
CTAAAAATTGGAAATAGATCAAACTTGGAAGTGAAAATTTAAAATTGAAATAGAAATTAATCAAGTCTAATAATGAGAAATCAAAATTAATGTGTAAGATCTTGGGTTCACCAAAATATAAAGTGGAAAATTGGACCCTAGTGACTCCCCACCTAGGAGAGAGAAAGGAAGTCACTAGGATGATTTTCATTTGGAGGAAATTTGCCTTCAAAAGAGGGGCATGACTCCACTAGATCCAGATCCAAGGGAAACAAGGATGTGAATTCCAAGTGGATTGCAAGGGTTGAAGTGTGATTTACCCTCTTTTGTAAATGAGAAAGTTGACTTGTTGACTATGTGGAATAAGGGGAGAAAATGAGTGAAATGAGGAGCTACAGGTTCTGGATCGCGTTGTAACTTTGGATCTGAGCTAATTAGACTGATGCGGATCTGCCCTACAAATTTGGAGAAAATTCATCGGGACCGTGGTGACAATGTACATGGTCCTCCACAAAATCCACTAAACAAAAAGGGTTCTTTTGTCTCTGCAAATGAACCCCAAACCTGCAATTACAGCAGCGCACCTACAACCTACACACAAAAAGAGAGAGAGAAGGGTTGTGGATAGGGGTTTGCCTCAATCAAACCCCGGTTGAGGAATCAACCTTCAAAGAAAGTAATTGCAAATGCTTGAATGTGTACAATGGAAATGTATACCTTGTAGATTTGCAACTTGTTGATGATGATTGCTTTGCTTCTTGGATGTAATCACAAGTGTTGCATGAAATGGCATGTAACATGACAAAACCCTAACATGCACACATGCTTGCAAATGAATGTTGTAATATTGCTCCTATGGATGAATGAAGAAGACTTGAATGCTTGAATGCTTGATCATGTATATTTTTGCCTATGCTTGCTTATCATCCCTTCTCTTGAATTTCGTCTCTCCCACAAATGATAAAACCAACTCCCTTTTATACATGCCTCAGAAGATTAATTCATCTCACCAAAGATCGACATTGGGGAGATTTGGGATCTTGAAGTGCAGATAGGGCCAAGGGGACCTATCTTGGGGCGCTACACCCCTATCCTGCCCTATCTTTGGGCCCGAATAGGGTCTTGAGGCTATCTCAGAGCTCAAAAAGGAAGGGATCAATGAGGTGAATATGCAAAAAGAGGTCTAGGTTAGAAAGGAGGGTATCATCGCCAAAGTGAGGACTTCAAATGTGGTTAAAATTGCAGGAGGCGCAATTTGATGACACTACAGTTGGGTAGAAGAGGGGCTTCAAAAATATGGATTGTTCTCTTGGCTTGTTTTGAAAGGTAAAATTTTGACAAGTGGATGGCTTGCTACTTTAGGCATTGCCCAACCTTTTAATTATGTTCTATGTAGGGAAGATTTGGAATCTACTAATAATTTACTTGTCAATTTCTTTTTTGCAACCCAATGTTGGAATTGGCTCCAGTCTAAATTAAAATGGGCTTCACCTCTTCCCCATGATCTAAAAGTCATTTTTGAATCTTTGATCAATCCTTTTTGAGGATTATTTCTTTGCCTGTATTTGAAGCATTGCCCATGTTATACTTATATGGAATATCTAGCTGGAGAGAAACAAAATAATTTTCAGAAACGAATTTAACGACCTCAAAATAATCCTCACAAAAATTGAGTCTTGTATATCGGATATAGTGAAGGCTCATGTCACAAAAAAAAAGTTAACCTCTTAATTCTCATCATGGGACAACGGTATTTTGTCCAAATGGAATAACATGTCTCTCCCCTTCAAAGGAAGCCTTATGGTCAACACAACTAAGCCCATAAACATAAAAGAAGTCAAATGGAAAGCCCCCCTCAAAATTTCCTAAAGCTCAATTTTGATGGGGCTTCAAAAGGAAATATGAGGATATCGGGAGTCAATTACATCATCAGAAATTATCGAGTAACCATCAAGGGTGGTTTTACAAGAATTCCTAGTGGCTCTAACAACATTGCAGAAGCACAAGCTCTCCTCTATGATGTTTGATTGGCAAAGTCACTTAAGGTGAAAAAACTTATTATAGAAGGGGATTCTATGAATACAATAGTAGCATGCAGAGATTCAGAGGATGGGAATTGGAAAGTGCAATATATTTTGCAATCCTAACTAGAAGAATATTCAATCAATCATGTATATAGAGAAGAAAATCAGGTTGCAGATTTTCTAGCAAACCAAGGATGCACTCTTCCAAATGGAGAAAAAACATTATCTCTATCTGACATGTCTCTATACCAGGAGTTAAATTCCTTACTTAAAAATTATTGTTCCTTTCCTTCTACTAATCTCTGATGTGTCTGTTAGACCTTCAGGGGTGGCTTTGTTCACACATGTTTAATCCAAGTCTAGTTCTAGCGAGGTCGAGTAACAGAGATGCTAAAATTTTGATTAGGGCATATGGAATAACTCATCGATTCTGATCTCTAAAGAAGGGAGACCTTCAGTGAGCTCAATAGCTCATATGACAGCTATCCATCTAGAAACTGGGTTTTTTTCATAGTTGCAAACTTTACGAAATCAACATTGGGCTCATGGACAGAGGAAGCCTTTTTTTTATTCTAATTTTATGGTTGTCTTGTGCAGATATTTACTGGTGAATATCCTCTTTCTCAAATGATTTCATGGTAACTTTCATGATGCCAATAGGTACCTTTGTGACTACCTCCTTTTCATTTAGTATCTGAGATCTCCCCTACTTTGTCATCCTCAGTCATTTCCGCTCACTCCAGTGGCTCGACCTGGTACTATCTGCAAGGTTTCACAAGATTTAGCATGTGTTTATGGGACTTCCCTCCCACGGTTTGGGATACTTGGTGTTTCTTCGTACTCTTCTCTAGTGATCCAATTCATGTGGAATTAAATCCTTATCCTTCGCATGTGCCAAGATGCAATTAAATTTCTTGCAAGTCAAGCTTATCCACTATGCCTTCTTTTGCCTTGTTCTAGTAGAGCTAGTTGGGATTATTCCCTTCTTCATTCCCTGGTCAGATGGCAAACTGAATTGTGTTGCTTGGAAAATTCATCAATTCGGTGCCCTTTGGTCTCAACCCCTGCTTCTCTCTTCACATTATCTTTGTTGTTCCTTGCTTGGAGGTGGAGAGAGCATTGATTATCATCTTAGGGGAACAGTGGCTCATGGAAAATCAATTAGCCTCTCCATCCGCAGTGGTTTCTAGATTTGCATCAATGGTCATGGACCTCTCTCGGTCGGTAGACTTCTCTAAATTTCTCATTGGATATTTTGTTCATCCCGTCCACTATTCCTAGGAGGAAGTTAACGCCAAATTTGCTGAATATAATCTCTTTGTAGGAGATATGTGGGTGGGAGGTTTCCTTCATAAGTTGGATTTACTTCAGAAATCCTTCGCACGCTCATTTTGGCTATCCATCATCAATGGTCTCGGGTACCAATCTTCTTTGCTTTTCTTCGAATGGATATAAGCTCATCGAAACTCCATACCAAAACCTCTATTTTCAATGGCGTGGTACAAGTCTGAAGCTTTGTGGGAGCTCTTCTCTCACACGGTTCTGGATCCTCATGACTTTCCATCATCTTTTCCTTCCCCAGCAGACATTACCTCCTCAGTGGAATCCACAAATGGTGTTTTGGGATGTCAACAACTGCTGAATAGAATGTAGCGACAAGATGGAAGCCCCTAGGTCCTTAAATTTTGACAGCTTTTTGTCATAAAAAGGGAATTTGAACAATTTGATATGTTCTAGAATGTGTCTATCATGTGAATTTCCTCCTTTCTTTGTGGCAACAATTTATCTACCTAATATCTTAAGGAACATACTAGACTTGGATAGGTACGCCTTGAGTAGTTTTGTTTTTTCCGGGTGGGGGGGGTAGAGGGCTACCACATTTTGGTGGCATGTTCTTAACCCTCCATTGCAAATATCTATGTTTATCATTAATATATTATTATGGGCTTCGGCCTTTTACTCCTAAAAAAAAATTCCAACCTTAAAATTAATCAAATAATTATTTTGAATATTCTAAGTGAGAAGGTTGTGACACGCCTTTATACACAATTGATATAACTCCTTAGAGTAGTCATTGACACTTGCTTTACTTTGCTTCAATTTTTTGAGTAGATGAATATGATTGTCTATTGGCAATAATTTTAGCTTCAAATTTATTGTCATCTGATCCCAAAACTTTATCTTTTCTTTTCATCTTCTTTGTATGTCTATTTGCAAATGATCTCACCATAGGGACGCATGACCCTTAAACTTGGTGCAAGCAAACTTAACCTTTTTTTGATCTTTAGTATATTCAAAATCAAATTTTCAAGCATTGGCATTATTATGGATCTTATAAATCTCTCCTCTCCTTGGTTGAGTCCCTCTTAGTTGGCTTCATCCCTACCTCTAATAACTTGTTCATCTTCCTCATCACTAACATCTTCTATGTGAATTCATCTTCTTTGTAATTTTAATAGCCAAAATACTTCTTGTTATGCATCTCAACATCTCCATAGCTTTTGGATGTACACTTCTTGGTGCACCATCTCTACAACCATGTCCTCTATGTTTCATATCATGCAAGTTTTATATAGTTGTAGGTCTACAATTTTATTATTCTTCACTCTCAACAATAGATCTTAGAAATTTTCTTATTAACACTTCTAATCTCTTAGTACCCACTTTGGTACCACTTGGTGTAGTCAAGTTTGGGAACAAGCCTAGAAAAATAACAAAAATAAAAAGAAACACTCTACTTCAAAACATAAAACTAGATTTCACATCCAAACAATTTAAGTTACATTCCATTTTATTATTCAACTATGGTTTTGTTGCAGTTTAAGGAAATATTACCTTACATAGCACTAGAGATCTCTTTGTTTTCAATCTTCTTCACATCTTTGTATGAGCTTTTGATTCTCTCTTTTTTCCTCTATTCTCTTCTCATGGTTTCTATTCTTATCTACCCCTCTTTGATCACATTCTACAACTTATATCTCTCAAGAGGAATTTTAACTACCATGTGTTTTACTTCAACAAAAATCATCCATTTGTGATAGTATTTGATTTCAAGTCTGGTAGTCTTCAATGGGCATCAATTGCCTTTTGATGAAATTGAGCTTTGACGAACTTTTGAATTTGCATACTTAAATATTGGCTAAAATAGAAGCCTTCAAAATAATTTCATTTCCCTTCTTTTCTCTTCCTCTTGATGATGTTCTTTCTTTGATAGAATGGAGATTCAAATGAACTTATGAGTTCATGAACTCAATAATGAGTCAAACCATTAGCAATATTGATCTTCAATAAACAAAATGGTTTATGAACTACATCATTTGGCAAAAAAAGTCTTCTAGTAGAAATTAAAGTTGGTGAACCAAGCCATTTTGGTGATTCGATATTCAACAAACCAAATGGTTTGTGAACTATACCATTGAGTGAAAATATGACTTTTGAAGGAAATTGAAGTTGGTGAGCTAAGAAGTTTATAGATAGAAACCTTTTGAATGAAATTTAAAGTTTTAAAACTAAGAAATTTGCCAACACGTAAAGTTTTTAGCCATCAAATATTAATCAAACTTTAGAACTAATCATCAAACCTAGAAGATGGTTGAAATAAAGAGCTTATTTAAGCTTGAACACTCACGAAACAAAATGTTCCCAAAATCAAACTATCAACAACCAACAAAAAGAAATGAAACAAAAGGAAAGAAAAACCATATAAAACCCAGATAAATGTTTTCAATTGACGAAGACCACATGTGCACTCAAATGCTCCCGCATCAAAATTTGGGAGATTATTTCAAGCATGTTGGTGGGAATGAGTTTCAAACTCAATATTTGAGGAAATGATTGCACTAGACACTCTGTAAAAAAGTAGTAAACATTGTTATAGCTATTACTCAAAAAGAAAAAAGAAAAAAGAGTGTATGTCTAAAAAGAATAAATTGATATGTAATTTGTGTACTCAAGTTTATTTTAAATTAGAATCATATGTTAAGAAATGGTAGGATTTTTTTAATGTATTCTAAAATAGTTTGTTGTAGCCATAGGTGACAATCAATGATATGAATAAGGATATGGTTTTCCTACTATTTTTTAATATTAAAGATATCTCAAACCCAAATGCTATTTTTTATTGAAATTTACAAAGAGATGCAAACTATAAATGCAAACCAGAGTTTGAATGTTAAATGGGTTTGAGTTCTAGTCTACTGATGAAGATATGTCAAAATAAAATTATGACAATCTAAAACAAACTATGCCATGGGTAGTGATTTCATAGCCATGGTTGTTGGATTAATCAACTAGATCTTAGCTTTTTTTTTAGGTGAATGAGATTCTATGAAATTCCTATATAATTGTGTAATTGGCTCCATGGGGTCTTATTTACACCATATTTGATGCCCATGGTAGCAATATTGGAGTTCCAAGCATTGACATTTCTTCATAATATATATTTCTCACCTAAGAATTTAAATGAGCAAAATCTATTGTAGAGTCTAACTCACCTATTATTTATCTTTATAGATTTAATAGAGAAATTAGTTTAGCATAGTAAGTAAATAATTGTAATATTATAGGTTGTTTAATATTAAAAAGAAAATCACTAACATTTTAACATGCTATAAAAAAAATAGCAAGAGAAACCAATATTAGGTGTATTTGTACATAGTATAAAATATAACAAGAAGACATATTTTGACAAGCCTAACTCAACAGAGGAAGTATAAAAACCATTACATTCTCTTAAAAAGTATTCTAGTTTAAAATATAATGATCTACAAATCTAGTGCATTGCAAAGTCTTCAATTGTTAAGTTGAAAAAGTAGAAGTAAAGCACAAGATATTATTTAGATTTCAATTTAGAACATAAATAACCTAGCAAAAATTATTATGTAATTGCAAAGTCCATTGAGGTATTCATTTTTAGAGTGAAATACCCCAGTCAATCAACATGTCTCACAAATAACAACTTTCCCCTTACCTAACTTTCAAAATATGAGATAAAAGGGAGAAAGAGATAAGATTAAAAATAGAAAATTATTCACGTATCTTAAAAGGTCACTTCAAAAATAAAACTACACATTTTTGCTAGAACCCATTACAAATGATTAAAATCATTGAATCATAAACACTTGAAAGCTACATGAAAATTGGTTTGCTCCCATAGTGTGTTGGTTAATAAGTAGTGTTGTTGTTGTACCCATCAAGATTCAAACCCCTTGGGCCATTGCGATTGCAGGCATATGCCTTCGTTGATCCAATGTGCTCACGGGTTTGAGCCTTAGCATTGATAAATGGGGATGAGTTCCCCTGTTTATGACCTCACCAATTCATATCTCTAATTCCAAATTGTTCCACGTGGTATTAGAGGGCATGTCATGCTAGGATCACTAATCAAGTTAAAAAGTTTACCTGACATTTTAAAATTTAGCTACATGAAACCAATTTGAAACAAGGTATACAAATTATTTTGGAGTGACTAACATATCTAGTGGTAACAAAAACAATAATTCAACCACCTAACAATAATTTAAAAAAAAATCCATCCCTTGTAGGGTGCAACATGACCCTAAAAATAAATAATAAATATAGAAGGAAACAACCCATACAAAAGGTCAATAACCCATTATTAGTATTTTCCAACATGTTGTAAGAGTAGGCACCCCTGATCATGGGGAAAATAAATGCAAGATTACCCAATAAAAAAGAGATCTCATAAAATGGTAACAAATATATAAATAATGTATGATTTGATGTAATTATGGTTTTCCCGCTTTGCAAGTTTCAAATTTCAAACCCCTGTCATTCATGGTGGACTCTACTGGTGGGGCTCTTCCCCCACGGCCTACAGACCTCGCTTTGGATTGTGCAATGCTGACACTGTCTATCACATCCTCTCCTAGTCCCATGGTGGATTCTCCTTCCAGTCCGACTGTGATTCAACTTGACGGTTCTACTTCAGAGAGCTCTCTAGTCACGCCCATGGTTTCTGATCCTATACCCGATGTGTCGGTTGTTCATGATAAGAAAAATATCATTGAAATGCCTACTGATAACACAAATATCAAAGGCTGGAAAATCATTTTGGTCGAAAACACTGAGACTATGGACACCAACATCATCCATGTCTACTCACAAACTGAGGAGGGAACATCTTTAGAGCTCCCTGACGTTGTTCTTGACCGCATTTTGCAAACCATGGCTAATACTCTAGTGGGAAAATTCTTCTCCCTGCACCCCACAGTGGAGATGGTTAGAAAATGGGTCAAGGAAAAATGGAAACTGAAAGGGAATTTTTTTGTTAGCGTCATGCCTGGAGCCCTCTTCCTATTCAAATTCACTGCTGAGGAGGATGTCACTCTTGTCCTTTCTAGTTGCTGGTCCTATGGTTGAAATAATCTTTCCCTTTGTCGATGGAAGGTTGGTTTTGACCCAGCGGCTGACTTGCAGAAAACTTCTCCGATTTGGGTTCGGCTCCTAGGAATCCCCCTTGAATACTAGGATGAGTCCATCTTTAAATGGATTGGGAATTTCATTGGTCATTTTTTTGGTGTTGATGAAACTACCAAAACCAAATCGCGCCTGGTCTATGCTCATTTCTGTGTTCAATCTACTATGAGCATGAATCTCCCTAACTTTATAACCCTCAAATTCAAGCTTGGTAGCTAGACTCAAGCCCTTGTTTATGAAAATGCCACCCTTTTCTGCCAAAAATGCTGCAAAACTGGGTATATTATTTCTCAATGTAAAGCTTCGGCTCTCATGCCTCTTAAGATCAAGGGCTCGGCCCTGGTTGAAAGCCATGTGCCACATGTTCCTCCTATTCATCAAGGTCCGATTGTGGGGCATGTTGTGGCTTTTACTCCTGACCCGGACCTACCTCTCCCTGCATTCGAGGACCCGATTATTGAAGAATACCCCTTTTTTGATAGTATTATCAACCTTCTCAAATCTCCTACAAAGTATGTGGACGAGGACTCTAAATCGACCCTAAAGAAGCAATGCATCTCCCCGATGGCCAGCTTAGTTTCACCGGTTGATCAACTGGAAGATGGCGATATTGCGAGGGACCCCATTCTCGCCTCAGAGATGGCTCGCTTCTCGATGGTGTTATCTCATCCACTCTGAACCAGGGTATCCCCTCCCCTGGTGCTCTTGGTGCATCATCCAATGGTTGCATGACTCCTATTCATGAGGGCTGGATTACTCAAAGACACAAAACCATGAATGCAAAGCCTAATGTGGGGATGGACCTTAAAGCAGGTCGGCCATCATAGAGGCTATCGAGACAGAAGGAAGCAACAAGGGGTATTGTCAATGGCAAGAAGAGGACCTTGGAGACATTAATAAAAGGTAAGAAATGAAGGTCCTCTCATGGAATATGAGGGGCCTCAACAACCCCCAAAACACAATATGCTCTTAAGAAGTGTATTTTTGAAAATAATATTATGGTCCTTCTCCTCCAAGAACTTAAGATGTCTATGTCTTCCTTTTTCCTTGTTGCTGGAAAAATTTGGCCTGGTGCTAAGGTTGTTATCGGTGATGCTACTGGATCTTTTGGTGGCTCAGTTACCATGTGGGACCCCTCCCATTTCTCTGGGAGTCTTCTCTCATCCTCGGCCAGCCTTTTGGTCTCTAAAATATCTTCCCCGATGGACTCCTCCCTTCTCATTAATGTTTATGCCCCCAATGTCAGATCGGGTAGATTGAATCTCTGTAATGACATAACTGCTCTAATACAAAATAATTCCAGTACCCACTGGTTGATCACAGGTGATTTCAACTCTCCTCTGATCCCCTCTAAGAAGTTGGGGGCCCTCCCAGAGTACTCTAACAGTATGACTGATCTTGTTGACTTCATTGGAAGGAATCAGTTAATGGATGCGGAACTAATGAGGTAAAAAATCACTTGGTCCAATATTAGGAAGGGAAAGGATCTTATTCAGGTCAAACTTGATAGATTTCTCATCTCAGACAATTGGGGAATTGGCCCCTCCTTGATGCTCACTGCCCTCCCCAGAAAGGTCTCTGACCACAACTCCCTACTCCTTTGGAATACCACAAATGTTGTAAGGAAAAATCATCCTTTTAGGTATAAAATTACATGGAACTCTCATCCAGAGTTCAAGGAATGCATTAAAAGATGGTGGAGCACCTACATCCTCGGCACACCTATGTTCCAGATTTCCTAGAAGCTTGATTTGGTCAAAAGGAACGTCTGGGGTTGGAATAAATATACCTTTGCAGACATCTTCAGGCAAAAAAAGGATCTCAATAGTAAACTAACTACTATCCAAGAGTGCATTGATTAGGGTGACTCCCTTGAAGCTACCCATATGGAGGAGGCTTCTCTCCATAGAAAATGGAAATAAAACTCCCACAAAGAAGAACTCTATTGGAAACAGAAATTACGGGTTCAATGTCTCAAAGAGGGTGATAAGAATATGAATTTCTTTCAGAGATCTGTTATTATCCACAGGCGTAGAAACCACATCTCCTCCCTCTTGGATGATAACAATCAAGAGGTCAATGATGAGGATAGTCTGAGCAGACTGACTACTAACTATTTTTCCACTTTGTTTAGGGAAGATGGTGACTTTGGGGCCCCTATTGGGGAGGATCTTCTCAACTACCTCCCACCACCCCTCTCGGTGGAAGATAACAACCTCATTTTGGCACATCTTTCTTAGGATGAAGTCAAGTTCACTCTTTTTTCTATGGGTTCCTTCAAAGCCCCGGGTCCTGATGGTTTCCCCTCGGCTTTTTTCCAAGATTTCTCAGATGTGGTGGGCCCCATTGTTGTTCTGGCCACTAGGGATTTTTTCAGATCTGGAAGGCTTCTCAACAAGCTCAATTATACCTTCATTCCCCTTGTCCCTAAAATTCACAAGGCGTCCAGCCTCAAGGAATTTCGCCCTATTAGTCTCTGCAACACTATTTATAAATTCTTTAGCAAAGTTCTTGTTAATAGGCTCAAACTTTTCTTGGATTCTCTAATTAGCCCTTCCTTGAAAGGTTTTTTCCTAGGTAGATAGATTCTTGATGCAGTCATCTCTACTCATGAGATTATTCATTCCATGGACAAGTGCCATCAGTTGGGGATGGTGCCCAAGCTTGACATCTCCAAGGCTTATGATAGAGTCAACTGGAACTTCCTTTTCAAATTTCTCAAACCTATGGGTTTTGGAGATAAACTCATCAAACTTATTGGAGAATTCTTATCTACGGTCACCTACTCTATGCTTCTCAATGGAAGCCCCCTTGAAAAGTTCAAGGCCTCTAGAGGTCTGCAACAAGGGGATCCTCTCTTCCCTTACCTTTTCATCATCCTTGCTAAAGTTTTGGCTTCTAATTTAAACTCCATGGTTCACAGGGGAGCTCTCCTAGGCATCAAACTCTCCTCTACAGTGCCTTCTAATGTTCTGCAGTAGTTCATCGATGATACTATTCTCTTTGGTATCTCCTCTATGTGGGAAGCTAAGGCTTAGAAATCCTTTCTCAACTCTTATGCTTTGGCCTCTGCCCAACACATTAACTATGAAAAGAGCAGCATTTACTTCTTTCACACTCATGTCCAACTCCAAGATAAAGTTTATAGAATCCTTGGTTGTCGAAGGGCCTCCCTCCTTGGCACCTATCTTGGTCTCCCTTTGACTATCAAAGATGTCTCTAATTCCTTCTAGATCTCTATCCTCAAAAGAATGCAAAAGAAGTTGGATGGTTGGAAAGGTAGATTCCTTAGTAGTGCTGGAGCTGCTCTCCTCCTCCCTCCAGGGGATCCCTATGTACTTCCTCTCCCTTTTTAAGATTTATGTGGCTATGGCTGCTAAGTTGGAGAATATCCAAAAGACTTTCCTTTGGATGGGAATGGAAGAAAAGAAGAGGATCGCCTTGGTGGGCTGGGACAGATTTTTTCTTAAGAAGGCCATGGGTGGGTTGGGAACCCGCAAGATCTCCAGGTTCAATAAGGCCCTTATAATCAAAATTACTTGGAAGCTTTTGAATAAGGATGCGGATTGGAGCCGGATCATCAAAGCCAAATACCTAGGTAATGGGGACTTTTCCTTTATTCTGAAAGAGGAGGGCCTTCCCAGGGGTTCCAATATTTGGAACAACATCTTGAGCTATAGGGACCCTTTATCCCATGGTATGAGGTGGCTTATTAGAAATGAAAGGAATGTTCTCTTTTGGGAGGATTGTTGGTTGGGAGAGAAACCCCTTGCTTCTTCCCCCTCCCTTAGAAGGCTCTAGGATGCTGCCAAAAGCTTCTTTGGAGAAAGGGTCAGTGATTATTTCAGCAACTGCACTTGGAGGGCTTTGGAGGACTACTGCATTATTCATCCCTTCCTCCTCCCTACTTCTAGAGAGCTCCAGGAGATTTTGGTTGGTTCATTCCTCCCCCTTTTTCCTAGGGAAGATAGATTCATTTGGAAGTGGGACCCTTCTAGATAATTCTCTGTCAGAACTCCCTACAACAACTTGCTAAGAGAACCTGATTACACCTCTATCTGGAAAGAGGTCTGGAATCCCCAACTCATTCCCAGGGTTAATTTATTTTGGTGGACTACTTCCTCAACAAAATTTTGACCCAAGACAATTTGGTCAAGTGGGGATTCCAATTCCCTAATAGATGCATCCTCTACAAAAATGATGAGGAAAGTCCTGCTCATCTCTTCCTCCATTGTGCCTTTACTCGGGAGCTCTAGGGGATGGTCTACAACAAGCTCAATATCTGTTGGATTATGAATGACAATTTGTTAAGTTTGTCCTAGGAGTTTTGGGGCCCCTCTTCGAACCCCCTTATCCAACAACTGTGGAAGCAGATCCCCCCTCATTCAAGCTGGAGTATCTGGAAGGAAATGAATGACAGGATATTCAGAGACAAAGAGGCCTTTGTGGAAATAGTGTTTCCTTGATTCCTTAAGTTGATTCTTGAGAACATATGTGTTTCTAAAACCTGACTAGCCTCAAAGCCCCCCTCTACCTGGGACTAGTAAATTGCTCGATGTTGGAACATCCCCCCCCCTCATTTTCTCTTGTTGACTGCTCTGAGAGACTCCTAAGGAAAAGCACAATCTGGTCCCCTTCGCCTTTACATTTTAAACTCAATTTTGATGAGGCTGCCAGGGGGTCTGGCTGCTAGTGGAGGGGTTATCAAAACCCATTTGGGGGCCCTTGTTGTTGCTTATGTGGGTAACCTGAATGGGAATTCCTCTACTCAGGTTGAATCTATGGCCTTAGCCTAGGGAATTCGTCTCGCCCTCATGATGGGAATCAGGATTATGGACATTGAGGGTGACTCCAAGCTCATCATTGATGTTGTCAAAGGGCGGAATAGGATTAATTGGGCCATTGAGGGAGCCATCAGGGACACCTTGAGGCTCATCTTCGGGCTTGATTCTTTTAAAATTATGCATGTCTATAGGGAAGGCAACAAAGTGGCAGATGCCTTGATGGCCATTGGCCTAAATCTTTTAGGCTTGAGATGTTGGAGGAGCCACAATTCCCTCCTAGACCATGTTAACTTCCTTCTTCACGAAGAGAAATCCAAAATTCTTACCAATGATTGAGTTTTTGCCAAGTGTTTTCCTTATGCTCCTCTCTTCCCTTGGGGTCATCTAGAGGTTTTGGTTTCATAACTCAAATCACGAGAATATCCCTTTGATCTATGTTGATGTGGTGTTGACTCATTCGGCCAGGCTGGTGGTGATGGACATGTTGTTTGTTGGCAATTCATTTGGGCTTGCAGCGTCATGATGAGGTACGATTAGATTGGTAACGTGTTGGTTGCCACTGGTATTTGCTAGCTCTTCATGCCTCATAACCAGAAAATCATTTCTAAAAGTGATTTCAATTTTTCCCATGTGCCCAACCTCATATCTCATTTAATGACATCGGGCTCACACACTTCCCATTATCGTTTCTCAGCTTGCTTCTCAAAGGGTCTCTGCTACTTACTCTATGAAATTTTTCTCATGACTAAAGAAGCTTTGTTGGCAGAGGATATGGGGGGTGATAGAGTTAGATACGAACTGGACAATCTGGATGATTTCAAAAATGACCCCCTGGTCTGGAAATTTTGCATTAAAGGAGGGGTTGTCAATTTTTTGGAATGTCTACAGGGCCACGATGAGTAGCTCTCAGCTGCTTTTGCCTCCTGGTCTAGGAGGCGTATCTCAATGGGTGGTATTTGTTTTTATGTCTCTGAGGAGACTATTTCCTAGGCTACAAAGCTGGCCCTCGATGATCGACGCTAGAAGCACACCAACCACGTTGCCAATAGCGAAGGTTTGAAACGCTTCTTCCGCAACCACGAGGAACTTGTCAAACTCTAGGGTGTGTTTTCTTGGGAGGAGATCAAACACCTATGGAACATAATCTGTCTTATGATCATAAATTACTTCACTCTCGAGGGCACGCACAAGGTACTTTACTACTATCATTTGCCCCTTTTGAATCATTTACGTAATAATGATTTTATTTGTTTGCCCTTTTATTTATTGCATTCCATTGAAATATCTATTAAAGACACCATGGATCCCAAGCATGGGGATAAGCCGCCCTACCTCCTTTACCAAGGCCTCATTTATAGGCTGTATAAATTTCATGAGGCCCTTTTCCCCCTCTCCCAGAACCTCTTTCTCTCTCAGACCCCCATGCCTACTCCTCAGCAACTTGTCGCCCTGTTTATGGCCTTCCCCAGATTTTTCCAGTATCCTCATGAAGGATTTTCTATGGCCAACTTCTCCATGTCTCTGCCTACTTATGCCTTTGTTGTTTCCTTATTTGCAGTCTCCCCTAGTTTGACTATGTCTGCCTCTCCTAGTGCTTCCTGCTCCACTATCTAACACAAAAGGCAAAACCCCTGTTAAACACAAACATATTGTGATTGATAAAAATTCATCCTCTAAGAATGCTGAGAATGATAATCCTTCCCCTAATTCTAAGGTTAAAAGGAGATCCCCCAGATTGGCTTCCAAAGGCTTGTGCAAAAAGAGGACCCCTATGATAAAAAATATTGACTCGGAGGAGGACCCCATTAGGGACAAGGAGTGAGAGGACCCTAATACCACTATGGGGGGACCTGATGGGGATGTTGTGGATGTGGATATGACTAGGGACCCCAGATTTCTGATCACTGTTGGTGCCGTTGACACGGTTAATTCTGAGATGTAAACCCAAGACTCTGTTGATGTTAAGGATACGACCCCTATGAACATGGGCACTGAGGGTGTCATTGGTGAGGAAATTTTTGATAACAAATCTCCAAACTCTGGTAACTTGGACTTTCATTTAAAGATGGTGGAACAGGTGATGAAATCTCTCCCCCTAATGGGCCTGGATAATGATATTGATTGTCCCCCTACTAAAGATGTGGCCAAGGAGATGGATAAGAGTATGGATGACATGGCTATTGTGAACCCCCAAGGTGTCCCTACTCTGGAGCAAATAGAAAATCTGCACACATATATGTTGGACATCACACAGAGGATTGAGAACTTAGGCCTTGTTCTTGAATTGCAGGCTATCATGGACGATGTCAATCATCTCAAGAGTAAGATGGAGGCCTGGGATGCCCAAATTGTGGGCCTTAACAAATTTCATATGCAGGTTTTACATAGCTTGGCGCTCACCCTCTCTCTGCTGAGGGAACGTACTACGGACATGAAGGAGGATAAGCAGGAGGCTAGGGACCTATACAAGTTCCTATCCAATTAATGGAATAGTGCTATTGATGCCACTAGAGTGCTTTGTTTTTGTATTTTCTGCTGCTATTTTTTATTTCTAAGACTTGGTCTCTTTTTGTTGTTAGTTGTTGTTAATGTTGTTATAGTGTTGTTTTTGCATCGTGAACGTGTTAATAGTTCTTCTATGTAAAGGGTCAGTGCCCTAGTTCTCACTTTTTTTAAATCAAAAACAAATATATAAATATTACATTAATTTTTTTTTTTTTTAATCTCAAAATATATTGAAAAATGCTCCTACATATATGATGGAAATAAGGTAGACAACTAAGAGGGGGGGGGAGTGAATCAGTTGTCACAAAAACTTACATAATTAAACTTATTCTTAGATCTAATGATTAACCATGAAAGCATAAATCAACAACACAACATAACACACATAACACCAAGATTTTTGACGTGGAAAACACGGTCAAGGGAAAAACCATGGTGGGAACCTATCCACAATATGATTATACTATGTTAGAAGTATAGATAAATTACAATGGGGAATGCACATACATTCAGGCACACTACCTGGAGCTCACTTCTCAAAAACAACAAGGGCTACAACCTAGGGAAGACTCATTATCTTACAAATAGATCTAGATCACATCCAGAAGATCATGAATTGGAAAATAGCATCTCCTTAATGCCTGGTTACAATTTCAGTTAAGCACATAACAACTTTCTTCTCACACTTGTTTTTTGCTTTTAAAAGATTAATACATTATTCGCTCGCACACATCACTCTCTCATCCATGACACCACATAATTAAAAAGACATTACATTTATTTATATATGACATCGGCCTTGTGAAGATTCAAGAAGGTCGGCTCAACACTCACCACCTAATTACAAAATTATAATCACATGCACTACAATATCACATGTGGACCAAGCAATGTCAGCCAAGACATAGCATAGACCCATATCACATGCCTCAAACATGAAACACCTCCAAGAATCAAGCATTGAACATCTGCAACACACTACAAGCATATGGTTGACCAATAACATGAAGAACACTAACACACTAGAGAAAGTCATCAATTACAATCTCAACGATCAATGTAGACCACCAACACAAAAGGCACATGATCCAGAAACATCCACAAGCATCATGAATTACCACTGCAACATCTGTATCAACACAAATTACTAGAATCACATCATCAGTATACTAAACCTCAAGAACATTAACTGCAATGACTGCCAACCTGGAAAAATAACTTATGGAGCTCCAAACCATGAACCACATGAATTGAGGATACACATCAACCTCCCAAACATATCTCCAAATTTGCAAATCAAGCTATTACAATACGAAGCAATGTAGATCAAAATACTAATACTTTGCCACCACTGAACAACTAAAAAACCAATCTCAACACATATATTCATACCTCACTCAAATATTCATGCAGACATCAGAAATCTAAACTGAAACATCTATGAACAATCCTCTACAAACCCTTTAATCCACAATCTCTGATCATCATCATGCTAAACAAACCAACTCACTAAACTTCACTACAATACTATCATAGAAAGAGAAATATATTGACATCAATGACAAAACATATCTCATATATCTCTCAAGTGCATATTTGCAACATACTTACAACAATCTCCCCCTTTGGCATTGATGGCAACATATGATGCGGAAAAAAATCAATGACAAAGAATTCAACAGCTCTCTCTTAGACTTTTCATATTACTCTCACCTTGAATCTCTTCATAATTTTTCACATGAATCTCTCCCCCTTTGACATCAATTGCAAAGACACATATTTGCAATCAAAACTCAAAACTAACTCACAAAATTGACTTATGACTACTCCCCCTGAGTAGAACCCTCTACTCATCAATCTGAATTACAATATATGACTGTGAAATGCATCAGATGGATGCATACCAATGCCTCTTAGTTATGATCAAGAGGGGAAATCACCCCTAGCTTCCCTCTAAGATACTCAAAAGTATCTTTAGGAAAAGGCTTCATGAAGATGTCTACAATATGTTCCTTTGTAGGCACATACTCCAATCTTACTTCTTTTTCATTTACCTTGTCTCTCAAAAAGTGAAACTTGATTGATATATGCTTAGTCTTTGAATGCAACGCCAGATTCTTAGAAATGTTAGTTTCACTTGAATTGTCACAATAGATAGCAATAGGCTCATCATACACAAATCCGATATCCTTCAACATCTTCTTCATCCATACCGCCTGACTACAATTTTTAGCAGTAACAATATACTCTACCTCTGTAGTATATAGATAAATAGAGTTCTACTTTTTTCTCAACCAAGAACCGATCTTTTTCCCAAGAAAAATGTACCACCACTAGTACTCTTTATGTCATTAGTATCTCCTACACAATCAACGTCATTAAAAGAACTCAAAGTAAAATCATCATCTTTAGGATACCATAAACCAAAATTAATAGTTCCTTTCAAATATATAAAACTTTTTTAATAGCTACAACATGAGATTCCTTAGGATCAACTTGAAATCTAGCAACAAGACAAACAACATTCATGATATCAGGTCAAGTTTGACTCAAATTATCAATCCACCAATCATAGATCTGTATATGGTTTGATTTCTTTAGGGGAATCATCATCCTTAGTCAACTTACATCTAGTCACCATAGGAGTTCCAACTAGCTTTGTGTCTTCTAAACCAAACTTTTTCAATAACTCTTTCACAAATTTGGATTGAGATAAAAAGCCTTTTTCTAACTATGTGATTTACAATCCCAAAAAGAATTTCATCTCTCTAATCATAGACATCTCAAACTCATTCCGCATTTCATTAGAAAACTCTTTGCACAAACTATCATTCCCTCCAAAATTAATATCATCAACAAAATCTTCAACAATTAGAATGTTATCATGATCAATTTTGAAGTAAAGTTTTCTATCAATAGTACCTTTATTAAATCCTAGCTTAAATGGATACTTATCCAATCTAGTATACCATGCTCTTGGCACTTGCTTCAATCCATACAATGATTTCTTCAATGGCACACCATATCTCCTAGATCGGTCAATTAAAATCCATCTGGCTGCTCTATGTACACCTCTCCTTCCAATTCACCATTTAGGAATGCTAACTTGACATCCATTTGGTAGACTTTGAAACTCATGTAAGCAGCATAATCAAGAAATAATCTACAAATTCAATCCTTACCACCAAAGCAAAAGTCTCTCCAAAATCAATTTCTTCCATTTGAGAATATCCTTTGCAAACAAGTGTAGCGTTGTTCCTAACAACTTCACCTTTATCATTCAATTTGTTCTAGGAGAGCCATTTGGTTCCAATTACATTTTTGTCTTTCAGTCTCGAAACAAAAATCCATGTATCATTCTTCTCAATCTACAATAATTCTTCATCCATTGCTTTTACCCAATGTTCATCTTTGCATGCTTCATTCACATCTTTAGGTTCAATCTTAGAAATCAAACAATACTCAACCTGATCTTCAACAATTCTTCTTCTTGCCTGAACACCTTTATTTTCTATCTTCTATAATCTGATTTTCAAAATGATTCAATTTTACATTTTTGGGAGTCTTAGGATTTTCTTGAATTTCAGACTCTTGAGTTCTTTCTTCTACACTTGCACTAGTTCCTTCTTCTTGAGTTATAGGATTCACCAAAATAATCTGAGCTTGATTCTAGATCTGAGGTTGCTTCCCTTTATTTCCAATGTCATTCTGATCATCTGAATTATATTTGCAAGATCTGTACTCTCTCTCATTGATTTCATCAACTCTGACATTTGCACTCTCAACTATATTTATTAGTCTCTTATTATAACACTGGTAGGCCTTTCTTTTAGTACAATAACTAAGAAATATTCCTTCATCACATCTAGGATAAAAATTTCCTAGATCTTCATCCCTTTTGATATAGAATTTACTTCCAAAAATTTTGAAATATTTAATAGTATGATCATGACCAAACCATAATTCACAAGGAGTCTTACTGATATCACCTTTGATATGTACCTGATTAAGAGTGTAAATAGAAATACTCACAACTTCTCTCCAATAAACATGCAGAAGATTTCCTTGCAACATCATTTTCCTAGAAACTTCTTGAACGGTTTTGTTCTTTCTTTCTACAACTCCATTTTGTTGAGGGGTTCTTAGAGTACAAAATTGTCTTCTTATCCCATTCTCTTCACAAATGCATTAAACTCACCAGAAATGAATTCACCACCTATATCGGATCTCAAACACTTCAGCTTCAAACCTACCACAGTCTCAACCACAGCCTTCAAAATCTTGAACTTCTCTAAAGCTTTAGACTATAGGCAATTTGGCACTAAGTTGTCATTGATGTCAACTGGTTTGACAAGGTCACCGATAAGTTAGAAGTGGTGATCGATATGATAGTAATACAAATGAGAGTGAGAAGATAGAAGGAAGGCTGCTGGTACACATGACTCGGGTCATCTATAGGTAAAGAAGGCTTACCATGGAGGCATAAACCAAAATGAAGCCTATTTGTGTGTTATCAAGGCACAACAAACGGTGGACAACCGGTGAACAGAACTGAAAGGATGGTTGATGGTCATACCGGTGAGATAAGCTAAATTGTTAGTCAACTTGGATCAACAAAGTATGTCAAACCGACATACGAATCCAAGAAAAGGAGGATGTTGACTAGCATGACAGCTAGATGCCACGTGGAGGTATTGCACAGGTCGATGGAGTGTGCATCGATGTAACAAATCTGCATGCAAGTCGGCTTTTATGAGGAACCCATAAATCATGGAGGATGCCAAAAGATTGTGGCTCAAGGAAGGCTAGTTGGAAAAGAAATCGCACTGATCTTGTAAGAAGATTTGATCTTCATACCTGATAGGTGAAGGAAACAACAAATCTATTAATGGTGAGTGACAGAGAAAAGTAGAAAAGCATGGTGCAGACCTCCAGATTTAGAAAATGCACATTGGAATGTGAAGTTTGGCTGGTGATTGATCATTGTCATAAAGGTCATGTGCCTGAAAAAGCAAGTCAAATCAAAGGGGATTCATATTGAGCTAGAAAAGGAAGACCTAACACGACAGTGTTTGAATGCATTCTTGGCAGGAATCCATTATTATAAATATACAAGCTCGAAACAGAAATGATTGATGCTTGAAGAGAAGAAGAAGAGTAAAGAAATCTTAAGTGCAGAGAAGGATCATTTTTCCTTAGAATTCATTCTAAGAAAGTTGCAGAGTGAGTAAGCAAGAAAACAGGTGAGAGGGTTTA
Organism: Cryptomeria japonica; assembly: GCF_030272615.1. Taxonomy (NCBI): domain Eukaryota; kingdom Viridiplantae; phylum Streptophyta; class Pinopsida; order Cupressales; family Cupressaceae; genus Cryptomeria; species Cryptomeria japonica. Next base: position 307,524,000 of record NC_081408.1, read on the forward strand.
ACCGACAGTGATTGAGTACTGGTATGACTGTAGCAGGTCCAACAGTTAAGCAAACCAGTGAGGTGTGGTAGAGAAAGATAGCATCCAAGTGTGACATAGTAAGTTGTGAGACTGTGAGTGAGAGAGAGAGAGAAAAGAGAGGACAAGAATCAAAGAGAGTGATCTCACAACCGCTAGTGTGAGATCTTGTGGAGAAGAAAAGATTGTCAACCGATAGTAAGTTATTTGATCAAGAGTTGCAGAATTCATTTGCAACTACAAGACATAACTGTTTTGAAATTGTATTTTCAATATACATCACCAAGTTGGATCTTGGTGCAGGGGTTGGTGCTCTTTGGGTTGGTGCCCTAAATTAGTAGGGGTTGGTGTTTCTTGGGTTGGTGCCTAAATCTTTGTAATTCAGTGTTTCACTTGTGAGGCTGGATTGGAGCAGTAGTCTCCAGTAGTATTTCTCACCAAGGTTTTTCCCATATTGGGTTTTCCTCATACATTTGGTGTTGGGGAGTGCATTTGTGTGATTTCTTCTTTGGTCTCCCCATTTGCTTTACCAGTTTATCTATTTAGTGCTTAAGATAACAACTGGTATTCTAAAATTGCTTTAAAAGAGAAAAGAGTTTTAGGAACCACTGATTCACCCCCTCCCAGTGGTACTCAGTGTTCAACAGTTGGTATCAGAGCCTAGGTTCCTGGTTATTTTTTAAACCTTGGGTAGATTCTAAACTTAGAACACAATGGCAAGAAATGAGTCTGCTTCCTCAAAATCCCCCATGTTTGATGGATCCAGCTATGCCTTCTGGAGCAGAAGAATGGAGACCTATATTTCCTCCTTTGGTTTTGATGTGTGGATGTCTGTCAAGAATGGGCATGTTGTTCCTAGTGTTCCTCCCACTAATCTGAATGACAAAAAGGAGTATGAGAACAATGCAAAGGTCAAACATGCTATCTTGAGCGGGTTGTTGATAATGAGTTTGTCAAAGTCATGCACTGTGCATCAGCCAAGGAGACTTGGAATAAATTGTAGAGGTTATTTGAAGGAGATGCAAAAGTCAAAGAGGCCAAGATACAAGCACTAAGGGGCCAACTTGAAGGCATAAAGATGAAATATGATGAAAAGATTGCAGACTACCTTCAGAGATTTGATGAAATTGTGAATACCATCAAAGGGCTTGGTGAAGAAATTGCAGATGAGATCCTTTTAAAGAAGGTACTTAGGTCCCTTACACCTAAGTATGATACAAAGGTACCTACCATAAAAGAAGGCAAGGACCTAAATATCTTTTCAATCAATGAGCTATTTGGCTCATTAACAGCCTATGAGATGAGAACAGCCAATGATGCTTCCTTAAGGAAAGAAGCAGCGTTCAACACCACCAAAAAGGGCAAAGAAGTAGTTGCTCATAAAGAATCCAATGAAGACTCTGATGCAGAGGTGGCAACCTTTGTCAGAAAACTAAAAAGAGGATCTAACAAGTATAAAGGAAAGCTACCACTCAAATGTTTCAATTGTGGTAAGGTAGGACATTTTTCTGTAAAATGTCCTTACAATGAAACCAATGGAGATGAGTCAAGAGAGTTTAGTAAATCTGCTCACAAAGATAGAGAAAGAAATGTCTATCAACAAGGAAGGAGAGGCTACTGGAAGCAAAATAGCCTCTATACTATTGAAGATGATGCCATAGATGAAGAAAGTGCATCAGAAGATGATTGCCATGAGAATGACAAAAATTTTAACCTCTTTATGGCACTTGATGAACCGGTTGGTGAAGATGAGGGAGAAAAGGATATTGAGGCTGAAGTGGATTTAGAAGGAAATCTTATAAGTTATCTTGAGGAACTGAGTAAAAAAAGAAGGGAACTCAAGAAGGTTAAGTATGCAATAGTAGATGAACAAGGTCTCTTGAAGCAATCCCCGGATGAGTCCAATCAAGTCATATCTAACTTGAAACTGTTGCTGGAAGAAACCAAGAGAATATGTGAAGTTACATCCTCCAATCTGATGAAGAAGGGAAAGGAGTATCAAGATATGGAAGCATAAATAGTGGAGCTCATAAAGGAGCTTGAAGAAAGTAAGGAAGAAATAAAAGTAAGGAGCAAATATGAAGGCAGCACCAAAGCCTAATACAAGATGTTGAGAAAATAAAAGCAATCCAAAGATATCAGTGGCTTAGGCTTTGAAGAAGATCAAAATTCAAATAGCAAAGACACATCCGGTAAAGAGATACAGTTCACATCTTCAAATGAAGGTGAAGAGAAAAAGACATTCACTGTAAGCAAGGGTACCAGTAAAAATACATATGTAGATGCTATTGGAAATTGTCACACAAACTGGTATACACAAGAAATGAATTGAAGGCCACACTCATTTTACCAATATGCATATCCAAGGAGAAATGCAAGGGTTGACCATGAAGGATTTACCAGAGTTAACAACATGAAGGAAAGACCCCTGGTAAGGTAGCGCTTTGCAGGACAAAGGCAACTCAACCGATATGTTTCTAACTTTCATGGTTATTGTTACCGGTGTAACAAATTTGGGCATAAAATAGTTGACTAAAGATTAACTGACAAGCCCTCCATGAATTATGAAAGTAGAAATTCATTCAATGCACTCTGGAATATGAATGTTGTCTGTTATCAGTGAAATGGATATGGTCATAGGAGTTTTGAATGTAGGAAGAATAAATTTGTGCCTTACAATAATTTTAAGGATTTATCTTTAAATGAAAATGTGAAATGATATAACTATCAAGAGTTTGGCCACATAGAAAGGTTGTGTAAAAACAAGAAGATCAAATAGAAGAAAACAAATCCTGATCAAGAACTAGTAGTTGAACCTAAGTGCAATATAGCAACTGACAAGAAGAAGGAAAACAAACCAGTAGGGGTTTAGAAAGAAAAAGAAAAGGCGGAATCAAGTCTGATAGTGCAGACCGCCTTACATGCTGAAAGGGAAAATATATGGGTTGTAGATAGTGGTTGTTCCAATCACATGACCAGTGATAAAAAGAAATTTATCAAACTTGATGACTTGAATGGTGGTTTAGTAAGATTTGGAGATAACTCATCCATCAAAATAAAGGAAAAAGGTACTCTAAGAATCGATGGAAAATAAAAGGCACATGATGTATACTATGTGGAAGGCCTAAAGTACAATCTGTTGAGTGTTAGTCAGATGTGTGACTAAGGTTATAAATTCACCTTTGACTCAACCGATTTCTAGATAAAGAAAGATAGTACTGGTCAGGTTGTGGTAGAAGGAAAGAGAACATATGGCAATGTTTACAATCTGAAGGAATGCTATGAGTCCCAATGCATGTTAGGAAAGGTTGATGAAAGTTGGTTGTGGAACCAAAGATTAGGCCACATAAACTTTGATAACTTAGTTGCAGTGAGCAGAAAATGGTGTGTTAGGAATATTCCACCCATCATCAAACCGAAAAGCACATTTTGTGATGAATGTGTGAAAGGGAAGCAAACTAAAGTAAGTTTTAGGACAAAAGAGCACAACACCTCTAGACCACTTGATATTGTGCATACAGATCTATTTGGTCCAACTAGGACAAGAGCTCTTGCCAATGAAAGATATTTTATTCTCTTTATTGATGATTACTCAAGAATGACTTGGGTCACCTTCTTGCAAGATAAGTCACAAGCATTTGACAAATTCAAGATCTTTAGGAAAATGGTGGAGAAAGAAAGTGGGTGCAAGTTAAAATGTCTAAGATCAGACCGGGGTGGAGAGTTTACATCAAATGAGTTTGAAGATTATTGTGAAAAACATGAAATTAGAAGGCAATGTTTAGCCCCTAGGACACCACAACAAAATGGTGTGGTAGAAAGAAAGAACGTGACCGTTAAGGAGGTGGCCAGAACCATGTTAAATGAGGCTAGTGTGGCAGACACATATTGGAAGGAAGTTGTTCATATTGCTGCATATACTTTGAATTGGGTTCAATTAAGAACAAATAGCAGCATGACACCTTATGAGTTGTGGTATGACCAGAAGCCATCAGTCAAATACTTCAAAGTATTTGGAAGCAAGTGCTTTATCAAGAGAGATATGGATGGTCTAGGAAGTTCTGACTCTAGGAGTGATGAAGGAATCTTCCTTGGTTTCTCATCTAACAGCAAGGCCTACAAATGCTACAACAAAAGACTAAGAAGAGTCATTGAGAGTGTGCAAGTAAAAGTTGATGAGGATATGCACAAAGGAAGTTAACCACAGATTAACCGGTATGATGATTTCGATGATTAAGGTGATGAAGTTCAGACATACATTGAACCAGAAGAAGCATCCAAGAAGACTCCCAAACTGTATGTACAGTTGAATCATCTGGAAGAGCAAATTCTGGGAAATAAGAGTGATGGTGTGCAAACTAGAAGAAGACTTGCTCGGAATGATGAATAAGTCAATTTTTGCCTCATGACTAAAGTTGAACCTAAAACATTCAATGAGGCTAGCAAAAGACAAGAATGGATGGATGCCATGGAAGAAGAACTACAATAGATTGAGAAGAACAAGACTTGGGAATTAGTCCCTAGACCGGAAGACAAGAACACCACTGGCACAAAATGGGTCTACCAAAATAAGATGAATGAAGAAGGTAAAATTGTTAGGCATAAAGCTAGACTAGTGTGCAAATGATACTCTCGAGTAGAGGGAATTGACTTTGAATAAATATTTTCACTGGTAGCTATATTAGAAGCAATTCGAATGTTTCTAGCCTTCTCTGCCTATAAGGGTTATAAATTATATCAAATGGATGTAAAATCTTCCTTCCTAAATGGAAATTTGGAAGAAGTGTACATGGAGCAACCAGAAGGGTTTATGTTGCATGATGATGAAACATTTGTGTGTCGGTTGAACAAGGCCTTGTATGGTCTAAAGAAAGCTCCTAGAGCATGGTATTCAAGACTAGATCAGTACCTAAAGGAGCGGGGATTCAAAAAGGGGATTGTTGACAACAATTTGTATATAAAGAAAGATGGGAACCACATGATCATTATGGTTGTGTATGTAGATGACATTATCTTTGGAGCCAACAAGGACACCCTCTACAAAGAATTTGCTTATCAGATGCAGTCAAAATTTGAGATGTCAATGCTTGGTAAATTGACATACTTCCTTGGTTTGAAAATATTACAACAAGATAAGGGAATCTTTATCTTACAAATCAAGTATGCAAAGGAAATGTTGAAGAAATTCCAACTAGAGGATTGTAAACTGGTAAGTACCCTCATGGTGACTAGAAGTAAGTTGAGAAAGAATGATGAATCACTGGAGGTGGATCAGACTTTGTATAGATCCATGATAGGCAGTCTATTGTATCGAACTGCTTCTAGACTGGATATAGTACAGGCAGTACACATGGTGGCCAGATTCCAAGCTGCACCTAAGCAGTCACATATGAATGTTGTAAGAAGAATCTTTAGGAACCTACAAGGGACACTCAGTTATGGATTGTGGTACCCTAAACAAGGGGAATTCATCTTGGAAGTATACATTGATGCTAGTTGGGCAGGTTGTATTGATGATTGGAAGAGCACAAGTGGTGGTGCATTCTTCCTAGGTGACCAGTTGGTCTCATGGCATAGCAAGAAACAAGACTCAGTCTCTCTATCAACTGCTGAAGTAGAATACATTGCTACTACTACATGTTGCTATCAAGGGCTTTGGATGAAGTAGACCCTTAAGGATATCCAAGTGGACATCACTGATCCTATTCTCATCGGGTGTGATAATTAGAGTGCAATCAACATTGCAAAGAATCATGTGATGTATTCTAGAACAAAGTACATTGCCATTTTCTCATAGAGAAGGTTGAAGGATAGGAGGTAAGGATGGATTATGTCCCTACTGACAAACAAGTAGAAGACATTTTCACCAAACCATTACCGGTGAGGACCTTTGAGTACCTCCAACACAAGTTGGGAGTTGTGTCATCTACCTAGGAAGGATTTATGTGGTTCAGGAGGAGTTCATAGTAGTCAAAGGGGGAGCTCGGTATGGATCAAAAGGGGAGTGTACAGTACCCTTTGTCATTGAGTCAAAGGGGGATAAATATAACAATATGAAGTGTCTTGTGGTAAGTTGACATCAATGCCAAAGGGAAAGAGTGTTGGCAATTTGGCACTAAGTTGTCATTGATGTTAACCAATTTGGCAAGGTCATTGGTAAGTTAGAAGTGGTGATCGATATGATGGTGATACACATGAGAGTGAGCAGACAGAAGGAAGGCTATCGATACACATGACTCGACTCATCTACCGGTAAAGAAGGATTACCAACAAGGCATAAACTGAAATGAAGGCTATTTGTGTATTATGAAGGCACAACAACCAGTGGACAACCAGTGAATAGAACTGAAAGGATGGTTGATGGTCATACTAGTGAGATAAGCTAAACTGGTAGTCAACCTGGGTCAAAAAAGTATGTCAAACTGACACAGGAATCCAAGAAAAGGAGGATGTTGACAAGCATGACAGTTGGGTGCCAGGTGGAGGTATTGCATAGGTCCATGGAGTGTGCATCGATGTAACAAATCTGCATGCAAGTTGGCTTTTATGAGGAACCCGCAAGTTACAGAGGACGCTAGAAGATTGCGGCTTGAGGAAGGCTAGCTGGAAAATGAATCACACTAATCTTGCAAGAATATTTGATCTTCGTACCTGATAGGTGAAGGAAACAACAAAGCCATTAATGGCGAGTGATAGAGAAAAGAAGAAAAGTGTGGTGTAGACCTCCAGATTTAGAAAACGCACATTGGAATGCGAAGTTCACCTGGTGATTGATCATTTTCATAAAGATCATATCCCTGAAAAGTAGATCAAATCAAAGGGGATTCGTATTGATCTAGAAAAGAAAGACCTAACACGATAGTGTTTGAATGCATTCTTGACAGGAATCCATGATTATAAATGTAGCGTAGAAATTAGGAATCATCACAAGATAGGTAAATCAATCACAAACACAAGACATGATAACTCAATCAAAAGAACTCTCATTGAAATGAACCTAATTCCAAAGCACATTCAATAGAGGCACAAAAACAAAGCATTTAATAGAAAATGTCATGCAAACCATATAACAATTCGGATGCTTCTTCCATGCGGCTCCATTTTTGTTCTTTCCTCTTCAATGGGTTTGTGGATCTCACCTACAAGTGCTCACACAATTGAAAGCAAAAAGCTCAAGAGTACTAGAAACGAAAGTTTGGTAGTTTGATAGAAATTCGGGATTCATGAAGGATTTGATTGAAGAAAATTATCCAATTTATAGAAGAATTGGATAAATGACAAGATTGGCATGATGCAATTCAAATGGAAATTGCAAATCAATATGACAAATTATGACAAATTATGCACTTTCCATGCACAATTTAATTGATTGATAATTGATGACAAATTATGACACATTCTATGTCAAAATTGATTGATTATCAATTATGACAATTTCATGACAAATTGAAATGTCACTCCCATAGAATTAAGAGATGAAATAGGAGGGAAAAGAATTAGAAATTTGAAAAATAGGAAATTGAAATTGATGACAAATTAGGAATTAGAAATTGATAGAAATTAGAATTTAGGAATTAGTGAATTAATTAATAATTTTTCATTTATTAATCAATTCATGAAGAGGAATAATTAGCCAATTAAATAAAGATCTAATTGTAATAAGAAGACCTAGGATAAATAAATAAATTATTTAATCCTAGAGGAAGAAATGACACATTAGGTTAAATGACTAAATCATAAAACCCTAGAAGACGAATTAGAAATGCGAAAATGACAATTAGGTCTTGATTAAAGATAATTAATGTCATGATTCTGAATTGATAAATGACCAATGCGAAAAAATGATTTGATTGATAGATGCGCCAATTGACGAGGAACAATGACAAATTGATCCAAATTGACATAATTGAGACAGACAATGATTGATAGCGAAATGATCGCAAAATGACAAGATCGACAAGAGGACAAGAATCGATGACAAATAGATTGCAAAATGACAAGATTGAAAATGACCACGATCGATGACAAATTGATCATTAAATAACAAAATTGAACATGACAACGATTGATGACAAATCGATCGCGTGATGACAAGACTGAAAAGAGGACAAAACCCTAATTAGGATTGACGATGTCTAAAATGATGACATTGATGATACGATTGATAAGATTAACAGGATTGATGATAAGATTGATAAGATTGATAGGATTGACAGGAGGACAAAACCCTAATTAGGATTGACGATGTCCAAAATGATGACAAATGAATACGCACATTGATGCGACAGGGTAAAATTTATCAAAATCATGATTGGATAATGTTATCAACAAGACCAAATTCGAAGACGAGACGATTGAAGAATGTAGAAGAATGACTCGATGTTCGCAAATGATAAAGACGAAGTGCGTGACATAGGAGAAATGTTAATGCGACGCAAAAACCTAAAATGAGGCAATGCGCAAATGTTAAAATATGACCTCGCAAGCGTTGACCATTTTTGGGTGTCTACATTTTGCCCCTCTTTGAGACAATGCGATTCTGAGCGTTGTTTCAAAGAACAATAATGAAAATGCCCCAGACAATAACAATGACATATGCATGCCCCCTCGAGGAATTGGCCGGAAACATGCGGAAAAGAGGCCAATTGATCAATAAAAAAAAAATGATAGGATCGAACGGACTGAAAATCGGATATCAGATGCATGAAGGACAAGCAATTTAAGGTGCACAAGACTGTGACCAACATAAGATGGAGAGGACGCACGTCCATCTATGCAATGACAAAGAGCTATAAAGGGGACCAAGAGGGTGAAAATTGCTCATTTGCACTAGCTAAAGAGGAGGATTTGTTGCTCTGGACAAGGACACTTGCAGATAGATGGCGAACATTCCAACGGCGGATTACCTTGGAGAACGTGTATGCACATTCAGACGATCGGAGGACGCAGGAGCAGCGGTATGTATCTCGAAAACCCATGTTTTGAATTTCATGAATTTGACACGCTTACGGGACATTGCGGGGCTGAGGAGGACCGAGGGAGCACCCAGTGACAAAGGCACATACTCCTTATGACAGACAGTGGACATTATGTAGTTTGACATTTTGTAGTCAGCCTGCGGGCCATACTTAGGACAGACAGTCCGATTGTGTACTCCGACATGATTGCGATATGTGATATGCATCAATATGATGGATGCTATATGTTATGACTTATGTTTTATGTATGTATGGATAACTTATGCACTGGTTTATGAACATGTATGGATGTATTTTTATGTATTTTTTTTTTTTTTTGATGCATTTATGAAATGAAATGGATAAAATGCTTGATGTAATGCTTGATACAAATGTACTAACCAAATGGATGCAGGACGCAATATGGTTTTGGATATCGGAGCACTAGACCGAACTGACTATCCGACCGGACGGAAGAAGTGTTAGTAAGAAATGAGACAGAAGACAGTTAGAGATGATGAAAACTTGCTTTCAGTAATGCACTTTGTAGGTGAGAACCTTTATTTTTATTTAGCAAAATGGATGCGTAGCATCATGGCATTGAAGGCCAGAGCTGAAATGCAACCCGATTTGCGAAAGACAGACACAGCATAGACAAACGACAATCACAATCAAAGAAAGAGACCATGAGCCATCCCGGTCACTCTAAATCACTCAGTGACCTCATCGAGCAACATAGGAACATGATCGAAGCCAAAGATAAATCAATAAGAAGATAAGACTCACAAATTCAAGCAAATCAAACAAACATCTTGATCTTTATTGTCAAAAGTTGAACGTGCTGATAGGATGATCATGTTGTCTGGTTTCAGGAAAATGCGGTACCCCGTCTAAGATAGGACACAGTCTGGTTTCGAGTATACCACACCTTGTATAAGACCCATGATAATGTGACAAGGACAAATGATTTTTAATGCGGATATTCGATTGATAAGACAATTTGGATCAGTTTGAATGCTTGGTTTGAGTTGAAAAAGTTCATCTGGTAATGCGTGATTTCATTAAAGCACAGTGTTTGATTGCGAGTCGTTGGATGTATACTCAGTGAGCTGTCGATGCATAAAGGGAATACTTTATTGCAAAAATGCATGTTTTTGGTTTTTGGAGTTTTACAATTTTTTTGTGTTCATTCTTTTTTTTTTCAGGACTTTATTTGATTTTTTGACTTTTTTTCAGGACATTTTTCAATTTTTTGGATTATTTCAGGACATTATTTGATTTTTTTTTTTTTGGATTATTTCAGGAGATTATTTGATTTTTTGGATCTTTTTTTTTTCAGGACTTTTTTCAATTTTTTATGAGATTTTTTTTTTTAAGGACTTTTTTGGATTTTTATGACTTTTTTTAAGGACATTTTTGGATTTTTATGACTTATTTCAGGACTTTTTTCAATTTTTAAGACTTTTTTTAAGGACTTTTTTCAATTTTTATGCTCTAGTGATTGATCATGACGAGGGAAAAGCACCCAATGCCCACTTGAAAGACACATAAACCAGGACCAAAACATATGTACAAGACACTGGAGTAAGCAAGACAGTGATGTTGACCAATAACAGGCCTGGAATAAAACATTGGGTTGAGTGAAAGATAAGCATGATAACTGGCCGAGAGAAAGCATGGCTAGAAGTCATGATAGATGACAGAACAATAATCTCATTACTCATGGCGCCTGATTGCCAGGTTTTCACCATGGTACTTGCCCAAAGCGCCTATTTGCCAGGTTTTCACTAGAGGGTGAATCATTCATTTTTTTCTTTTCTCTTTTTTCTTTTTTGCTTTTTTCAATTTTTTGTATTTTTTTCTTTTTTCATTTTTTTGTATTTTTTTCAGGATCATATTTGAAGAAAAATCTGACAGCAAACTATGCCCAGTACTTGCGAAGATGCATGCTATTAATAGGATCAGACAGAGGTTCACCTTCGGGAGTCGCAAGCTGATATGCCCCCGAGCCATAGGCTGCAGTTACTATGAAAGGCCCAACCCAATTAGGTTCAAACTTGCCCTTGATGACGTCAGTAGACTGTGCATTCTTGGGATTTGCCTTTAAAACCAGGTCTCCCACTTCGAAGTGTCGCCCTTTGACCTTCTTATTATAAGAGCGACGGAGACGGTTTTGGTATGCTTGCAAATGTGTCAGAGTTGTCTGACGTTTTTCATCTAACATCTCAAGCTGATGCAGCCGAGAGACTCTGTGTGTCTCATCATCAATCAGGTGTTGCAAGGAAACTCTCAAGGAAGGAATCTCGACTTCCAAAGGTAAAATGGCTTCCGCACCATACACCAAGAAATAAGGTGTTGCGCCAGTAGGTGTGCGGATAGAAGTGCGATAGGCCCACAGTGCTGGATTTAACTGTACGTGCCAATCTCGACCAGCGTCATTGACAACTTTCTTCAGGATCTTGATAATGGTTTTATTTGATGCTTCAGCTTGACCGTTACCCTGTGGATAGTATGGGCTAGAAAAACGGTGTTGATTATGAAATTTTTCATAAAGCTCTTTAACATCTTTATTCTTGAAGGGTCGACCATTATCTGTGACTATGGCAAGGGGAACCCCATATCTGCATATGATATAATTTAGCAAGAATTTTGAAATTTGGACACCAGTGATATAGGTCATGGGGATGGCTTCAATCCATTTTGTAAAATATTCTGTAGCTGTAATAATGAACTTGTGTCCATTTGCAGATGTTGGCTGAATCTTGCCGATAAGATCCAATCCCCACTGAGAAAAGGGCCATGGAGATATAACAGAATGAAGCTCTTGAGCTGGTGCATGAATATAATCTCCATGAATCTGGCACTTGTAGCACTTTTTAACAAAATCATGAACATCCTTCTCCAAAGTGGGCCAATAATACCCAGCACGAATTAACTTTTTGGCTAAGCTAAGACCATTGAAATGGCCCCCACATATACCATCGTGAACCTCGTGTAAAGCCATTTGTGCTTTGTCAGAATCCAAACACCTGAGGAGGGTATGGTCAAAAGAACGGCGGTAAAGGGTGTCAGCGATGATGACATATTTGGCTGTTTGTCGAATAAAGGCTCGGCGTTGGTTAGCAGAAAGGTTAGGTGGTAAGGTCTGGGATTTCAAATACTGATATATATCATTGTACCATGGGGAGTTGGGACCAACAAGAATGCACATCACGTCAGCTGTCGGAATGTCAAAAGAGGGGACTAGCAATTGTTCAACTAGGAATTCACACTTGTCCATATTATGAGGCATATTTATCATGGAAGCAATCGTAGCCATCGCATCTGTCGACTTATTTTGTATTCTTGGTACTTGACTGAAATGGATAGCTGTGAATTTTGTCTTGAAGAAGTCTACCATGTGCTTATAAGGAATAAGCTTTTCATCCTTTGTCTCGTATTCATCATTGACTTGTCGGATGACTAATTGAGAATCTCCATAGACTTGCAAATGCTTGATGTTCCAGTGAACTGCCACTCAGAGTCCTGTAACCAATGCTTCGTACTCTGTAATGTTATTGGTACATTGGAAAGTTATTCTGTATGACTTTGGAATAGCATCACCTTGAGGGGTGACAAACAAAATGCCTACGCCGGATCCGAACTTGGTGTGGGACCCATCAAAGTATAACTTCCATTCATTGGATGGTGTGAGAGCAAAGACTGATTCATCTGGGAAATCAGTCAACATGGGATGATCGTCTGAAATAGGAGCATCTTCCAGTTGATCTGCTATGACTTGTCCTTTTATCGCCTTTCGCTCCATATACTCAATGTCAAATTCACTGAGAATCATGACCCATTTTGCTAGGCGACCTGTTAAAGCTGCTCGGCTGAGCAAATATTTTAAAGGATCAGTTTTGGCAATCAGCAATGTTTGATGGTTGAGCATATAATGTCGGAGCTTTTGTGTTGCAAATACCACTGCTAAGCATGCCCTTTCAATAGTGGAATAATTTAGCTCATAGCCTACCAGTGTCCGGCTAATATAGTAAATAGCTCTTTCTTTGCCATTCTCATCTTGTTGAGCCAAAAGAACTCCTAATGCTATTTCAGTTGCAGAGATGTACAATAAGAATGGCTTGCCTTCGATAGGAGGTATTAGGATAGGTGGCGACAACAAATAGTCTTTAAGAGCTTGAAAGGCTGATTGGCATTGCCCAGTCCATTTAAAAGTGACACCTTTGTGCAATAGATGTTGGAATGGATGACATTTGTCGGCCAACTGAGCTATGAAGCGATGAATTGACTGGAGCTTTCCTTGCAGACTTCTTAATTGTCGGAGGTTGGAAGGTGGAGGCATATCCATGATTGCTTTGACCTTGGCGGGGTCGACCTCAATGCCTCGGTGGGAAACAATATATCTGAGCAATTTTCCAGCTGTAACACCAAAGACACACTTTTTTGGATTGAGCCTGAGTTTGTAGGTCTCCATTCTGTCAAAGATTGGGCCCAAGATGGCTAGATGACTATCTCTGGTGACAGATTTGCACAACAAGTCATCAACATAATCCTCCATCAAAGTGTGCATGAAATCATGAAAAATTGTCATCATTGCTCTTTGATAGGTTGCACCGGCATTTTTGAGACCGAAGGGCATCACATTCCAGCAATAAGTGCCCCAAGCACAGGTGAATGCTGTCTTATGCTGATCTTCAGGTGCAATACGGATTTGATTGTAGCCAGAGAAACCATCCATTAGTGAAAGCATTTCATAACCAGCCGTCATGTCCACTATGATGTCTATGTTTGGCAATGGAAAATCATCCTTAGGGCATGCTTTATTCAGGTCCCTAAAATCTGTGCAGATGCGGATGCCCCCAGTTACTTTGCTAACCGGTACTAGATTTGAAATCCAATCTACGTAATCAATGGGTCTAATGAAGCCCACATCTAGCAATTTTTTCAATTCCACTTTGACCAAAAGAGCCACCTGAGGATGCATCTTTCTAAGTTTTTGTTTGATGGGTTTAGCACCTGGTTTTAGTGGCAAATGATGAAGGACTAACTCTGGATCGAGGTCAGGCATATCTGCATAAGACCACGCAAAGCTGATCTTCTTCTCTAGAAAGAAATTAATAAAATCAATCTTCTCTTGTTTTGACAAGGAGGCTGCAAAGTGAATGACCTTAGGGTTATCAGGTGTACCCAAATTGATTTCCTCGGTCATCTCTACCAGCAATGTGGATTTGTCCTGAATTGATAGGGGTACATCCACTCTTCCACCTTTGGGCGCCTCAGAAAGGTTTTCACCCGCAGGTACGTCTTTTATTTTTACTTTTGTATGATCAGAGAGCGCCTTACGGTTTTCACTCAAAGATCTATTCTTTTGATTTTTTTCTTTTTCTTTTTCTTTTTCTTTTCCATGACTGGAAGAGGGAGTTGACTCCCCAAAATATGTCGTTGAATCCAGGTCAATAGCAAAGCCTACCTTATGGTCGCCTTGTGGTATACCTTCCCATAGTCCCAGGAACTCTGCAATTGCTTCATCATTCTGAAAACAGTCCAACATGAGCGGTTCTTGTTGGTCATATTGGATAAGTTGGGGATATATGAGGGGCATGTCATCATCGATTGTAAGGATAGAGAGGGCTGATATGGTAAAAATGTGAATGTCTGTGGTGTCACTATCTGAACTGCTTGTGTCGGATTCGGAGCTGGGATCCCAAAATGACTCGATCCAAGCATGAGGATAGGTTTTAGGAAGAGGAGTTATTTCATGTTTATCCTCCATAGGCAAGTTATCAGGGTCAATGAAGATATTGTCAAGGGCATAGGAGCTGGAAGAAAAAGAACTCCACTCCCATTCATTAGAATCAGTCTCGGGTTGGGTACCCTCAGGTGTTATTTCATCGTCAGAATCATGCCCTTTTCGACACGTGGACCTTTTGGTAGATGTGGATCCAATTCGTAATGGTACAAAACCTAACCCTAAAGTTGGGGGTCGCCTCTCCAATATGATGGGTTCTATCCTTCCATTGTTTTTCAAGCCTAAGCCACTGCAGCCATCATATCCTTTCTTCTGCAGCATAGTAAATCCTTTGCCATACAATTCCACTGGCAGCTTGACAGATGGGGTTTTAGTTGGATCTTTATAGAGCCAATCTATGACACCGTCATCTATAGTTTCTTTGTCAAGTTCTCCCCATCTTGCAAATGTAGTGGGAGGCTGATATTGAATAATGACCTTGGGTTCTTTTTGCAATAGATGCGGTTTTCCATATGATTTTGGAGACATCGGCAAATTCCCAATGAGGAATGTTTGGTCCATTGAATATTCTCCACACCCTTGGTCTTGTATCTTCAGTTTTCCTTTGACAGCCTCCAACAATGCATTGGGATCCACATAACTGTCTAATTTGGCTTTTGTATTGACTGGCACTTGTCGTTGAGGAGTATCCTTTAGGGTAGCACAGAACTGGAACGGATTAGGATCTCCTGGAATGGTTATCTCAGCTCCATTGTAAGGATATTTCAGACATTGATGATAAGTGGACGGAACTGCTTTCATGGCATGGATCCACGGACAGCCAAGGATCATATTATAAGGGAGGTCAAGGTCTAGGACTTGTAGGAAAGTATTTTCTGTCACTGGACCAACTCTGATGGGCAATACAATTATCCCTTTGGATGGGCGCTCAGCATCATCATAGGCTTTTATTGTTATCCTTTTGGAAGCATCAATGTCATTTTCTGAATATCCAAGGCCAATGACCACTCTTAAGGTGCAGATATTAAGACCCGCTCCGCCATCTATCAAGACTCGTCGGATTTTGCAATTGTGGACAAAGACTTCTAGGTGCAAAGGGTCATTATGGGGAAGCTTGTCAGGTGAGATATCACTATCGAAAAATGCAACACTTCGGGAAATGGCTAAATGTCCAATCCGCGCTTGAAATTGGTCAACATCAATATCTGTTGGGACAGTGGACTCAGTCAAAGCTTTATCTAGGATTGCACGATGCATGGGAGACATTTTCAACAACTCTAGAATGGATATTTGTGCAGGTGTTTTTCCTAGATGATCCAAAAGATTATACTGACTCGCAGGAACTGGTTTGGGAGGAGCTGCGGGAGCTCCTCTCATGACTATTTTGGATCGACGAGTGGTGACCGCACAAGAAGGATCTTGTCCATTTATTCTCAAGGTTGAAACATACTCATTTGATGCATGAAAACAATTAATGACATTGTGATAACTGGTATTTGCATAATTGGTCGTTTGAACAGAATTGGAAGACGACGCTTTACCCTTGTCATGATCAAGCAAAGGAGTTTTGAAAATAGTATGATCAGTATTAGAGGTCGGATGGGTTGGATCTATCTCAATTACTCCTTGTTCCAATAAATCTTGAATCATATGTTTTAATTGAAAACATGAAGCGGTTTTATGTCCTTTGGACCGATGGTATTCACAGTATGCATTATCATTCCACCAATGCGGTTTTACTGTTGGTTCTGCCTTAATATCTGGTATTTTGATAAACTTCGCTTGTATTAATTGCTTCATGACTGATTCGATAGGCTCTCCCAATGGCGTAAACTGTCGAGGAGGCCCATCCCGCAATCGGAAGGGTTTGCGTTGTTGATTTTGTTGTTGGCCTTGTTGTTGATTACATTGTTGAGCATACTGTTGTTGAGCATGTTGTTGATATTGTAGTTGTTGAGCATGCGGTTGATATTGCGACTGTTGAGCATGCTGTTGATACTACGGCTGTTGAGCATGCTATTGATATTGCGACTGTTGAGTAACATTGTTCCTGGGTGCTTGATTTTGTTCCATAGTCGACATATTAGGAACACTCAACTTCTTGATTGTGAATGGGGGTTGATTTGCATTCACCACTCTCGCATCAACAACACCATCATTAGTGACGTTCTTGTTCTTATACCAAAATCTGTTCCTATCCCCTGAATAATTTGTGTTGTCATTGTCCTTATTGAGCTTGATAATTCCTTTAGCTACAAGAGCTGCTTCAATATTCATTCCTTTCTTAATGAGTTTTTCTATAGTACTAGGACTTTTCAATTTTAGCTCATACATCATTTATGGGACTAGATTTTGGATAAACAGATTCACTTGCTGTTCTTCAGGTATATCGAGAGAAGAATGACTATACAAACTTCGCCATCGTTGCAAAAAGGTCACTAATGGTTCACCTTGCTTTTGTTTGGTATTGCATAAATCCGACATAGTCACATCACTGTCGATGTTGAACGCGAAATGAGATACAAACTTTTGTGCCAGTTTTGACCAAGTCTTTATATTTCCTGGCAGATGAGAATACCAATCCATAGCTTGTCCAGTGAGACTTCGTGCAAATAATCGCATTAAATATGTGTCCTCATAGTTTATTTCTGTGCATGCCGCATAAAATGCTCGAATATGATCTTTTGGATTGCCATTCCCTCTATATTTCTCAAAGTTGGGTGCCTCAAAATGCTTAGGGAATGGAGGCATGTATACACTCTTGTCAAAGGGATTAGGACATAAATCTTGATCTGTATACAACTTCTTTGTTCCTTTAGTTTCTAATGCGTCAACTTTTCGTCGCAACATCTCAAGTTGTTGCGCAATTGTATCAGATTGTAGAGGTTCATCATTAATCCCAGTTGGTATTCTTTGTTGATATATCGCATTTCCGATTGGCTGTTGATACTCCGCAATGGTCATTTTTGGCGTCTCCTGCATATAAAGTTCTTGGTACTTCTCTTGTTGTTGCGGTTGTGCTATGCCTTGATATTGACTTTGTTGTTGTGCTTCTTGGAGCCTAGGTTGATATTGCAATTGAGTAGGTTGTTGATATTGCATAGGCGCCATTTGCAGTTGTGAAGCAGGATAACTTGTTTGCCTTGGCACATATTGTGGCACATGTTGTTGGTGTTGACGAATTGGAATTTGTTGACTTTGTGCCAATTGTCATCGCGGTGTATATCCAATCATTTTTAAAAAAGCTTGTTTAGATGATTTTCGTTGCTTCTCCTTAGGATGGGGTATAGCACTTGCATTAACTTGCTGTGTTGTTTGTCCAATCCCTTGTGATGGTTGCAAGTTTGTGTTAACTTGTAATGGTGCTGAAGGCGCTGCAATTTCTTGTCGAATGCGACATTGTTGTTGTTGCACATCATTTGTTTGCACATTCGATCGTACCTTCTGCGTACTACTCAATTGTTGCAACAATTGCTGATGGTGCAAACCACTATCTATAGCTCTTTGTGTAGCCATTATCAAAGGATCTATCGCAATAGTGTTTGACAAAGATACATAAGAACTTTGTGGAATCATGGAATTGCTTTGGACATTATTGACATTAGGCATTCCAGTTGTGAAACTTTCTTGTATTTTAGATGTTGATCCAATTTTATGCATATGAGGAACCACTTCTTGTTGAGGAACCACTGTCGATATTTGCATGGTCTTCATTTGATCTTGTATTACAGGTGTTGTATTGAATAATGGATTATGTATCGTCTCAAATGATGACTTTTGAGGAATAGTCACTGTCAATTCCTTTGAAGCGCGTTTACTCATCAAGGTAGGTTGAGTTGCTTGTTGCACAATTTCTTCATTGGGATGTGAAGAGAAACTTAATGGCTCACTGCCTTGTTGTGTTTGCACATTAATTGGTTCATTTAAGGAAGCCATATTACCCATCATGTGAAGATACTTTTGAGGACACATTTTAAAGACTTTGCCCAGGAACTTATCCATCCTTTTTATTACCTTGGGATCTTGAAGGAACATGTCGTCCTCATCAGAAGCATCAGAATTAGATGAAGAATCTGGTTGGACATTTGGATTCGTTTCTTGTTGAATACCTTGGTCTGAACCGAATCCTTGTGAAAGAGTTTGGTCTTCATACAATGTTTGAGTTCGAATATCATGTTGCAAATTTGGTTGATCCCAATTAAAAGGTGCACTTCCTCTTGGAGTTGGTGGAACACTCCCATGTCCTGGTTTCATGGGTACAAATACTGGTTCATATAATGGAGGTGGTCCAAGTTGAACCGTTCCATATGGTTGTAGAGATGTGTTTAATGAACCTTCAACTTGCACTGTTTGACTAGTTTGAAACTGCGAATTTACTATGTTATCCATGGATTGATACATTGGTTCACTCATCTTCTTAGATCTTGATCTTGTCTCAACAGGCATGTCACTTATGCAAATGCAATTTTTTTTTTGGAATTTTTCAAGGACAATATATGATATGCAACTAAATGCAAACTAAATATATGAAAATGCAATCTATGTTTTTGGTTGTTTTGAAGATTTTAACAAACTTTTGAAATGCAAATCTAAGAGATGGACCCTTAGGAAATTGAAATGATGTCTAGACCTCAAAGGACAAAAGGACTTAATGGACAAAGGAAAAAATGACAATGTCTCCCCTATATGCTTGGATACTAAGCTAGGTTTGACGGAATGATATTGATGACAAAAGGACAAAAGATTTGATAAGGTCTAGACTTCTTAACAATGACTTAAGGTTTATCAAAGATTTGGATTGCTCAAGTATGACAAGACCTAGGTTTGACACTATATGCAAAAGGACAATTAATATGCAAATGATCTTAATATGATATGACAATGACTTAGGCTTAATGAAGAGACTTAGGGTATGGAAATATGAATGTATGACAATGGTATGACTTTAATGCAAGAGGACATATGCAAGTGGATGACTCTTATTGATATGCAAAAGAGTATGACTTAGGTGAAACAGAACCTTGGTACTTGACAATGAATTTGCAAAATGCAACCTAGGATGAACCTAAATGCAAGTGACATGAATGTTAAGACAAGATTTGGAACAATGTTGGATCATCATGTTTGAAGATGTGCTTTGAACCTTGTCGAATGTTTGTTGGATGAATGTGTTTTGCTTTTGAAATAGGATAACATTCAACTTTTGACAATCAAAGAATACAAGATATTTCAACTTAGACTCAAGACAATCATGCTCATTTCCACATTCCCTAGGGTAGGCAAAGACATTAGGTACTTGAGAGGTAGACTCATTATGGGATTCAAGGAGAATACATAGATGCTTGACCCCACGGGCTCTCCTCCACGGCACTCACTTCTCAGGGCAGCCAAGCATCAGTCCCCATGGAAATCTCCCCATGGTGAACTTAGTATCTCTTCCAAGTATTCGAATTTGTCCTTCTCAAGCAACTAGAAGGGTTTTTGGCCTCTAAAAACAAGGTATGTAGTAAGGATTTCTGTTAAGCATTACTCCTTGATGTCATGCAAGCATGATTGAGACATTAAGCCCATCAAGATACCAAACAAATGTAGTCGCGCAAGCGCGATTTAGACCAAGAGGCCCTACTTAGATGTTGATATGAGAAAGAGTTCAAGGGTCATCACTTCCCAAGTAACTGCAATTCCCACGTAACACTTCCTTCAAAGCTTTCGCTCATCGGGTATTTTTTTATAGTGAGTTAGAATGACAAGGAATTCTAGCCGTACTCACTTTGGGTTGTTCCCTTCACACGATTATCACTTGCTTGCAAAAGCAAAGTGGTCGGGAAGGCAGGCCCTCTAATGGAGACATTCAATCAACAACACAAGCATGGTATCGAAGATCTGGATTTCTGATCACCTTAAGAAGGATGAGAGCATACTCTCCTACTCCAATGTCATACTTAACAATCAAAGCAAACAAAGGTTCATTTCCACCTATTTATAAATCACTAAGTGCCTAATTAAAAATCTCAAACACACAATTTGGTTGTTTCTCCAAGGCAACCTACAAAACACATGTCAGAAGTTTGATTTGTTGTCTTTGACCATCGAATCTGCATAGCACATGTTAGTAGTTTGATTTGTAGTCTTTGTCATGTGTATGCCAAGATCCTGCACAAATAATTAGTACCAAAATCCAAAGCATAGAAAACAGAATGCAAAAACACCAAAGATTTCATGTAAAAACTGCATTTTTTCACCTCTGATCTGGACTTTACACAGGCGCAGAAGTTAGGACACAAGCGCAAGATGTGTAACACAAGCGCAGAATGTTTCAACACAAGTGAAAGATGTTTCAACACAGGCACAAAATGCTTCACACAGGCGCAGGAGTGTCCAGAATGCACTGCATGGCCCTGTCTTTGAGTTTTTGACCTGCAAATCAACTTAGAAGCACTCCAAAACACAGTAAGATGGTTAGAAGGTTAGTATTTACGTCGGGTTCACCAGTTAATGTAGCATCGGAATTAGGAATCATCACAAGATAGGTAAATCAATCACAAACACAAGACATGATAACTCAATCAAAAGAACTCTCATTGAAATGAACCTAATTCCAAAGCACATTCAATAGAGGCACAAAAACAAAGCATTTAAAAGAAAATGTCATGCAAACCATATAACAATTCGGATGCTTCTTCCATGCGGCTCCATTTTTGTTCTTTCCTCTTCAATGGGTTTGTGGATCTCACCTACAAGTGCTCACACAATTGAAAGCAAAAAGCTCAAGAGTACTAGAAATGAAAGTTCGGTAGTTTGATAGAAATTCGGGATTCATGAAGGATTTGATTGAAGAAAATTATCCAATTTATAGAAGAATTGGATAAATGACAAGATTGGCATGATGCAATTCAAATGGAAATTGCAAATCAATATGACAAATTATGACAAATTATGCACTTTCCATGCACAATTTAATTGATTGATAATTGATGACAAATTATGACACATTCTATGTCAAAATTGATTGATTATCAATTATGACAATTTCATGACAAATTGAAATGTCACTCCCATAGAATTAAGAGATGAAATAGGAGGGAAAAGAATTAGAAATTTGAAAAATAGGAAATTGAAATTGATGACAAATTAGGAATTAGAAATTGATAGAAATTAGAATTTAGGAATTAGTGAATTAATTAATAATTTTTCATTTATTAATCAATTCACAAAGAGGAATAATTAGCCAATTAAATAAAGATCTAATTGTAATAAGAAGACCTAGGATAAATAAATAAATTATTTAATCCTAGAGGAAGAAATGACACATTAGGTTAAATGACTAAATCATAAAACCCTAGAAGACGAATTAGAAATGCGAAAATGACAATTAGGTCTTGATTAAAGATAATTAATGTCATGATTCTGAATTGATAAATGACCAATGCGAAAAAATGATTTGATTGATAGATGCGCCAATTGACGAGGAACAATGACAAATTGATCCAAATTGACATAATTGAGACAGACAATGATTGATAGCGAAATGATCGCAAAATGACAAGATCGACAAGAGGACAAGAATCGATGACAAATAGATTGCAAAACGACAAGATTGAAAATGACCACGATCGATGACAAATTGATCGTTAAATAACAAAATTGAACATGACAACGATTGATGACAAATCGATCACGTGATGACAAGACTGAAAAGAGGACAAAACCCTAATTAGGATTGACGATGTCCAAAATGATGACATTGATGATACGATTGATAAGATTAACAGGATTGATGATAAGATTGATAAGATTGATAGGATTGACAGGAGGACAAAACCCTAATTAGGATTGACAATGTCCAAAATGATGAAAAATGAATACACACATTGATGCGACAGGATAAAATTTATCAAAATCATGATTGGATAATGTTATCAACAAGACCAAATTCGAAGACGAGATGATTGAAGAATGTAGAAGAATGACTCAATGTTCGCAAATGATAAAGACCAAGTGCGTGACATAGGAGAAATGTTAATGCGACGCAAAAACCTAAAATGAGGCAATGCGCAAATGTTAAAATATGACCTCGCAAGCGTTGACCATTTTTGGGTGTCTACAATAAATATACAAGCTCGAAACAGAAATGATTGATGCTTGAAGACAAGAAGGAGAGTAAAGAAAGATTAAGTGCAAAGAAGGATCATTTTGTCTTAGAATTTATTCTAAGAAAGTTGCATAGTGAGTAAGCAAGAAAACCAGTGAGAGGGTCTAACCGACAGTGATTGAGTACCGGTATAACTCTAGCAGGTCCAACAGTTAAACAAACCGATGAGGTATGGTAGAAAAAGATAGCATCCAAGTGTGACATAGTAAGTTGTGAGACTATGAGTGAGTGAGAGAGAGAGAGAGAGAGAGGAGAGGCAAAGAATCAGAGAGAGTGATCTCACAACTGGTAGTATGAGATGTTGTGGAGAAGAAAATACTGTCAACCGACAGTAAGTTATTTGATCAAGAGTTGTAGAATTCATTTGCAACTAGAAGCCATCACTATATCGAAATTGTATTTTCAATATAGATCACCAAGTTGGAGCTTGGTGTAGGGGTTGGTGATCCTTGGGTTGGTTCCCTAAATTAGTAGGGGTTGGTGCTCCTTGGGTTGGTGCCCTAAATATTTATAATTCATTATTTTACTTGTGAGGTTGGATTGGAGCAGTAGTCTCCAACATATAAACCAGTAAACAAATAAACATATAACTTGAAGAAAATGAACCATCCACATGAATTAACACCATAACACACATAATTTATATGTGGAAAACCTCAAAGAGGAAAAACCATGGTGGGATTTGTGACCTACAATATCAATTCACTTGCCATATGAAAGATATTACATATAATGGGGGCCTACACATGCAGGAAGGCACACTGCCTAGAGCACACTACTCATAACTAAAGAGTCTCACTAACTACAAGCTTCTGCTGAAGTAAAACAATGAAAGTGAACTCACAAAAATGCATCTGCTATGTCAAAGAGATTTTCGGTTATAGCTCTTCTTTGTACCGGTTCATAAACCCTTAACATTACTACCGGTATCACCTTCCCTCCAAGAATGTCTAACAAGACATTTACAGATCATTGCATGATACAAAATTCACATACAAATGCCACAATCCTCATTTACAAGTTCTATCCTCAAATAACAATTGCTTATCCATCACATTTTTATAATGACCTAACACATTGACCTATATACCCATTCAAACAATATGCCTTATGTCGGCTTACAATACATTACAAGAGATATGCAATCTCAGTCTTATACAATAATTACAAAATGATTTTCTAAATAAATCTTCCTTGATGTCGGCTTCCCTGAAGTGTTGGATGTCGGTGTTGGTGCCAGTATAGCCCTGAATGCTCCAAAGCTGGTGTCTGCCAGTAAATTCCTCCTAATGCCGGTAAATGACTCCCATCAAAACTTGTTGCCATCAATGACAATAAAATAAATCCAACGAGTGTAAATTGTCAACAATCTTCCCCTTTGGCATTGATGGCAACACTCATGTGAAAAATGGATTCCCTATCGATTCAACTGAAATATGCTCCCTATGAGCAATACACTCCTTCTAATATTCTGATATCCTTCCCATGTGTTTATGTCTAATATTTTTCTAATATTTTTCACATATATACACTCCCCCTTTGGCATCAATGCTAAATATCTGTGAAAGAATTGAAATAATTCAGAACAAAAGAATGAATAAATACTATTTATTTTACCGGAGCTTGACTAACTTCAAAATTTTTGGGTAAGCCTTATTCAACAATTGAAGGTATGTATCTCAGCCAGTTTTGAAAGTTTTAGAAATGGATACCAGTCCACTTAGTAAGTGTGCCCATGTTTCCTTCTCTTTGACTTCTATCAGTGTGGGTTTAGCAATCATGTCCATACACTCTCTCTTATGTACACCCAATGAATCTAATCTGGGACTCACAAGTCCTCTAAGACTCCTTGCTCTCTGAATGATCTTTTCTTTCTCCTTCTCTAAAACAAAAATTTGATTCTCAAAGGACAAATTTTGTCCATCAATAGATGTTGTCAGTGATGTTAATCCATCAAAATAATTTGCAATGTTAGTTATCTTATCATACAATTCCTTCAATTTGCTATCTATATTTGTTGTAAGAATTTCTATGTTACAGTAAACCCTGTAGATATTTATACATTGTTTTAAACAAATCTCAATATGAATGAGTTTAGCTTCAATTTTCTTTTTCTCTGTTTCTATGATTTGATCAAAAGATACTCTTTTAGTTGTAGCGAATATTTCTAATGCATGTCGATCTGCTATTTGCTATAGTGATTGAAAATTGTTAGATATGTACTATGTTAGTGTTTTAATCTTGTTGGAAGGGCTTTCTTCATTTTCAATCTTAAAATCAGGGATTAATTTGTACAACATTGTAGCTGATTGATCAATTATTCCCTTATTTGAAGATCCCTCCTTTAGTAATTTTTGAGTACCCATCATCATCAACTCAGTTGGACTCATCTCAGTGACTGATTTCCTCTCAACCTGAGAAGTGTCAATTGCCAAAACCTTTGTTGGGGAATCAATATTGACTGTCGGTGTAGACTCAATTCCCTTTACCTTATCTTCTTTAGCATTGGTGGCTTCACCACTTGGTGTAGTGTCAATTCCTATCGGTGGAGTATTATCCACAATATTCTCAGTAACCTGTACATTTACTTACTCAAAAATAGTTTATATCAGTATAGACTATGAACTCTCCTTTACTGTCGGTTTAGTCAAAATTGGAGTTGAACTTCCCAAAATACCTTTCTCTTTTTATTTATCTGGAATGGTGGAAGTTGTTGCCTTAACAAACTCTTCCTCAGATGTAAGAAAGTCTAGATTCTTCTGGAATAATTTTTCCCAACCCTCACTGGTCTCATTAATTACCTCATTAACTCTACCCATCATTAGACTTATCTGTCGGGGTTTGCCACTGAAAACTATCCTATTAGCAACATTAATACATCTCTTCATTTCATCATTAGTAATAGCACCACATAAAGTCAAAAGTTCTACCTCCTTGATATGTTTATCCCTCTTGACTGTGTCAAGTCTTCTAGCATCTAGTTTATTGTACAATGATAGAGGTATTTCCTTCAAAATTTCTACTAAGGCTTTCTTATAAATGTCTATATGTAACAAAATTGCCTCTTCTATCTCATTCTTCTCATTTTCTTCTAAACTCTCATAATACATATATACATTTTTCAAAGTTTCATCTTTTGTAATTTCATCAATTAACTCAGCACAAGTCATTTTGGTCTTACCGGACTCAGTATCATCACTCTTCTTCTTTTTGTTGGGGGTTGCTAGAGTGGATGTAACTGGTTTACTCTTGTGTGTAGGCTTCCTTGCCGGAGGTGGGGGTGCAGTAGGTTTTGTTTCCTTTCTGACAAGTTTCCTCTTTGGCTCCACCTTCTTTTTCTCTACCGGTGGTTGATCTACTTTCTTCCTTTGTACCCTTCTAAAAGCTAGAGGTTCATTGTCCTCAAGGTCAGAATCAGAAGTGATGAGGGAAATATAATCTTTAGGTTTCTTCACTTTTGGAGTGCTAGCCATTGTTGGTTCTCCTGTCAGTTTAGATCCAGAACCCATTTCATTATCTATTATGTGCATGACATTCTGGACAAAAGTAGACATCTTTTCTATTTTCTTCTCCCTTCTCTTCCTGTTAAAGCCAGTTTTGACTTCCAAGGCCTTCTCTTCTATTGTGCCAAAATGCTTGGCCTTCTCATCCAATGGGGCATCTAGTAGCATTTTAGCACAGAGGTCCAGAATGTTGTCATCCACCTCATATCCAAGCTCTGTGACCCAGATGGTCCTTGGTTCGACTGACCCTATAAATGTTTCATCGGTCATCACCATAAGATAGATATCAGTGGAGTATTTCTCCACAATGTTCTTTGATAACCTCTCCCTCTACCTCATATTTTCCTGAAATGTTTTAAAGTAACCCCAAAGTTTTTTTTCTCTGTCTATACCAAGATCGGTGATTGCTTCCTTGATCTGCATACCTACTGGTATGTCATGAGCCCAACACTTCTTTCCAAGACCAGGTAGCTCATTCATGAAGTAAAGCATCATACATACAATGATATTTTCATATATAAAAGTTCCTTTCTTAAATCCCTTGATCTTTCCAAGATTTAACATCAGTTCACTCCTCAACCATTCACATAGATCATATTTTGCATCATTCCTCAGCATCCGATATGCAACATGAATGCAAGAACTAGCAATAGAATTCAATTGGATAGATTGAGTTACCTTATAACCGATTATCATACTTGCAAATTTTACATCAGTGTCGGTGATTATGTTGATCCTTATTGATCTATTATCATGAGTTGCACCGGTGAGTTTCTCAACCTCTGAGTTGGAAATTTCTTGCCAGGTTCTTGTCCAACCTTGGGTAAGTCAGTGACCACTTGAATAGCCTCCTTGGTGATCATGTAAGACTGATCCAACTAGATAAACTTGTTGTGAACCCTACTCAGAACGTATCTGATAATCTCATCCTTGAATTCCGGTATGTATAGAGTATAGGTTAACCCTAGATCCTCAATTGCTTTGTATTATAGCTTGATGGTTCCAGAGTTGTCCAGTATCACGGATTGATACATACTTTTGATCTCCTCAGTTCCTAGATCCTCCAGGGTGCAGTGAATGTATGCCCTTATGTCTTCAACATATATCACACCATCAAGAACCCTAGAAAATGCTCCTGCAGAGTCTTCCTTCTTAGCAATCAAGGGAACCTCCTTGAATATGAGCCTCAACCTATCCTTAACCTCGATAATGGTGGGGTTTGTAATGAAAGTAGGAGCTGAAGATCTAGATGCCATTTCGAAGAATACCTGAAAAAGAACATCGGTTGGAAGATTGAGTGCTTCCCAGATAACTGCTCAAAATACTTTCAGAATGCCTTTGCTCACTCTTAATTCACCTGAAATTTGCTTTTCTTCTCTCTGAATGCTTGAATTCTCAGTGAGTGAAAATGAATCCACTTTCCCATTTTATCAACGAAAAAACCCTAATCTTTCTCTATCATAAATACTTCACAAACTACCCTACCAGATGTTGGTTTCACAATCTTGTGTCAAGTGAACCTTCATCAATGATGAACACAATTCTCCAGATCTCCTCTAGGGTAATATGTAGGATTTTTCAATGAGTTTTCCAATCCCTAAGGCTTATGCCTCAGTTACCAGTGGAGGAATGCCTTGTTCTACTGGTGGAGTTACTAGTGTAGATCCATCTCCACTTGGTCCTTCAAATTTTCTAACCCATCTCTTGGTGTGATCTTGTTGCATTTCATCTACCTTTTTCTTTCCTTTCTCATTATCTTTATCATTTCTAATTGGTTGAGTCTTTCTTATGCAGTATTTAGCAATATGACCTATTTTGTCGCATGCATAATATGTAACATTATTCTTCTGAATTTCTTTGACATATCTGGTATCATTCCTTGACCTAAAATGACTAGCAAAATGTCTAGACTTTCCATATGCATGACATTTAACATTCATTTTGCATTCTTTTGACTTATGACCATACTTCTTGCAATTTGTGCATTGACCGCGAACAAAATTGTAGTTTTGATTTGCTTTATTTCTACATTGTTTAGCCATATGCCCAAATTTATTGCAAACAAAACATCTACCATTAAATTTATAAGTATTAGATTTCCTTACCGGTTTCCTCTATTTTAATGAGTTCTGCACACCGGTTGTTTGATCTACAGTATCAGAGCTTTCACCTTGTACAAATCCAAGTCCTCAAGAATCATTACTATGCCTTTGTCCTTTCAACAAGTCATTGAATTGTGCAACACTAATCCTAAACTTTTCTTTGTACTCACTTGTTGTAGTTAGATCATCTCTTAGAGATATTACTTGTGTTTCAAGTTCTTGTTCATTATTTCGGGATTGCACTAGACTAGTTTTCAACATATCATTCTCATGAGCCAATCTATCATATTCCTCAAATTTGTTCTTCAGAGATGTAGCAAGATTTTCTTCTTTCTTCTTTCTATCCTCAATATCCTTAGACATCCTCATTGTCAAGTCTTGCATTTCATTTTGCATGAGCATGTTTTCTTGACTCAGTTTCTGACATTGTTCCTTGAGAGAATTATCATCATCTTGTTTTTGCAAAAGTTCCTTCCTTCTAGCTTGAGAAGATGATAACCTTTGTTGCAGGACAAGAATGAATTCATTTGCAAAATTCAATTCATCTTGCAGTTTCAAGTTCTTCATCCTTTTAGCATCATAATCATCAAGAGCCATCTCAAGTTGCTTCTCCATAGCCATGCCTAAAGATTTCGGTTTCAGGATCTTCTTCAAGTTGTTAAACTTCCTCCAAGGTACCAGGCTCTGATACCAATTGTTGGGATTGAAGAACACTGAGAAGGGGGGTGAATCAGTGTTCTGTCAGTAAGATAAGATTTTATGCTTTTATACCAAGCACATATAAATCGGTAAACAAATAAACATATAACTTGAAGAAAATGAACCATCCACATGAATTAACACCATAACACACATAATTTATACATGGAAAACCTCAAAGAGGAAAAACCACGATGGGATTTGTGAGCCACAGTATCAATTCATTGGCCATTTGAGAGAGATTACATATAATGGAGGTTTGCACATGCAAGAAGGCACACTGCCTAGAGCACATTGCTCATCACTAAAGAGTCTCACTAACTACAAGCTTTTGCTGAAGTAAAACAATGAAAGTGAACTCGCAAAAATGCATCTGCTATGCCAAAGAGAGTTCCTATTATAGCTTTTCTTTGTACTAGTTTATAAACCCTGAACACTAGTACCAGTATCACCCTCCCTCCAATAATGTCTAACAAAACATTTACAGATCATTGCATGATACAACATTCGCATACAAATGATCTTCGCATTCCACAATCCTCATTTACAAGTTCTATCCTCACATAACAATTTCTTATCCATCACATTTTTATAATGACTTAACACACTGACCTATATACCCATTTAAACAATATGCCTTATGTCGACTTACAATACATTACAAGAGATCAATTTTGACCGTATATAATAAATATAAAATTATTTTCTAGATAAATATTCCTTGATGTCGACTTCCCTGAAGTGTTGGATGTCGGTTCTGGTGTCAGTGCCAGTATATCCCTGAATTTTCCAAAGCCAATGTCTGTCGGTAAATGTCGATAAATGACTCCCATCAAAACTTGTTGCCATCAATGACAAAAAAATGAATCCAATGAGTGTCAATTTCCAACACTTTCTATGCCACAACCAACTTTCATCAACCTGAGAAATCAAACATTTTTACTGACACTATTTAAGTGAAAGATATTACCTTTAGTCTTTGTACCTGATGTAATCTCAATTCTAGAGCTACCCAAGACTCTACATTTTTCATTCTTGAATTGAAGATCATATCCCTTGTCAACCATCTATCCAACACGCAAAAGATTATGTTTTATGTCTTCTATATACAAGATATCATCGGTATTATGCTTATCATCAAGAGAAATGGAACCTCTACCATGGATTATACTAGCTTTATCATCACCAGACTTTGCAGCTCCACCTTCATACTTTTCCAAGCTCATGGACTTACCCTTATCACCTGTCATATGATGAGGGCATCCACTATTAATCACCCATTCATCTTTCTCTTCAATTTGTGTATCCAAATCTCTTTCTACATTCATGCAACTAGCAAAATCAATAGGCATTGGATCATCTTCCTTGATAGGAATAAACACCCATTCATTATCACTTGTATTTCCCATATTTGATTCATCATCTGACACACCTTCATTAGCAACATAATAACATCTCTTCTGAAATTTAGTCTTCAAAGTTTTTCTAAGAACTCTTTCTGGACACCTTGAGGCAAAATGACCTATCTTATTGCAAGAAAAACATTTAAGAGGCAACCTTCCTTCAACTTACCGACTCCTTTGGGTAATTTCTTGGAAATAATTGCCTTAAGCTCCCCAAGCTCTCACTCTTCTTCTTCAATATCCTTTGTTTCCTTTTCATATCTGGACATGCACCTTGAAGAACTTTCTCCTAGATCATATCTTTGCTTATCCTTTTCAAAAATGGTGGCTTTGAATGCAGATTCTACCTTAGGATGAGAATCACCAAACTCACTCAACTCAAAGGTTGATAGCTTACCAATAAACATGTCTCTGGTTACATCAGTCATGGTCCAGATCTCCTCAATAGTAGCAACTTTATGCTTGTAGGATGCAGGTATGGATCTGAGCACTTGAGCAACAATCTCTGATTCTTCCAACTTTCCACTAACACATCTGATATTGCACATTGGTTCATTCACCTTCTGCATAAAAGAAGTTATGTTATCATCTTCACCCATCCTCAAAATCTCATACTTTCCTTTTAGGATCTGTAACTTGGCAATCTTCACATAACTATCTCCTTCATATAGGGTTTCCAACTTCTTCCAAATCTCATGAGCAGTCTGCATTTCTATAACATTTGTCATTTTAAAATCTATCAGAGCACTCAACAATGATTCCTTAGCCCTAATATTGCATTAAGCTTCCTTTATCTCATCTGGAGTGGAAGGTCCATTTGTAGAAATAGTATACTTGTTCTTAATAATAGTCTAGTAAGCTTTGACAATGCATCTCGGATGACACTCCCTGTGGCTCTTTCGAAGAGAGTAGTTAGTACCATCAAATCTTGGATTGTCCTTCTCGTAAGATGCCATCTTGGATCACCTCAGGTAGTTAAACTTCTTCAGAGAAACCTACTCTTATACCTATTGATGGAAATAAGGTAGACAACTAAGAGGGGGTTGAATAAGTTATCACAAAAACTTACACAATTTAACATTATTCTCAAATTTGATGATTAACCATGAAAGCACAAATCAACAACACAACATAATAGTCTTCCTATGGATGGAGATGGTAATCATGGGTGGAGAGGAGCGGCGAGCGGGAAATTTAATTTTCAAATCTGGGCCTGGCAGAATTCATTGGGATGGCAGTGTTCCTACGGGTGGAGCTGGTAATCATGTTGGTCCCCAGGCTTCTCAGGGTACCGAGGGAGACAATACGACAGTCAAATCGATGGAAGATAAATATTCCAAAATTGGGGACCCACATGATAGAGGTAAAGAAAATAAATGGTCTGCTCTTTTTGGAGTCAGGCCTCTGGTGAAATATAGTCTTCCGAAAGTTAAAAATATCTTTGATCTGGCAAAAGGGGTTCTTGTTATTTTTGTTCCGGATAAGTTGGTTGATTTCACTGTGTCTGGCTTAGCTATGACCTTACTGGGAAGGTTTGTTGGTTTTAGACCTAACATTGATGTTGTAAGGAATTTAATAAGGAGGAAATGGATTCTTGAAGGTCAAGTGGATGTGGTGGCTTTGCCTAGGGGTTTTTTTTCCTTTGCATTTAATAATGAAGAAGATATCAATAAAGCGCTCTATGAAGGGCCATGGATGTTCGGCAAGTCAACCTTGGCTTTACAGAAATGGACTTCTAACCTCCCACTAGATGAGTCCTTTTTTGTATCGGCACTTGAGTGGACACGTCTCCTTGGCCTTCCACTGGAATTCTAGAATAAGGAAATCTTTAAATGGATCGCGGGATCATTTGGAGATCTTCTCTCAATCGATCCGATGAAAATAGCTAAATCAAGGTTGGTTTTTGCTCGTATTTGTGTGAATGTTAATCAAATGATTGATATGCCTTAATCTATTGAGATCCTATCTAAATTAGGGGAATGGACCCAAGTGATTAAATATGAAACTCTCTTGTTTGTTTGTTTTCATTGTAAAAAGTCAGGTCATTGGACGAAATCTTGCCCACTTAAGAAGAGTAAGATTAGTAAAAATGATAGCAACTTGAAGCAGAAATGGCAAATGAAAGGGAAGAATGATGAACTACCTTTAGAGGTTGTTCCTGAGAAGGAAGTGACCGAGATGGAAAATTAGGAAAAGAAGGGTGTGAATGGTAACATTGAAAAATTTGTTTGTGACTGTTCTAACAATTATAAAGAAAGCAACAAGGAGGAAGAGCATGGGAAAGAAGAAAAGGTTCAAAAATCTGAATCAAAGGATCAGAAGGTTTGTCCTATCATCCAGGGTAAATTTGATGAGAGTTCCTATGATGATGCTTTGGCTTCATCTAGTAATAAAGAAAATGAGGAAGACTTTAACGAAGCGTAGGACTGTAATATCTTGGATACTAAGCCTTTGTTGTTATTAACCAATGGAAGTCCGAAGCAGAATGGAAATATGATCCTGAATTCCCAATGTAAAGTTCCTAAAAGTTTGGAAACGGTGGTTCTTGAGGGAAATCTTAGGATTTTTGGTACTAAAGAAGGAAAGTCAAATAATGGAGGACCCAATGTAGGTATCTCAACTAGAAATAAGAATAAGAAAGGGGTTGATGTTGGAAGTTAGAGCAAAAAGCAAGGGAGACCTTCCTTAAAGAATCAGAGGGAACAGGAAAGTTGGAAGAATCGTGCTGATGGAACACAGAGCTCCATTGAGTCAGCATTATCCCTGGTTAAAGTATGAAGATAATCTCATGGAATATTAGAGGGTTGAATGCCCCTCGTAAGAAGGATGTGTTGCGTGATATTGTTAGAGATAATAAATTGGATGTAGTACTTATTAAGGAAACTAAGATGTGTAAGGATAAAGTGGAAAGGATTAGAATATTCAAAAGTAATGGGGTAACAGGAACCAGTTTGAAGGGAGCCTCAGGAGGTACAACTATCTTTTGGAATCAGAATACTATTATAGATAAGGAAATTGCTTCAGGGGTCAATAGGACCTCAGTCTTTCTTGAGCATATTAAGGATAACTTTGAATGGGTTATCACTAATGTCTATGCACCTAATTCTAAAGCTAGAAGAACTAAGTTTTGGAGGAGTTTGGATGAAGATAGATTAAGTTTTGCTGACAAAAGCTAGATGATCATCGGAGATTTCAATACTCCTTTAAAAGAGGATGAAAATATGGGGGGGCTCCCTTTGCAAATGGAGGGTACACAAGATCTTATGGATTTTATTAATGATCAAGCTTTGATGGATGTGGATCTTCAAGGGTTTAATTACACCTGGACCAATAGGAGAACTGAATTTGATCTCATTCAAGTAAGGCTTGATAGATCCCTTATTTCTCCTGATTGACTATCTAAATATAATTGTTCTTTGGTGTCAATCATTAAGATTGGATCTGATCACTACCCTATTTCTTTCACTGCCAACTCAAAGTCTCTGAAGTGAAATTTTACTTTTAGGTTTGAAAAAGCTTGGTTATCCCACCCGATGTTGGAAGTCTATGTTGCTGAATGGTGCAACTCAAAGATTGAGGGAATGGCCTTATTCAGAGTTGCTAAAAAGCTTAACATTTTAAAAGCTAAGGTCAAGATATGGAACAAAGAGACTTTTGGAGATATCTTTAAAAGTAAAGATCAAATAAATATTGATTTAAAAGATGTTCAAGATAAAATCCAAGAGGAAGGGCTTTCTAAGGATTTGAGAAAGGTTGAAAATGGATTGTTGTCTAAATACCATGAAATTATCACTAATGAAGAAGCCTTTTAGAGACAAAGATCAAGAGCATTGTATCTGAAGGAAGGTGAGAAAAACACCAGGTTTTTTCACTTGACTGCTCTTAAGCATAGGGCGGCTAATAGAATTTCCAGATTATCTTGCAATAGGGGGATTTTATTGGATGAAAATGAAATAAGAAAGGAAGCAATGGATTTTTTTAGAAATCTATTGGGAGGGGGGGGATGCGCTGGATATCAATAATCAAGACCTTGTTCAAGCTATCCCTCCTATTTTAAAGAAGGTTGATAACAAAAATCTATCTCGGATCCCTTCAAATCAGGAAATCAAAAAGGCAGTGTTTTCTTTTAATGGAGATAAATCTCCTGGTTCGAATGGATTCCCAATGTTTTTTTCCAGAACTTTTGGCATATTGTGGAGACTAATATCTGTAATGGAGTTAAAGAATTTTTTGGTTCAAGGAGGCTTTTAAAAGAACTCAATGCTACCTTTATTGTTCTTATTCCTAACACCTTTGGAGCTAATTCTCTTAATAAATTCAGACCTATTAGTCTTTGTAATTCGGTTTACAAGATTATATCTAAGGTTCTTACTTCTAGAATGCTGGATATCCTTCCTTGCATTATTTCGGCTCAATGGAATGCTTTTGTCCTTGGAAGATAGATTCTGGATTCTATTATTTTTGTTCATGAGAATATTCATTCTTTAACTACTGCAAAAAAATAGGGCTTTTTTCTTAAGTTGGATATGTCTAAGGCTTATGATAGAGTGAATTGGCAATTCCTTTTTAGAATTATGAAATCTTTTGGGTTTAGGGATAAAGTAATTAAGCTTTGTTCTCAGTTGACTGGTACTTCTACCTCTGTAGTTATTATTATTGGATCCCCTTCCAGTTTCTTTAAAAGTTCTAGAGGCCTAAGACATGGGGATCCCATCTCTCCAATCTTGTTTACTATTTTAGCTGAAAGTTTGGGTAGATTTATTATGAGAAATGTGGAAGAAGGTAAACTCAAGGGCCTTAAACCTTCATCTTCCAATATAGCCTGTACTCATGAATAGTTTGTTGATGACTCGATCACAATGGGAGAAGATACCATTAGGGAAGCGAGAAACATGAAGAGTGTTATGGATTCCTATGAAACTGCATCAAGTCAAAAAAATAAATTGGGAGAAGAGTTCTTTGTTTTTTATCAATACCCTTGAAGATAGACAAAGAAGGATTGAAAGAATCCTTGGTTGCAAAATTGTTGAGTTCCCTTCAACCTATTTGGGTCTCCCTCTATGTTTGAAGCCTTCAGAGAATTTCTAGATGAAGCTGGTTGATAGATTCAATACCAAGTTGGCTGGGTGGAAAGGAGTCCTCCTTAGACAAGTGGGTAAGGTGATGTTGCTTAAAGCTACCCTTCAAAATTTGCCTATCTATGCCCTCGGTCTGTTTAAAATCCCCAGAAAGTTTGCGAAGGCAATTGAAAGAATTCAAAAAAAATTCTTATGGTCGGGAGTGGAAAATAAAAATAGAATCCCCCTTATTGCATGAAATAATATTTGTACTCCTAAGAAGTATGGGGGCTTGGGATTAAGAAATATTATTGTTATGAATAATGCTTTGTTAGCTAAACAAATCTGGAGAATGAAAGGGGAGGAAAGAGAATGGAATTTAATTTGGAAAAAGAAATATCTTTACATGCAACCTTCTGAGGAAGAATTAATGAAAAATACTTTTTTGGTTGAAGGTTCTGCTATTTGGAATGCAGTTCAAATGGCTAAAGATTGGGCAGCAGCTGGAAGAATGTGGAAATTGGGGAATGGGAGAATTATTAGATTTTGGGAGGACAGATGGCTTATGGATAAACCGCTAGAGGAAATTCCTATCTTTAAGGAATGGAAAGATAGGTTCAAAAGAAGGTATGGAGGCTTTGTTAGACACTACTGGATAAATGGGAAATGGATTGAGTTCAACCAGCATTGTCTAGGATTAAAAATTCTAGAGATTCTGCTTTCTTCTAAAAAATTTAGGGACAACGTTGAGGATTCTATGATTTGGAAAGAAACCTCAGATGGGAAATATTTTGTGTCTTCTTCAGTGTCTATCCACAACAAAGTGTCGGATGAGATTCCTTTTTGTGCTAAATTTTGGATAAATAAATTGATTCCCAAAATTAATATCTTCTTTTGGATTTTTATCCAAAATAAGGTGTTAAGTCTTGATAATCTCCACAAACGTGTATTTGTTTTTCCTAATGGGTGATCTCTTTGTTGTAGGGAGGAGGAGTCTACTTGTCATATCCTCTACCAGTGTAATTTCAGTCAGGAAATTTGGAATATGATTTTCAGTAGGTGGAAGTTGTGTTGGGTTTTCCCGAATTCTTTGGAAGAGTTTTGGCAACAATAGTTTTGTCCTACTTCCAATTCTAAGAATGTTGAGCTCTAGAAACTTACTCTCCCTAATGTTATATGGAACATTTGGAAGGAGCGAAACAACAGGATTTTTAGGGGAAAAAGTTCTAACCCTCAAGTGGTGGTGGATAAAATCTATAGAGAGATTTTTGAATGTTTAAATGGAACTAATCATGGTTTAGCTGCTAAAGAAGACTTTAATGAAATATGGAATTTATCCAATAACAAAATCAGTGTGGATAAGGGTCGGGATGGTCTTGCATGGTGCTTTCCTTCCCAGGGATGGGTTAAGGCCAACTTTGATGGGGCGTCTAAGGTAAATGTGGGGAAAGCTGGTTATGGGGGAATTGTTAGGAATTTTGCTGGAAGTTGCATTGTGGCAATTGTTGGCCCCTTGGGTAATCAAACTAGTCATTATGTTGAAGTTGTTGTGGCATTGAACACTTTGATTATTGTAAAAGATCTTAATCATGATAATCTATGGTTGGAAGGAGATTCTCTTAACATAATTAAATGCCTTAAGGGAGAAATTGAGCCTTCATGGACTAAAAATATTATTTTTAGAGCTAGAGAAATTATTGCTAGCTTTAAATTTATTACTATAGAGCATGCCTCTAGAGAAAAAAAATGGGCTTGCAGATGGGTTAACAAACCTAGGCGTTATGTCTGAAGCCCAATGTATATGGAATGGGGAAGTTAATATGGATTTTAATATTAAAGATCTTATCAGAAAGGATAGATTCATGGGGAAAGAGGGATCGCACGATTAATCATGAATGTTGTAATGAGTAATATTCAAATGTTTAGAAAGGTAATGATGACACGTCAAAATGACAGAGTCCTAATCAAAAATATTAATTTACCGCACACTTTGTGGGTATGTATTTTCAAAATTTCGAGTGTCACTCGGAAGAAAGCTTTGAAGTTGCAGAAGAGAAGAAACTGTAAATCAAATTCTACAATGGGGGGGGGTCTAAGAAGAGAGGAACTTGATAATATTTTGACATGGAAGGAGATGCCTAAGGTTTGGGCTAAGATAGAGAAAGGATTCATGACGAATTTCATGGAAAGGCTGGTTGACTATGATAAAGGCAGAGTTAACCTAGTGGTCACGAAAATCACTGAAAAATTGGATTAACAGATCCTTCAAAATTCATGGTGTGAGGTTTAAGATGGATGCGGATCTTATAGCAATGGTTACAAGTATGCCCCACTTTGGTCTTAACTTCTTTAGAGACCTGAAAGTGTCTAATAACGTTGTTAAACTTTTTCTGCGAAAAAAGGAGAGAGCAAAAATAGAAAAAGCTACAGGGGGTTTTATGATGCTTCCAATATTAAGAAAATATGGGGTTGTGTGCTCAATGCCATCATGGAATATATTACTATGGAGGGTCATTTTACCAAGGTCCACACATACCATTTTGTGCTTTTAAATCATTTTAGAAATGAGAAGAGGATATCTCTGCCTTATTACCTCTTTAGGTCTTTGTCACAGTCTCTGAATAAACATAGCAAGAACCCTGCCTCACATGTGATTCATAGCAGCCTTATTTTGCTCATTTATGAGCATTGCAAGATCCTGGCTATCCAGGAAAACAAGAGATTGTTAGCATCTCCAGGGAAAGGTAAGAGGAAGATGGAGGAAGGCGGGCCTAGCAAGGAAGAGGGTACACAAAGCAAAAAAGGTAAAAAAGCTACTTTGGAGAAAATTCAAGAGGATAAGGGTAATCAGAAGAACACAGAGATTGATTCTGAGGACATTGGTAAAGATGGAAGTGAGATGGAGACCGATGAGTCTGATGGAGAGGAGAGATAGAAGGAAGAGGAAGTGGGAGAAGAGGAAGGAGAAGCTAAGGAAGTATCTGATCAAAATAGTCTGACCCACAGTATGAGAATGGGAATTGTTAACAGTCAGCCACTGGAAGAGCAGGACAAGGTTAATGAGGAAAAGGAAATGGAAATTGAGCAGGAAAAGGACAAGGAAACTAAGCAGGAGAAGGACAAGGAGAATTCAAGTAGGTCTCAGGATAAAGATGGAGAGGGGATTATTCTGGGCAAACTCAAAAACTAGTCCAAGGCTCGCATGAGTTTTGATGGGTGGGCTTATGAAGGAATCAAGAAGATGGAAAAAACTGAGAAATAAAAGAAAGAAAAAGGGAAGAAAGCCAAAATAAACCAGGAACAATGGAAAAAAGGAATGGAGGAAAAATTGGAGAAGCTGGAAGCTCAGATTGCTAATCTTGAGGAAGGAAAAACAACTATGAAAAACTTTCTGATGATGATTTCAGACATCCTTACCTCGGTTACTAAGAATTTAGAGGATATTTCCAAGTTCCTTGAAGGTTCCAGCACCCCAAACCTATAGTGGATCTTGATATGGATGAGGATACTATTGAGGGAGGAACAGTGGAAAGTGCTCCTGGTGGTGCAATGAAAAGAACAAGGGCTAGCATGAAGAAAGTTGTTGCGGCCTCTTCCAAGGATATCCCTAAGCTTAGGGATAATATCAAAGATTTCCAAGGGATTAGCGGAATTTTGGCTAATGCCCTAAAAAAAATGAAGTAATTTGTTTTCTGTTTCGTTTATGTTTTAGTTGGACTTGGCTGGTTTTGTTGGGCTTTTTTGTTGATTTATGCCCATGACTATGTTGGTTTTTTGGTAGTTTATCTTTTCTTGTTGCTTAATTCTTTTATCTCTTAAGGATGTTACGTAAAGGGTTTTGGGATCCCTTCAAAACCTAATTTTCCCATAATCAAAAACACAACATAACACACAAAACACCAAGATTTTTGTCATGGAAAACCTAGTTAAGGGAAAAACCACGATGGGAACCTACCCATAGTATGATTATACTATGTTAGAAGTATAGAGAAATTATAATGGGGAATGCACATGCATTCAGGCACACTGCCTAGAGCCCACTGCTCAAAAACAACAAGGGATACAACCCAAGGAAGACTCACTGTCCTACAAATAGATTCAGATCACATCTAGAAGATCTTGAACTAGAAAATAACATCTCCTTAATGCCTGGTTATAGTTCCAATTAAACACATAACAAATTTCTTCTCACGCTTCTTCTCTATTTTTGAAAGATTAATACATTATTCACTCACACACATCACTCTCTCATGCACAACACCACACAATTACAAAGGCATTACATTTATTAATACATGGAATCAACCTTGTGAAGATTCAACAAGGTTGGCTCAACACTCACCACCTAATTACAAAAATATAATCACACATGATACAATATCACATACGAACCAAGCAATGTCAGCACATACATAGCACAAACCTATATCACACGCCTCGAACATGAAACACCTCCAAGAATTAAGCATCAAACATATGCAACATGCTACAAACATTTGGTCGACCAATAACATGAAGAACACTAACACATCGGAGAAAATCATTAATTATGATCTCAATGATCAATGCGGACTACTAACACAAAAGGCACACAATCCAAAAACATCCACAAGCATCATGAATTACCACCACAATATCCACATCAACACAAATTACTAGAATTATATCATCAGTATATCGAACCTCATGAACATTAACTACAATGGCTATCAACCTAAAAAAATAACTTGTAGAGCTCCAAACCATGAACCACATAAAATAAGGATACACATCAATGTCCCAAACATATCTCCAAATCCACAGATCGGGATATTGCAATGCAAAGCAATGCAGATCAAAATACTGACACTTTGTCACCACTAAACAACTAAAAAACTAGTCTCAACACATATTTTCATAACTCACTCAAATCTTCATGCGGACCTCAAAAATCTAAACTGAACCATCTAGGAACAATCCTCTACAAAACCTTTAATCCACAAACTCTGATCATCGTCATGTTGAACAAACCAACTCACTAAACTTCACTGCAACACTATCACAGATAGAGAAATATGTTGACTTCAATGACAACACATCTCTCAGATATATCTCAAGCACATATTTGCAACATACTTACAACAATCTCGAACAATATATTCATATTTATAACTAAATAAAGTTGCATGAAGAAAAGGCCTAAAACTATTTTTTTCTAATTAAACTAATTAAGTATAATTTTATTTTATTTTATAGGAGGATACTGAAAAAATAAAAAAATGAGTAGATATCACATAACTTGGATGTATGGTAGAGATCTAGAAAATATTTCAAATTTATTAGCAAATCAAGCTATGTAATAAAACAAATGGGCACACACTACACAATCAATATATTCTATGTGGGTAATGGGAACTTTTTACGTCATATTGATGAATATAGGAGAGGGATCATTGCATAGAAAGAAATTAAAAACACTAGTGGCATTGCAAGGTCAAGCTTGGCCATTGAGAATTTGAATGATTTTGGTAGTGTCACATATATGATTCGGTATATCTAATAGTATATCACAAGGAAGAGAAGAACAAAAAAAAATCAATCTTTAAAAACTATTGCTAACTCTTTTATCTCTTTAAATTGCTCATCTTGAAGAAATGGCACGGTTTGTATGAAGATATTTTAATGAAACTCAAAATGAAAAATTTCTAGGGAATGAAGATATTATTGGAGTTATTAACCAATAATATTGACAACTCTATAAATTCAAGGATAAAATTAGAAAGTGGACCTATGGAGGTGTATTCAAGTAAAATTGAAATGAACCACTAATATAGCTGATTTAAAGTTGGGATGAAGTCAAAAATAATAAAAACAAAAAAACATTTGAAGATGAACTTTAGTTTATGACACATTCATCATCACACCTTGTAGAAAAAATATCAACTAACATGTATTGCTCCATGTGTTATGTATGAGATCTTTCCTATCAGCATGATAAGTGTGAATATTTCATAAGTCAAAAAGGTAGTATGAAAATGTTAAAAAATAGGTAATATGACTATAGATTGCAAGCACAAGTTCACATTTAACCATGCAAACTCTTCCTACTCATCTTGGTAATCTCATAGATTTTATCTTCAATAATGTCTATGCATTTTTCATAATAACTAAAAGTATTTTTTGTATTTTTTTAGTCTTAAGGCATATCAACATGTCAAACCACTAAATAGCAAGAAAATATCTTTAAGGTATCCACTTGTTATTCTAAAAAGTACTTTTTTATGTATATTGATTAGACCCTATTCAAATCAACCATTTCAATAATTTGTTATCCACACCTGTCACAAATAACCATCTTTCATAAGATGCAAATACCATAATGGATAATGCTTAAAGAACCTTTGACACTCAAATTTAATGCTTAAGATAAGAAGTAAAAAAATAATTTTAATTTAAAAGAATATAAGAAATTTTTTATTCTACAATAAGAAATAACCAAGGTGTAAGAACAAATAATTAAATATATTTAATGTTAACATGTTTCAAAATTTATTGAGAGGCATCTAATGGGATCAATGCCTCTAGTTGTTTCTCAACTAATATAACTCATTCAAATGTAAATACTTTGAAATGCTTTAATTGTTCATAGGATACAAATACCATCATTCACAAGTCGATGAATAGTATTTAAACCACCTTAGACACTTAAATGTGGTGCTAAAGATGAATAACAACAACATGGTTTTGTTTGTAGGAATAACATAGAAAAAAATTATATATTAAATAATTAAACCTATAGAAAATATAAATGAAAAAAAATCTCTCAACATATACATCGAGGGTGGCCTCATTCATTTCCTTTCATATATTAATTACATCAATATGTACAAGTAATCAAAATCGATTATGCAATTAAATGATGCATGTTTTTGTCAACATGCAACTTTCTTCTTCCTCCATCAGAATTAAAAAAACTATTATAGATTCTTTGCATTTTCCTCTCCTATGGTTTTCAAGCTATCATTGTACTATTTGTCTACGTCTTGCATTGTCTACTATCATACAACATTTATTGCAAGAAATTTAAGCCTTTTATTATGGCTTTGACCATTCCCAACCCAACAGTTGATGTTGGTGCTTGTGTTTTGGTGTTTGGAGACCATGGCTTCTTCAAACAAACAACCTCGCAAGTTCATCTCGAAAGAGTTTCACAAGGTACTATTTATGGCCCTGATGTTGTTTTTCCATTGCAAGATTTTGATAGTTCCCATGATTGGCTTGAAAAGTATACTTTGATAGGACATTTTGTGGGGAGGGTTCCACCTGAAAGCATTATGCGTGACTGGATTACCAAGGCTTGGGCCCCTCATGGGGTCTAGCTTGAGTGCATTCAAAATATCACCAAGGGTTTTTATTATTTCACTTTTCAAATCCCATCCATGTTGAGGGGGTCCTCAAAAATGGGTCATGGTTTGTGTGGTCGTCTTTGCTTGTTTTTTAGCCTTGGTCAAGAGACTTTGCAGTCTTTGATGAAAAGAAGCTCAAGGTCCCAATTGAGGTTGAATTCCCTGGCCTTCCTCTTCTTTGTTGGTTGTTCCTACAAACTATTGCCCAATCCCTTGGCAAGGTGTTTTGCATGGATCCAGGCCGCTTTTTTCATGCTCGCCCTTAAAAGAGGGTTTGCATCGAAGTGTATTTATCCCAGGATCTTAAGGAGACTACTGGTATTCAGGTTGGTGGACAATGTTTTTCTCAGCGTGTTCTTTATTTAAATTTGCCCAATACCTACTATCGACGCCAATCCTACAATAATAAGATTAAGAATTACCCTCTTTCTTCACCCCGCACCAAGTCCCCACCTAAATGAGTTGTACCCTCTCATCCTTTTGAGACCAAGTCTGAAGAAGGGTGGACCACTATGGGTCGTAAAAATAAGTCTAAGCAAGATGCTTATGTTTCTTCACAACCCTCTTCACAACCTGCTAGCTCGACTAAGCTAGTTTCTACTTAGGTGCAAGCTAATGTACAACTGGATGTTTCAAAAACTATTGATAAGGGGAAGGGTTTTTTTAGGGGAGCTCCCGCTCTACATGAATGCATACCCCTCTAGTGGATTTAGTTATAGCTTCTCAACCTATCTCATTGTGTCATTCTCGCAACCCTTCCAAGCGGGATGATGACGACGATGAAGTTTGTGATAAACGCAAGGTGCTTCTAGGTGATTCTTACTATAGTTTTTGACCTACTTCAGATTTTCTAGAAAAATAGATACTCCTCTCTTGAGGACGAGGAAAGTATGCATGATTTTGAATGATGGATTTTATGTCATGGAATGTCTAGGGTCTTACAGACCTCACTAGGAAATATTCCATGTGAGATATTAGACAGACTTATCCTGGTATTGATGTTTTTTGCCTTCAATAAGTTAAAATTGCAGTTTTCATGTTAGTCACTACATGATGTATGATTTGGCTAGATGGCTTGGTTTTTTTCTTAGATTACAAAGCTGGTCAAGGAGGTTGGTGTTCTCCATTTTGAAAACCTTTGTTCCCTCTCTTTTTTAAAAGTGAATGCTACTGCCTCTATGTTGCAATGGAAGAGGACAACAGAAAGTTTGAAATAAAGACAACAAGACAAGGTTTCAATTTAGGAAACCTACTAAACTTTAAGCTTATAAAATATTGGGCAAGTGAACCCTTTTATGACTATTTTCTTACAAAAATAGTAAAAGGTTTACAGAAAACCAGTGTAAATTCCTATAAACTTTCCTTACTGACTGATACAACTAAACATAAAATGGAAAGTTCATTTGACTTTTTGAAAAGGACCACAAAATGCATCAAAAAACCAATAGG
Source organism: Cryptomeria japonica (assembly GCF_030272615.1). NCBI lineage: Eukaryota > Viridiplantae > Streptophyta > Pinopsida > Cupressales > Cupressaceae > Cryptomeria > Cryptomeria japonica. The sequence goes on from NC_081408.1 coordinate 307,568,474, forward strand.
TAAACCAGTGCCTTATCCGGGCAATAGAGTCATCTACAAAGGACTGCAACCTAGCAAAAGAAACTCATATACAAGTCATAAGTTAGTGATCTGTCAACTTTGTATATGCCTGACATATACAGAGTCCTAATCTGTACCAAACTTCATCATTAGATCTACACCAAAAATACTGATATCAATGACTTTGTTTAAAGTACATTTATATTTCCTCCTTGAGAAAAAGACTTAAAACAACTTCATTAAATGCCTAGTAAATCATTTCAAATAAACAATCCTTGATTACATAAATGGAATGAACACTAGTACGATGACATAGAGACATTACAAGTCTGAGTTGAAATTCTCTGGACTATAAATTTTATTTCTCTATCAAAAGATTACAAGTACATCATATCTGACTCGGAAATTGCTAAGAAAATGGCCTGTATTAATTTTGCCAGAGTTTAGCTACAAAATTTGTGTCCCTTTTCTAGGCAATCTTGGTATCCTTTTATAGAAATCAGGATGCAACAAGCTTCGGAATACCTAAAAGAAATATTTTTACCCTAACTGTCATTTTCTCAAAAGTTACAACATTGAAGTTGAGGGAGAAGCATAACTTTCTTTCTAGAATGCGTGCTTCTTAAAATTTATTGGTCATTCAATAGGAAAACAACCAAAAGGGCAGGTTCCTACTACCCAAAATCTGTTATAAAAACCATCAGCTTCAAGATGCAGGTGTATTGTCACAAGCTACAACATCAATTGGTTCCTCCTAAGAAAACACACAGCCACACACCTATTTTCTCTATAAAATCTCTTTGAATACCTCTCTGCAAATTTACACTTCAAAACAATGTAACCCTTTTGAAGATTTAAATTTTGGTGCCAATAGACCAAAAAGGCTTTCTTCTAAGTAATTCTCTTTTAGTCGATGATCCGCAAAGGTTACAAAACAAGGACTTTCCCATTGCGGTATCATGACAGTCGTTGGATCACTTCATTATTACTCGGGCTTTAAAGAACAGTCACAACTTAACCACCTACTTTAACCGCCAACACATGACAAATTAAAATTAACCACCGGGACTATTGGCGGTCTGTTGCTAAGTCGCAAGGAATAATATTTCGGGCACTTCACAACCGTGGTACAATGACAGTCACTGATAGTCCTGAAATTTTACTTGGGCGCCACTTGCCCACCACCTTGCCTTGAGGCGGACCCAGCTTACGCTTTGGCTCCACTTAGTCGCCCTATCACGATGGATATTCTAACAAGTAGTTTCCCATCATGACCTAGCGACCACCATTGGATCTTCTACTATCGTCATTCGATTTGCTCATCTTATCGAATCTTTAACACGCCTTGGTCGCTTCCTTCTAGAGGGCCCCACCATTCAGTCGTTGGGTCACGACAAATATTCCATCGTGCAATTTTATGTTGCGATCTTGCGACAACCATCGATCATTTTGAAACTAACCATTCAATCTTTTAAAAAACTTTTAGAACTTAGCCGCCACCACTTAACCGTCTGCCTTAACTACTTGCATTAACTTTTGCTCGGGCCTTCTGCTAGTGATTTGTCATTGGGTCGCAAGAAATAATCATCGTGCACCTTTATGTCATGGTACAACAACAATCATTAAATCTTCCTCCCGACCATCTGATTTTCCTTGGACCTGCTCAACTTTTACCTTGCCTGAGAGGTTTTCTTCTCACGAGCCCCATCACTTGGTCGTTAGGTCACGACAAATATTCCATCGCGTAACTTTATGTTGTGATCTCGCGACATCCATTGATCTAATAGGAACTTACGTGATTTTTAAGGACCCAACACATACATAGGAAAAGACATAGGACTTAGGAAAATATGCGAAATATTTCAAAATTAAAGGAACCTGCCTAAGCCTAAAACATAAAGTGGTCCCCCTTTCAATGATGCGGTGACCCTTCCACTTAAGTGGAAAAAGTAATAGGCAAATAGAAGTGACATGAAGATAATACGACACAAAGGTTTAATTTCAAATGGTTTTGAAAAGACAAAAACCCTAAATCCTTAGAACCATAAACTCGCAGACAAAGGTCAAATTTCTGAATTTTGATAGACTCCAACAGCTAATAGGCAAGATTTTAACATTATTGAAAACAATGATAACAACGGCTCTGACTAGGGATGGTTGGATGCAAGACCAACACAAGGATCTAGAAAAACTCTAGAATGCAAACCAACAAAACCCTAACAAAAGAAAACTAAAACAAAGCAAAACAAACAAAAGCAAACCTAAACTACTGTGCATGGAAAAAACTTATGAGAAATATTGTTTCAAAAATTGTCCATGCACTGGCAGTTCCTATAACTCACCACTCAATCTTTAAAGGAAATAAGAATCTTTTCCATTAACATAAAAAATGATCAGAGGGCCTATCCACAGTGATTCAAATTTCTTGTGTTTGTCTTTGTCTTGATCTCTTACTTTCTATTGTACTTTGACTATAATTGAAGTTTCATATTCCTTTTATGGGATGCAGTTCTCATTTCCTCCAGCTCTACTAACTGAATCATTCTTTCTTCCATGGGCTTAGACATTTCTAATTCTTCAATCTGTAAAAATTTATAAACTGGAAGGAAATTATTCACAGGTAATCTGGCTTTCACTCCATAAACTACCTCAAAAGGGGATGTACCAATGGCCTTTTTTACAATCACCCTGTCAGCCCATAAAGCTAACCTGAGCTTTTGATCCCAGGACCTTTTATTTTCCTCTAGGATCCTCTTGATAATATTGAGGAGACTTTTATTACTTGATTCTACCTGGCCATTTCCCTATGGGTGGTATGGTGAAGAGTATGACATAATAATCCCATAATTAGCACAAAACTCTGTGAATTTCTCAAACCTAAAGCACATGGCATTGTCCATGACCATTTTAGCAAGCACACCAAACCTTGTTATTATATTATCCATCAAAAAATTGATGACCACTTTACTAGTGCTTTGTTTGGTAGGTGTGGCTTCAATCCACTTGGTGAAATAATATGTAGCCACCAGGATCCATCTATGACCCATGCTTGATTTTTCTATTATCTCTCTAATAAAATCAATGCCCCATTGAACAAAAGGGACTTCAATTGTAATAGAATTCAAAGGCAAAGCACCAACATACTTTAGTTTAGAAGAAACCCTTTGACAAGGATCACATTTTTAAACATATTTATGAGCATCCTTGAACAAAGCTGGCCAATAATACCCTGATCTAATTATCCTACCAGTAGTAGTCTTAGCTGAATAGTGGCCTCCGTATACCCCATTGTGCATCTCTTTCAAAACCTTCTCAGCTTGGAATTCATCCAGACAAACCAGTAGCATCCCATCATTGTTCCTCCAATATAGGTCTCCCTGAATAAGAACATATTTCTATGATTTTAACTTTAGTGTTCTCTTCTGGTTGTGTGTCATACCTTCTAGACATGAGGCATTCTTCAAGAAGTGTACTATATCTGAGTACCATGGCTGCCTCTCAATACTAGTAACCATAACCTCTTCAGTCTCAATATTATTTATGTCAATATCCTCAAAGTTTGTCTCAGTCATTAACTTGGCTAAGCCTAGACCTCTTACCAGCTTGGTGATTTTGATCTCAAGATCAAATTCTTGTATTTTGCTTATCCATCTGCATCTGTTTCTAGTTACTTCATACTAGGACAGGATGTCTTTCACAGCTGCATGTGGTACATAGGCTACAATTTGGGCATTTACCAGATAAGGCCTAAATACTTTAACAGCCTTGACTAAAGCATATGCCTGTTTTTCCATAATTTCATATTTTAATTCAGCACCCTACAATGATTTGTTGTAGAAGGCAATTTGATGTTCATAACCTTCACCATCTTTCTGTAATAGTACCGCTGCTATAGTATGATATGAAGCAAAAGAAAATAGTGAAAAAGGCTTACTATATTCAGGGGACTTAAGCACCAGGGCTTCCTAAATAGCCTATTTGATCTTATCAAATGCTAGTGTTGCCTCATCATTCCAAACAAACTTGGCATCCTTCTTCAAAAGCTTCACAATAGGCTTGACAATTTTAGCAAAATTTGCAATAAATCTCCTGACAAAGTTTACTTTACCCAGAAAAGGCTGAATTCCTTTAATATTTTTTGGTTGAGGCACCTTTTTGATAGCCTTAATTCTTTCAAGGTCAGTCTTGACTCCCTCCTTGGATACAATGTGCCCTAGTAATTTTCCTTCAGTTATAGTAAAGTGGCACTTTTTTGGATTTAAAGATACACCAAATTTTAAGGCATTATTAAATATTTTTTCTAAATAGCTACAGTGATCATCTTCCTTCTTTGAGAAACATGTCAGATCATCTTGGTAAACAACCAGTATGATATTAATAAATTCCTTGAAGGGTGAATTCACAAAGCTGGTTCCCACTTTTGCCAACGAAGGAATTTGGCGAAAGTGGGAACTTCGATTTTCTTGGTGTTCGAGCGAAATAGCATTGTTCGCTCGGACTACCCCTGGGAGTCCGAGCGAACCCCACTGTAGACCTGGGTTCGCTCAAACCACAAGTGACTTTTGGGTTCGAGCGAACCCACCTTAATATTAGTATTTTAATGGGTTCGAGCGAACCCCCCATTCACTCAAACCCTTTTTCAGTTAGGGTTTTTTAAAAAAATTATAAATAGCGAAAATGATAGTTAAAAGGTCATTATCAAATTTGTCTTTTTCTATCTGGTGGGGGTTGGATCAAACTAGTCGTCAGCATCACGTCACCGAGCTTTGTCTACAGCAGCTAGCATCTTTCCTATTTCAATTTTCGACCTTTATTATATCCAGGTGCACAAAATAACCCTTTGTTTGGTTTAATAATGTCTTTTTTTATTAAATTTGTAAATAATTTGTTTGTTAATTTATTTTTTTAATTAAATAATTGTATATAGTTATTGTTTTTCAACATTTTAGAAAAATGTTTGATAATTTATTGTTTTTCATTATTTTAGAAAAATGTTTGATAATTTAATGTTTTGACTGAAATGTGTCAATTTGTTTTTAAAATTACATAATTGTATAGATGTATATTTTTTTCAACATTTTAAAAAATTGTTATGAAAAACATAGAAAACTAAGGTAGTAAATCGGAACTTAGAAAAAGATTAGCAAAAAAAGAAAATTAGAAAAATGTTGCAAACGTAAATATAATAAATTAAACATTAGAAAAATTAATAAATTTTAATTTAAATAAACATTAGAAAATTTAGATAACAAATTTAAACAAATTAGACAAAATAAATTTCCTCTACAATGTGACCCATTTTCACATCCTATTACACGCACAACATGACCCCTTAAGACCACATATGCCTTGATGACACTATACGTTCCCTTAGGAGGTCATAGAGGATCACATATAACATACTAGTGTACATGTATGACATTCCCTTTAGGATCACATCTAGTGTCCTAAGGGGTCATACGTGATCCTAAGGGGTCACACATGTGTTATAACACATGTGTGACCCCTTAGAACCACATATGACCCCTTATAAAATTGTAGTGTGAATGACATACCCCTTAGTCCATCAAATAGTGTCTTAACATATGTGTGACCCATTACAACCGCGTATGACCCTTTATAAAATCCTAGTGTGAACGCCATACCCCTTAGTCCATCACATAGTGTCTTAAGGGGTCGTATGTGGTCCTAAGGGGTCATGCATGCATTAACACATGCATGACCCCTTAGTAGGTCACATAGGACCCCTTATAACATCCTACTATACATATGACATTCCCCTTAGGATCACATAGTGTCCTAAGGGGTCATATGTGGTCCTGAGGGGTCATGCATGTGTTATAACATATGCATGACCCCTTAGAACTGCATATGACTCCTTATAAAATCCTAGTGTGAATGACATACCCCTTAGTCCATCACATAGTGTCTTAAGGGGTCGTATGTTGTCCTAAGGGGTCACACATGCATTAACACATGCGTGACCCCTTAGTAGGTCACATATGACCCCTTATAACATCCTACTATACATATGACATTCCCCTTAGGATCATATAGTGTCCTAAGGGGTCATATGTGGTTAGAACCACATATGACCCCTTATAAAATCCTAGTGTGAACGACATACCCCTTAGTTCATCACATAGTGTCTTAAGGGGTCGTATGTGGTCCTAAGGGGTCATGCATGCATTGACACATGTGTGACCCCTTAGTAGGTCACATATGACCCCTTATAACATCCTACTATATATATGACATTCCCCTTAGGATCATATAGTGTCCTAAGGGGTCATATGTGGTTCCTAGTGTGAACGACATACCCCTTAGTTCATCACATAGTGTCTTAAGGGGTCGTATGTGGTCCTAAGGGGTCATGCATGCATTGACACATGCATGACCCCTTAGTAGGTCACATATGACCCCTTATAACATCCTACTATACATATGACATTCCCCTTAGGATCATATAGTGTCCTAAGGGGTCATATGTTGTCCTAACCCATTAGAACCGCAAATGACCCCTTATAAAAACCTAGTGGGAACAACATACCCCTTAGTTCATCACATAGTGTCTTAAGGGGTTGTATGTGGTCCTAAGGGGTCACGCATGCATTGACACACATGCGTGACCCCTTAGTAGGTCACATATGACCCCTTATAACATCCTACTATACATATGACATTTCCTGTGTCCTAAGGGGTCATATGTGGTCCTGAGGGGTCACTCATGTGTTATAACACATGCATGACCCCTTAGTAGGTCACATATGACCCCTTATAACATCCTAATGTACATATGACATTTCCCATGTGTCCTAAGGGGTCATATGTGGTCCTAAGGGCTCACTCATGCATTAACACATGCGTGACCCCTTAGTAGGTCACATATGACCCCTTATAACATCCTACTGTACATATGACATTCCCCTTAGGATCACATAGTGTTCTAAGGGGTCATATGTGGTCCTGAGGGGTCATGCATGTGTTATAACATATGCATGACCCCTTAGAACCGCATATGACCCCTTATAAAATCCTAGTGTGAACGACATACCCCTTAGTCCATCACATAGTGTCTTAAGGGTTCGTATGTTGTCGTAAGGGGTCATGCATGCATTAACACATGTGTGACCCCTTAGTAGGTCACATATGACCCCTTATAACATCCTACTATACACATATGGAATTCCCCTTAGGATCATATAATGTCCTAACATATGACATTCCCCTTAGGATCATATAGTGTCCTAAGATTTAAATATGTATGTCAAAGATTTAAATATACACGTGTTAGATCTCTCTATCTCTCTAAAATATATGTTATCTCTAGATCTGAAATATATGTTCTCTCTCTCTCTCACTGAAATATTTGAAATTTTTACATGTATTTTTTGAAAATGAAAATGATCTCTCTCTCTCATGAAGATTTATATGTATACATAATCTCTCTCTCTCTCTCATGAAAATGATCTCTCTCTCTCTCTCTCTACTTACGTATTTATTTTAACTTTATGACATGTACCTAGATAGGTGGCATCCCAGGATATACCTTCGCAGGCTCCTGATTAGGATCCACCTTTGTAGGCTCCTGATCAGGATCCACCTGCGCAGGCTCCACATCAGGAGCCACCACAGCAGGATCCCCCACAGGAGGATCCTCCACAACAAGATCCCCCCTTGCCCGACATTGCTACTATTTTTCATTATAGTGATTGGGAGTTGCATAGGTTGAGGGCCATATTAGATGACCCTCGTACTGATGGCGTGTACAAGAGTACATGCACATCCATTTTTGATAGTTTGCGGACATTGAGGGACCACTTAGTATCTCATACCTCATTCTCACCTGAGGTTATAGAGGATATATATAGACAATCAAGGAGTGAGGTGAGGGGTCCTCATTCTTTTGTTGATGTGGTGGGGGTGGTCTCGAAGGAGACCATCAAGGAGAGATGCTTCCCACAATATCAGGAGAAGAGTAAGGTGAGGGGATATCAGGTTACCAAATGGATCGACCCACAAGTTGCATCACTAATTTACCCACGATTCTTAGCTACCCATGGTCGTTATCCTAATAACGACTAGATACCATTATACTTTGCACAATAGGTATTTGCTAAGGTTCATTGTCAGATGAAACCAAACTACCTTGATATTCCAGGATATTATGGACAGGGGAGGGGTAGGATTGCTAATAGAGATGCATATCGTAGGCGTGATAGAGCTCCGCCTAGACACAGGGACCTTGTTGGCCAGAGATTTCCTACAGTAGTCCTAGCCATGGCACCTATAGTGGATCACGTTGTGATTGCTTCTCAGAGGGAAGCAATTGATAGGATTGGACAGATTGCATCAGCAGCAACCACCATATCTTCTGACAGGGTGGGCAGATATATGATGAGTCGACCACGTTCACGATCATCCACAGATCATGCATCTTCTAGTCATGGGGGGGCTTCAGATTCAGATGATCAGTATATTTCTGCTAGCATCCCCTCCCCAGATGAGGTAGCAGCTATAGTCAAAGGTAGTAGACATGTATAGATGTCACAGTATTTAGCCAAGGACCTACTACATGCTTATAGTTTTATTTCATCTGGACTTGGGATACCATTGGCTGATGTTAGAGAGGAGATCCTCAGAGATGGTCAGGCTATAGTGGCATCGACACATACCCCGAGGCAGTCACAACATTCTCATCACTCTACGCATGCTCCAGGCACTGACCCACCTACAGATCACTCTATTGCTGTAGAGGAGGAGCTATGAGCTTATCAGGTCCATATCACAGATGAGGGCCGGTTGGATTCATTTGAGGAGGAGATACGAGCTGATCAGGTCCATATCACAAATGAGGGTTTGGACTCATTTGAGGATCCGCTAAGAGATTTGAGCCATACTGGATTTATGGACATGCTACTACACTTAGACACTTCATCCACGATGCCCACTCATCTAGTTAGCCCCTTGCACTCCTTAGTGATACGTACAACTAGAGAGAGATATGCAGGCATGAGTGATGTTGTTGATATGATCATGGGACAGGATCAGACTATACAACCTACTCTAGGTGATACACAGGTATGTACATGTACATGTGTGTTTAAATTTTTAGAAGATATGTATACATGTTGCAAATTTGTAGGATAAATCTATATATATAGATCATGTTTAATAAATAATCTAGAGTTCTAAGTTTTAATTTGTAGATCATTTAAATTGATCGTGGACTAATCCTTAAATTGACAGTTAGCTCATGTCACTCCTTCCTTGAGCTCTGAGCATGTGCGTAGGAGAGATTCTTTAGATGTTGTTAGTGTACAGGTTAGTTATGGTTTTTGGTACATATATGTACAAGTATGTATATACATGCACGTTACAATTTATATTTAAATTTTTATTTAACTCTACTTGGATTTGATGTACATGCATGTCTAGAGAGATAGATATATTATATTTAATATTTAAATAAATTCTACTTTTGCAGGACTCCCCCTCAGATGGTCGCTCAGTTCGTAGCTGACATGATCCCTGTTGATTTTCTCTAGACTTTATAGCTCATTTACATTTATCTTTTTATATACTTTCATATTATATATATTCATGCACGTACATGGAGTTTAGACTCTAGATTATACTTTATACTTTATACATGGAGTTTAGACTCTAGATTATACGTTATAAGTTTTATGCATGTTTGATTATATTAGATTATATTACTAAATGTATATATAGTTCATACCACATCAAGTGGTTCACAACGCTCTTCAATAACACTTAATATTTTGTCATGATCTTCACTATCTAGTCTCCATTTTTTAGACCGCCCTCGTCATGGAACTGTTTGAAGAATTAGGCCAACAGCAATGACCAAGTGACTATACTGATATACCTTATTGTCAATTTGGTATTCAATGAAATGAATCCCATGTTGAACAATTTTAACTTGTTTGAAATATGTCCCTTGCACTACAATTGATCCTGCATGTACATGTATATAAGAAACGTGAGAAATTAAAAATTTCCACATAAGTGATTTGTACATGTACATATTCAAATCAGAACTCAAACCTATGGGAAATGACATTCTATCACTCATCTCAGATTTTGATAACTTCTTTCTCTCTTCTGTGCAACGCAATAAATAATAACTAACACCTTCTATATTTCCATCTTCTGCTATGACTGCAAAAATATCTCCTGCAATTTGACACAAGTTAAATAAATTCTAAGTTATATGTCATTTTTAAGGAAATATTTACATGTGTACGTCATGTATGTACCTTTTTTAATCAATCCTGAAATATGATCGTAATCACCAGAAATCAAAGGAATGTCTTCAAAGTTTTCATCCTCATTTGAATCCTCGTATGTGTCAGAAACATCTAGTGGCACCATTTTCCATTCACTAACATATCCAAGTTCTTGGTTCTTGCAATCAACATAGTTTTTGAAAATGCATTCAGAACAAAAACATGAATAATCCCTAGTGATAATGTCCATGGGCGATTATCTGTACTCATGACACAATGCAAAGATCTTGTCCTCTCCACACTCTTGCATCCATGCATTGATTTTCTATCCACATCTACAAAATGTACATGTGTACAAGAATGTACATGTAGATCAAGTTGTTAAATTGAAACATTTGAACTAGGAACTAAGAATGTACATGTAGATCAAGTTGTTGAATTAAAAAAAATTAAATAAAATACTAAAAGAGAACACGTACCGGTTATCTCCCAAAACACTCTATATGGAATGGGCCTGTATGTTCTCGATGATGATTCCCCAGGATAATTAGGTTGCTCAAAGTGTTTCTTACACCATTCAACAACATCATGTGCATCTTCTATACATTCTCCTGTGTACTTTATTTGATGCTTTCTTAGAGCACGTTTGATATAAGCTCCTGCACCATCATGTTCACCCTTTCCATGACCACTCTCAAAAAAACTCCAAACATGTGATATTTTGTCATTTCGATGATATCTACATAGTGCATAAAATGGCCTTGAAGATTTGAATTATGCCGCACATCCATCAGACCAAACAAAATGTTTAACTATTGTTATGCCTCTATCTTTCAAATATTCAAAAAACTTCTTAAAGCAATGTTGTACAAAAAGTGTGTCATGCTCCTTATCATCACTAATATAGAAGTGGTACTCTTTCTTAATGACACAATTTTCAAATGTACTATCAACACCATCCAAATTCATCTATCCATGTCGATAACATACATGCACAAAAATAGTGATTTGCTTTGAAAAGTAATACTCTGATTGAATCTCTTTTTGATGTGCAAAAGAGTAATTCTCTGCGAAGTCAACTACAGATAGAATAGTTCCAAGTGGGAAAGTGTCTCTTAATATTTTAAATTGTTCTGCTTGCCACTTGGCAAAAAAACCATGGCATATGTATGGTTTTATCAACTTACGAAAATTTTCCATAAATGTTCCAATAGGTATTTCCTCTTCTACATAATCTAGCCTTGTAGATTCCTTTCCAAATTTTGTTTCAATTTTTTTGTACTTGTAACTCTTGCAATTTACCATCTTCCTCGTATCAGTATCTTCATCTCTCAAAGGCAATTTAGCCAAGTCCCCGCATGTTCCACAAATTCCTCTTATGCAATCTATTTGACCGGTTGCATTATCATCTGATTTATCACATAAGATGGATGCTATGAATTGACTTGTTCGTTTAGGAGGAGCATTTTCATAACCATCACTATCTTCTCTAATCTTTTGAAACACCTGATAGTACAAGTCAAATTCGATGTGATAACGACAACAACAAGTTTCAAAAACTTTGTTTAACTTCACATAATATGGCCTTAACCGTTCAAACATGGTTTGTCCAATCTTCATATGAGGGTTTGTTTTAGTAAACAATACATACAATTCATGTTTTGTTGTGTCTATCTAATGTTTTACATGGAGATCATAACGATTAGGACCAATCCTTTGCTTGATAACATCTCTACTATTTGATGAAGGACGAGTATTATCATTCCAAAAACTTGTCACAAAGTTCCTAACAACATCTTCAATTCTATCAGAATGAGGAGCTCTACACATAATTGCCCAATTCCCTTCTGAGGTAGTATCATCTAAAATCTTTCTCCTTTTAATATATTTAGATATTGTCCTTCTACTAAAACCAAACTCGGATGACAGTGAAGAGATTTGTCTTTTTTGAGGCAATCTTTCATTTACTAAAGATGTCAACATCACTCTTCTTGAAATGGTCTTATCTAGTTTTTGAGATTTTTTACCAATGTTCACCAAACCATTCTTAACATTATCAACAATAGATTTTTGTAGCTGAGAAGATTTCCTCTTTTAACTTGTTGTATCTATACCCAACAATTTCATTGGATCTATTAAGTCTTTATGAGTAAGTACAATTGATAGCAATTGAGCTTTTTCTAGTGTAGTATCAAGATTGTTGAAATGAGACATTATTTCTTTTCCACTTTTATTCATTGACCTCCTTTTAGTATGTCTAGGTTCTTCATTGAGACGTTTCAACTCATCCACATCCATTTCAAGTAAATGATCTAAATTTTTATAAGAAATATTTCTCTTCACCTGTTTAGCTAGATCCACAATATGCTCATCCATATCAGTGGTAGGAGGTAAGGAGCCTGACCCCTCTCCTTCAAAGGTCTCCATTGGTTCAACTTGGACAATCTCCTCCCTATGATCATCAACTATATTGTGTTCTTCAACAGGTTCGTTTGCCCGTTCTGCACATAATTTAAGAGTTTATGTAAGGTTCTTGAATTAATCAGAGATTATTCAATTAGGTTTAAGAATAGGGGTGAATTTGGCTTAAAGCTTTACATGTTAAAATTAGCCCATTCAATTTGGTTTATTAAATTTAATTACTTTCAGGACCTTATTGTTATAACTCTAATTAAATTACCTATTTAGGTTTAAAGTTCAATTTGTTCTTAGGTTAGGATTAAAGTCCAATCTCTAATTTAACACATAAAATAAAATTTTGATAAATTAGAAATTCCAATTTTGAAAATTAAAAGTATGACTATTTTGATGCATGCATACGATAACTTAGGTGACCTCATATTAATTTGTTATGGACCATAATGTAGGTGGACTATAATTTGTCACATGTGTGTATATTTAAGACCTATTATTGCATAATAGACCTCCTAATCTGAAATGTTTTTGCATGTACGTGAAGTTGAATATAAATAGTTCACCTAAATTATTCAAAATGTTTAATAGGTTATAAATTTATGTCACATTTAAGACCTATAATCAATGTAATAGTCCTAATAGGCCTTATTATTAAAATCAATATGACCACGTATGAAAAAACATTTCACAATTAATATACTTAACTACCCTTAAGACAGATATATTATGTGATATTAAAGGACCTATCACATGAAATTACTTGTACATGTAGATTAAATATTCAATATATATAATTTAGAACCTAGAAATTATGACATAATAGGTCTTATTAATTTTATGACTTAATATGTCTTATCTATTATAAATGGACTTAATTATATAGGAGAAAAATGCAATTACACAACAAGCAAGTTGATGGAATTTGAAATTTGCAAATACACATGTATTATCTCAAATTAATTATGCTTTCCAATTAAAACAAAATTATTTTTAATCCTATTATTTCCAATTAATTTAATTAAGATTTTTTAAATTAATTTTCATTAAAAATATTAGATAAAAAATATTGAGTTCTAATTAATTGATACATAATACATATTAAATTAAATAGAAATAAAATTAAAAATACATACTTGCATCATGATATCTTTGTCTTCTTTGTTCTCGATATCTTTCTTCCGTTTTGGGAGAATAATTCCTTGAAGTCTTATTTTGCCTTCTCTTCTTGTTCCCCATGCTTTTACAAAAAACCTTCAAATTATTGCCCTCAAAATAATTTTCAAATGTCTTCTCTCATCCAAAAATCCGAATTATTTTAATCATTTGTGTGATAAAAAATGAAAAAAATTATGGACATTTATACGACTCCACAAATGAAAAAAAAACAAAAAATGCATCGGCCAAAATTCGAACGAAACCCGACAGTTAAAAATGGTTGGGTTCGCTTGAACATGACCGTTACAAAAATGTGTGTGCCATATCAAGCCCATTGGTTCAAGTGAATGTGGGTTTGTGTGAACCCCTTAAGGTTCGAGCGAACCCAATTCGCTCGAACTACTGTTCATTCGAACCCTCAAATTAAAGGTTTCTCCCAAAAAATTTCAGAGTTCTGAAGAATTAATGACTTCGGAGCTCTGGTTCAAAGCATGAATGAAATAATCTTGATAACCCAAAAATATTAGATGGTAGTACTCAGAGCAAGCTTTCTAACGAGTATAACTTTGTTATATTTTGAATTTATTATGTTCTTGTTTTTTTAATTTTATGGAAAATTGGTTTTTCACCGAACATGAACTTCTCTGTTCAACGCATTGGGAAAAATAAGAAACTAATTCAAAAAAATTCTGAAAAATATCTATGCCCCTGGTATTGATGTCTTCTTTCTAACAAAAAAAAAAATGAATTTTGATTTATATAGAACAAGTTATGTGTTCAAACATAAACCTATGTTTGAATTATGACTAGTCGAACTTCAAAACTTTATAAAATGAAAAATATTAAACATATCACTATAAAACCAAATGAAAGCCCTGGATATTGATGTTACAAACCAAAATTCAAAAGAATTGAGTTTTTATCATTTATAGAAAAAAAGTTATGCATTTTGGGAGGCACATCACTCTTAAAAAATGTAGTTTGTTGTAAAAAACTACTTTTCGAGGGAGATGGAAATTTTAAAAAAAATTCTTCAAAAAAATTTGAAAAAAATGTATATAGAATCTAAAAACAAAATGCTAGAAATCACTAATTTACATCATCTTCAATTTTTTAATAGTTTAAAAGTTATAGTTCTCGGAAGTTGAAGATTATTTTAAAAATGTACATCTCAGTGTCAAAAGTGGCAAAAAAGTGGGAACCATTATTGTGAGTTCACCCTGAAAGCTACATCCATATCCCTCTGAAAAGTTGCACCAGCATTCTTCAAACCAAATGGCATTCTTACATACACATAGGTTCCCCAAGGGGTAGTAAAAGCAATCTTGAACTACTTAGATTCTTTTACTAATACTTGATTATAACCAAAGAATCCATCCATCATTGACAATAAATCACAACCAGTTACCCTTTGTAACATAGCATCCATGTTTGGGGATGAATAATTGTCTTTAAGGGAAGCAACATTCAAGTTCCTAAAATCCACACAGAGCCTTATGTCCCCATTCTTTTTTCTGACAGACACTAAATTTGATACCCATGAAGAATGCCTTATAGGCTTTATAATACCCCCTTCTCTCAGCTTAATCAACTCTTGTTGCATCTTGGGTTCTAGGAGGGGGTTAATGGGTCTTTGCTTTTGTCTAAAAGGCTTAGCATCAGGATGCAAAGGTATTTCATGTTGAAATAAGTCTTGTCTATACACCTTCAAATCCTCATAGGACCAAGCAAAAACATGTTTGTACTTCCTTAGCAAATTAAGGAGGTTAGTCTTAATATGGGGAGACAAGTTTCTCCTGATATACACTGACTTAGGGGAAGATTCAATCCCCAAGTTTACCTCTTCCAACTCCTCCAACTTTGTAGATGACGCTTGATGTAAGTGACCATCACTATAACTGAACATACCCTCTAGTTCAACTAGTCCCCTGGGTATTTCATTTGTCTCTAACTGCACTATGTCACTTCCAAAAATTGTTTCCTGTCCATCTACTACCTCCACCAATGCATTGCAATCAATCTTTTGACCTTCATAGTCATCTATGCATTGTACAAATCTAAGGATGTCTTCATCATCCTCAAAAACTTGCCAATTGTACACATTATCTGGGATGGTTGGTCTGGCTTTGGTCTCAATTATTGAAACTCCTGTCGATGTTACATCATCATTTTTTAATGCAACATTAGCTAAAAAATCTGCCATAATGTTCTTAGACCTTTCAATCCAATTAATGGAAAATGCATCAAAGTGTTCAATGACATCCCAAACAACATGCTTGTACTTTTGCAACTTGTCTTTTTTAGATGCATACCTTGACCTTATCTGAGACACTACAATTTTAGAGTCTCCATAAACCCTTAACAACTTGATCCCATATCTTTTAGAAATTTCTAAGCCTAATAATAGAGCCTCATACTCAGTTGTGTTATTTGTAGATTGGAATGCCAACATAAAAGAATACTTGAAGGTAATACCTGATGGGTAAATAAAGAGTACTCCTGCTCCAGACCCTTCTTTAGAGAAAGCTCCATCAAAATACATCTGCCACAAGCCTTCTTGTTGGGATTTCAGCTCATGAACAATAGGATCAGTATTCTTCAACTGAGGCTGAATGGGTTCAATCCTGAAGTTATCAAGATCTACATCTATCATGCAATTAAGCATGTTTGGGTCTATTTTTTCAATAACCACTGGGGCATGTGGTTCTCTGTATAATTTTACTGAATTCTTATTCACTGGGATAGTTGCATATGATAAATCTAACTGAATAAGTCCTCCAACAGCAGTGGCCCACTATCTAGACAAAAGCATGCCATAATGGGGCTTAGTGTCTGTGACTATTACATCGATTTTATAAGTAGCTTCAGGGAATGCTGCTATTTTTACTTCTATATCTTTCATAGTACCCACAACAGGAACTTCTCTATTATCCATAGCATAAAACCTCCCATATGAAGTGTGTACTGACAAACCTAGTTCTCTCATAACCCCATAAGGCATTACATTAGCAGTTGCACCATAATCTATCATGTAATTTTTTATCAAACCGTTATTTACTAACAGTGTGACATAAAAGGGATCAATCTGAGATGGTTCCTGATTAATAGTGGTGCCCACATAAACTTATGGGACCTTTTGTTCTTGATCCTTCTCATCTTTTGCATTTCCCTTTTTAGAAGAAGTATCCACATCTGATATACTTGAAATCAAAGAAAAATCAGCCTCTCTATGTTCTTTCATTTTCAATAGCTCTATCAAAGGTACTGAAACTTTCATATGTGTTAAAAGCTTGGGTCATATCAAAACTAGTATTAACATTAGACTTAGCGTGAGCTTTAACTTTCTCTATCTTTTGGTGACTTGTTCTCTTGTCACCAGTAGTCTTTGCCTTATTACTAGTGGTATCAACAATATCAGGTTTCCCTGAATTACTTGACTGATTACTTTTAGCCTGACTATCTTTGACAGGAGTTTTGTTTTCAGTGGTCCTCTTAGAAGAAACTTCTTTAAAAAAACATAGAACCAAGCTTACCCTGATCTTCATCATCTTTACTACTTCTCAGATTATAGTTATGATTAGCTTTGGCTATTGCAGCCTTAGTGAGATTCTTGACTTCCTCCTCACTAGGCCTTCTAAGATGAATCTCTTGATCTTCTATTGTGACTATATTCAAAGTGGGATGCTAGTCAATTGTTAATTGCCTTTGGAAATTTGCATTGCTTCTCGAGACATCATATTCACTTGCTTCATCTTCTAAAGACTCCCAGTCACTGTCCATAGTATACTCAAACATATTGACTGTAGGTTCACCCTCATTTCTCATGGATTCATTTAGAGCTTGAGCCACAACACACTGATAGGGGGACTGTGGCCCATCACATGCCATGCACCAAGGGGTATTTTCCACATTATGTACATTTCCTCCCTTTAAAGGATCAGGGGTGTCCTGATTTTGTGTGCCTTTTGATCTATCTTGCACAGGCTTTCCATCTTTTCATGCAGTGTTATATGGCATATCATGCAATCTAGCAGGTATATCTTGCCAGTTGTAGTGAGGATTCTCAAGTTTACTTACTTTAGCAGTAAGATCCTTAACAATAGTCATTAATTTCTCTATTTTATCCTATTCTTTAAAGGATTTATTTTTTTGTGGTTTTTGTTCCTGCCACAATCTTCCATCAGTCCTTCTTCCCACTTTACCTGATGCTTTTCTATTACTCTCTACATTGATTGCAATTCTGAAAGCATCTCTTAAACTATGTGGGTTCTTATCTCTGAGAATGTAAGCCATCTTAGGATTAAAGGCATTGTAACAAGTGGTTAGACATACATTCTCATCTAACCTCGTACATTGAAGGAGCTTATGCATTGCCTTTTGAAACCGTGAATTAAAATTTGTAACAACCTCATTATCAGACTTCCTGATATTGTTAAATTTGTTGAGCATAAAGCTCACATTTGTCTTATCTCCATATTTCTCTTTGAATAAATTCTTCAATTCCTCCCAAGAACTAATGCTATCTATAGGTAACCCTGTGTACCAGTCTCTAGCATCCTCAATCAAAGATTGCACAAGCAGCTTCATGATGACATCCTCATCACCAATTTAATAGTCATTAATCATGTCACCAAAAGATTTCAGATGCTCTTCAACACTAATAGCATTGTTCCCAGCAAACTTCTGGAGTTTATCCCTCATTTCAATAGGGACACAGTTTGGATATCCTGGAATTCCATCAAAAAGCAACTACCTATACAACTCAACATTTATAGGTCTCCTTTGAAACTGATTTCTAGTAAAGTTATTTCCAGCATTCACCCTTGGGCCTGAACCACCAGCTATAGGAGTTTGATGACTTTCATTATGGGATGGTCTGTGACTGGTTTGGTTTGCTAGAATTGTACTTGAGGGAACGACAAAATTATTTGGGGTAACATTTTCAAACTGGTTAACAGGTGGGATAGCATTTGTTTTCATCATTGGTTGAGTATTCAACAGAGAGGCAGAAGTATGTTGAGATGTAAAATTACTCTGATCTACCAGTGGGAAAGTTATAGGAGGATCTTTTAAGCAATGTATCTTTCTTCTAAACTCAGCATTAAGTGCTTATATTTCAGCCTTTTCTACCTCCCTTTGCAAGTTTTCATTTTCTTTCCTTATCCTTTATACCTCGACCTCATGCAAAGTCATTCCCAGAGGTCCTTTTGCACTTCCTAACTGTAAATCCACAGATCTATTTTCCACTACTTTATGCTTCCCTTTGTTAATAACAGGTCTATTAAGTTGGGGATCACTATGAACCTCCCTACTAGGTTGTGCTGCAACTTTAGGTGCAGAATCAATTTTAGGATCCAAGATTTCTCTAATAAAAAGACCATGCTCTTCACTCCTAGGTTCTTCTTGAGCAAACAACTCAAGATCTATAATATGTCTTAATAACCTTTCTCTTTCAATAAGTTTTCCTTTGGTTTCATTCTCCTTTTCCTTTTCCTTCTTTTTTCTTATGGCAATCAATTGATGTACTCTTTTATTTAGAACATCAATCTCCTATGACACTTCATCTTGATCTGGCAAGGTTTCTTCTGAATCTGACACATTTAGTTGGTCCATATCAATCAGACTAATATTCCTTCCATAGTTTTGGGAATGGAACTGGCCCTATTACTTGTACTATGCATATCTCTCCCATAAGCGCTGGTATTAGACAATCTTTGGTGAAAGGTTTAGATATCATCATTAGTACCAAATAGGACATCATGAAAACCCATAATATCATGGTCAGATTCATGAGAAGAGGCATCAGACCTTGCATATACGGGACACTCAGAACACTTACCTGTTTGATTACTCTTCTGCTTCCATGACTGATTTGACTGATCAGGAATAACAGTTCCCATCCAGCCCTTCCTGACTGGTTCAGGTAACACTTCATGCAACTTCTCTTGAGGGTTTTTCTTCATATAAGACCTAGTATCCCTTCCCCTATTCATCTTTCTAACCTTTTGAAGTGATAGTGATTTTTTTTTAAAGAATACTGGTTTTTTCTTTACTTCAAAGTCGCCACCCAAATATCTTGGGAATAAAATATATTTTAACATAGTAAGTCACATTTATGCAATAAAGACACAGATATGGAGTATAAGACTTATCTTATTTAACTCTCCCCAGCAGAGTCACCATTTTTGTTGTGGTGACTCAGATGGGAAAACTCACTTACAATATGATTCAATGATATATACCAGAGATCTTTAGACTAGTTCCCCAGCAGAATCGCCATTTTTGTTGTTCTCCATTTTGAAAACCTCTATTCCCTCTCTTTTTTAAAAGTGAATGTTACCGCCTCTGTGCTGCAATGGAAGAGGACAACAAAAAGTTTGAAATAAAGACAACAAGACAAGGTTTCAATTTAGGAAACCTCCTACACTTTAAGCTTATAAAATCTTGGGCAAGTGAACCCTTTTATGACTATTTTCTTATAAAAATAGTAAAAGGTTTACAGAAAAGCAGTGTACATTCCTGTAAACTTTCCTTACTGTCTGGTACAACTAAACATAAAATGGAAAGTTGATTTGAATTTTTGAAAAGGACCACAAAATGCATCAAAAAACCAATAGGTAAACCAGTGCCTTATCCGGGAAATAGAGTCATCTACAACAAACTACAACCTTACAAAATAAACTCGTATACAAGTCACAAGTTAGTGATCTGTCAACTTTGTATATGCCTGACATATACATAGTCCTAATCTATACCAGACTTCATCATTAGATCTACACCAAAAATACTGATATCAATGACTTTGTTTAAAGTACATTTTTATTTCCTCCTTGAGAAAAATACTTAAAACAACTTCATTAAATGCCTAGCAAATCATTTCAAATAAACAATCCTTGGTTACGTAAATGGAATGAACACCGGTATGATGACATAGAGACAATACAAGTCTAAGTTGAAATTCTCTAGACTGTATATTTTATTTCTCTATCAAAAGATTACAAGTACATCATATTTGACTCAGAAATTGCTAAGAAAATGGCCTGTATTAATTTTGCCAGAGTTTAGCTACAAAATTTGTGTCCCTTTTCTAGGTAGTCTTGGTATCCTTTTATAGAAATCAGGATGCAACAAGCTTCAGACTACCTAGAAGAAATATTCTTACCCTAACTGTCATTTTCTCAAAAGTTACATCATTGAAGTTGAGGGAGAAGCATAACTTTCTTTCTGGAACGCATGCTTCTTAAAATTGACTGGTCATTCAGTTGGAAAATTGCCAAAAGGGTAGGTTCCTACTACCCAAAATCTATTACAAAAACTGATAGCTTCAAGATGTAGGTGTATTGTCACATGTCGCAACATCGGTTGGTTCCTCTCGAGAAAACATACAACCACGCACCTATTTTTTCTGCAAAATCTCCTTGAATACCTCTTTGTAAAATCTCCTTGAATACCTCTCTGCAAATTTACACTTCAAAACAATGTAACCCTTTTGAAGATTTAAATTTTGGTGCCAACAGACCAGAAAGGCTTTCTTCTGAGTAATTCTCTTTTAGTCGTTGATCCACAAAGGTTACAAAATGAGTACTTTCCCATGTAAATGATGTTCAATTTACATTCAATATGCAAGTTATAATTCTATTATCTAATTTTGTATTATTAATTTCTTATTGTATATATCTAACTATCTTCTTGCTTGTGGTAGATGAGAGGAGCATTTAATATTTTCTATGGCCTATCTCAAGAATGCCACTTACTATAAGTATATGAAAAAGGAGGCACAGTCAAGCAATGCCTTGATCGGTCATGACCAATCAAGACATTTCTTGATCGTACCTTTTTGTTTATACTAACAAAAGCATGTTACAGTAAATGCCAATCAGTAATTATAACTGAAGTTCATCAGTGTATTAACCCAACACGAACAACCGATAGTATATCAGTGGCTATCAATGCTAACAGTCGATAGTTATCGGTGTGTTAGCCTTGACAATCGATAACTATCAGTGTAGATTAGCACACCGATAACTATTGGTGACTAATACATTTCCACCCGATATGCATTCTGATATACCTTATATGCAACCCGATATATATTATATGCACTTCGATATAATATTATATGTAACTCGATATAATGTATATTCAATTCGGTATATATTAATCGGTGTCATCATTATTTATGTTTAATTGATATTAATCTAAATACAAGATTCATTAGATAGATGAACATGAGGAAGATACATAGTGTGATTATCAATAGATTGCCCATATGCAAATATAGAATGGCTATCAAGGATGAATTAATTGCTTGATGGTTTTATAATAGTTATCGATATAATAAATGATTGAATGAGAGACTTCATTTATCTCTCATTCAATCATTTATCTTACCGAAGCTATTATGCATTAACACTCCCTCTTAGCTAGGTAAGATGAATGTAGAAAATATATTCAAGCATCATAATTTAATTGATAGTGATCATTTTAGTCATTCATGGGAATCATACCATCTAATCATTTGGTATGTAGTATCACCTAAACACGTGATACTGAAGTTCATCACATCAATCTTACGATTGATAGGATATCACCTAAGCATGTGATATCAATATTGCGTACACGCAATACTTAAGGATAATCATATGAGAAAGATTAATTTTTCACCTTATCCTAGTTGTGATAAGTGCACTAACACTTTATACAAATGTTTTATCACAACACAATCATGGCACATCCATGACATACCAGAGATCCAACATGATAACTGGTTTGGACATTATACGATCCTCACCTTATAATGTCCCCATACAAGTGTTCACTATCTTGAGAGATCGTCACCTCTTAGATGTGAACCCAGGGGATAGAATCCAAAAAATTGTCCTAACATGACAAAGAGGTTTACACATTAAACATCTTATAGGTATGCAAATATAGATTACAAAGCAATTTACCTTTCTGTCATACCTAAACCTTTTCTGAAGTGATCAACTTTCACTTTGGAAAGGGGTTTGGTCAGAATGTCTACAGTTTGATCTCCTGTACAAACATATTCTAGTTGGATTGCATTCCTATCTATCATATCTCACACATAGTGGTATTGAATCTCAATATGCTTGGATCTGTCATGAAACACTGGGTTTACTGAAAGTTTTATGCAACTCTGATTGTCATAGTGTATAACAGTGAATTTCATAGGTTCTCCAAACAATCCCACAAGCAACCTCCTGAGCCATACTACCTCTCAAGTAATCATAGAAGTTGCAATGTATTCTGCCTCGGTGGAAATTTGATCTACAGAAGACTGCTTCCTGTTGATCCAAGATATCATAGTTGAACCTAGACTGAAGCAACACCCTGAAGTGCTTTTCCTATTTGTTACACTTCCAACCCAATCTGAATCTGTAAATCCATGTAAGTCTATTCCTTCTTGTATTTGAGACCAAGGCTTAGAGTACCTTGTAGGTACTTCATAATGTGATTCACTGCAACTAGGTGTATCTCCTTTGGTTCACACATAAACTGACTTAGAGCATTGACTGCATAACAGATATCTGGTCTTGTATTTACTAGATACATCAGGGACCCAATCATCTGTCTGTATTGAGTAGAATCAGTGGGTTGTGACTCTGTTGCTGCTTATTTAAGTTTATGTAAGTTGGTTTAGATAGGAGAGGTCATGGGTCTATAATTTAGCATTCTGAATCTCTTCAAAATATCCAAAGTGTACTTTCCTTGGTTTAGTATGATGTCATAATTCTACCATACTTCTAATCCTAGGAAGTAATGAAGGAGTCCTAAGTCCATATCAAATTCTTTAGATAGATCATTCTTGCATTGTTTTATGAGTTGATCACTTCCTGTGATTAATAAGTCATCAACATATAAGATCAATATTAGCATATCATCTTTGTTTCTTTTGTACTAGAGATTAGGGTCTGCATCATTTTTGGAAAAACCTAGTCCTAAGAGATAGGTGTCTATTCTTTCATACCATGCCCTGGGAGCCTGTTTGAGCCCATAGAGAGCTTTCTTGAGTCTACACACATGAGACTCTATGTCATGAATCTCAAAGCCTTCAAGTTTCTCTAGGTAGACTTCTTATGAGATCTCACCATTTAGAAAAGTTGTCTTAATGTCCATTTGGTGTACCTTCCATCCCTTTACTGCTGCAATGGCTAATACAGCTCTTACTGAGGTATACCTGGCAATAGGTGCAAAGGTTTCTTCATACTCTATTCCTTCCCTTTGTGAGAAGCCTCTAGCTACAAATTTGGCCTTGTGTTTTTCAATACTATTGTCTGCAACGTGTTTGATTTTGAACAACCATTTAGATGAAACCACAGATTTCTTGGTTGGTGTAGGAACAATCTCCCAAACATCATTCTTCATAATGGATTGATACTCTTTAGACATTGCATCCTTCCATACTTTATGTTGAAGTGCATCTGATACATTGCATGGTTCAGCTTTAGA
This sequence comes from Cryptomeria japonica, assembly GCF_030272615.1. Taxonomy (NCBI): domain Eukaryota; kingdom Viridiplantae; phylum Streptophyta; class Pinopsida; order Cupressales; family Cupressaceae; genus Cryptomeria; species Cryptomeria japonica. The sequence continues at coordinate 307,592,770 of NC_081408.1, forward strand.
GAGGTCATTCATAAGGGCAACATAGCTAGTAAATTTAGTAGGCCTTTTGCTTTCTCTAAAGGTTCCTAAGGGAGCAGCAAACTTCTGAGCTTCTTCTACAGTTTTGGTGGCCCATAGTGGTCTTTTCTTGAGGTTTTCTCTAGGTGGACTTAAAGTTTCACTCATAGTTTCCTCAGGATTCTCCCTCTGAAGCTCAAGAGTGGGATCTCTATCTAAGCCGGGGTTAGGAATATGGAATTCAGGATCTAGAGAGCTTTGGGCTCTTTTGAAGGATAAGTTTTCTTCAAAGATCACATCCCTACTTATTTCAATGTTCTTTTGGTCAGGTATATATATTTTGTACGCTTTGGAGGTTTCACTGTATCCTACAAAGATTCCTCTCTTTCTAGAGGGTTCTAATTTTAATCTTTTCTCCTTAGGTACGTTAATATACACTGGACATCCAAAAATCCTAAGGTGGCTTATATCTAGTTTTGATGTTGTAAAGACTTCTTCAGGGGTATTGTCTTCAAGATGAGAGTGGGGAAATCTATTTTGAATGTATACTACAGTGTTGGTTGCTTCCACCCAAAGATTGATATTTAGATTCTGATCAAGAATCATAGCTTTGGCAGCTTCAACGATTGTCCTATTTTTCCTTTCTGCTATCCCATTTTGTTGAGGGTTGTAAGGTATTGTTAACTCCCTCTTAATCCCTGAATTTTTACAAAACTCTTTAAATAATTCTGATGTGTATTCCCCCCCCATTATTAGCTCTAAGGGTTTTAATTTTGTTTCCTGATTAGTTTTCTGTTAATGATTTGAATTCGTTAAACCTATTAAGGATCTCTTCTGATTCTTTGCATTTCAGAAAGTAGATCCAGGTTTTCCTAGAGTAGTCATCGACAAATTTCACATAATACAAAAATCCCCCCAATGAATTTACAGACATAGGTCCACATACATTAGAATGAATTAACTCTAAGACTTTACTTGTTTTCCTAGTACTACTCTAAAAAGAACCCTTAGTATTTTTGCCTAGGGCACATCCTATGCATGCCCCTAAATGATATTGCTTTAGCTTAGGTAGACCTATGACATGGTCTCCCATTGATGATAAAGCTCTAAAATTTAGGTGGCCTAGTCTTCTATGCCAGATTTCATTGGTATCTGTAGTTTCATGAATTGGGGCTAAGTTGTGCTCTGTGCATAGCTCATGTAGGTAGCCTTGTCTTTGACCAATTGTACTAGCTTTCTTGATAGATGAGTTCTTTGGCCAAGCCAACACTTTGTTGTCCATGACTATCACTCTGTATCCATTGTCCTCCAGTGCTAATATTGAGACAAGATTCCTCTTAATGCCTGGAACATATAGCACTCCTTCAAGTTGTAATGATACACTTGACTTCAGTTTGATGGTGTAGTTTCCAACTCCTTTGACAGGGTGTGTGGAGTCATCTCCAATGGTTACCTCTTCATCATTTTCCTCTCTCATAAAGTCTATTACTTCTCTGAATCCTATGATGTGTCTGGATGAGCCACTGTCGATTACCCAGGAGTTCACTTTGTTTGATGTTTGATGTTTGATGTTTGATGTTTGATGTTTGATGTTTGATGTTTGATGTGTGAGTGTTGAATAGAGCACATACTTCGCAGATTCCTCTTCCCTTTTCAATTTTCCCGATTTGGCAAATGTGGCTTGTTTAGCTCTTTCAAGATATTTGGCAACATAGTGCCCAAATTTGTCACATCCGTAACACTGAATTTGAGACAAGTCCTTTTTGAAAGAGTTCTTGCCATGATGACTCTTTCTCTTCCTGAATTGCTTCTTCTTGCCCTTTCTATCTGAGTTCGTAGTTAGAACTTGAAGATCTTCATCTATATTCTTTTGTTTGATTCCTTTCTTATTTTTCTTTGATTCCTCTTGGAGACAGTCGGCCTTTAGTCTATCAAATTTTGGAAAGTTGTCCCTTGCATTGATGCCTTGGACGAACGTTTCCTAGATACTAGGAAACCCATCTAAAGCAATGAGGGTTAATTCTTTGCTTTGGATCTCATATCCAAGGGTTGCTAGTTCATCCCTTAAGTTAGATATCCACATGAAGTAGGCGTTGACTGATTCTCCTTTCATCATGGTTATATGATTTATCTCTCTTTTTAGAGCCAAGGTTCTACTAGCATTGGATATCTCAAAAGCGTCTTCAAGTGCTTTGAACATGTTGAAAGTTGATTCATGTTTCTTTATAATGGGCATAATATTGTTCCTTACCCCATCAACTATTATTTTGATATCCTTATCATTTCCTTCTCTCCAAATTGCTTGTTCAGGTTCAGTCTCAGGTTCTTTGGATTCAGTCTTTACGAATGATTCAACTTTGTTATCTTTTAGTATCATTTGAATTCTGAATTTTCATGTGGAGAAATCATCACCTCCTACAAGTCTGTCTTCAAATCTGATAGTGCTAGCCATTGATAGGATTTTGATGTTGAATATATACTTGATTTGAATTTTACGTAAAATTGAATAGCCTCAGGTTCAATTTAACTTGGCTCTGATACCATGTAAATGATGTTCAATTTACATTCAATATGCAAGTTATAATTCTATTATCTAATTTTGTATTATTTAATTTCTTATTGTATATATCTAACTATCTTCTTGCTTGTGGCAGATGAGAGGAGCATTTAATATTTTCTATGTCCTATCTCAAGAATGCCACTTACTATAAGTATATGACAAAGGAGGAACGATCAAGCAATACCTTGATCCGTCATGACCGATCAAGACATTACTTGATCGTACCTTTTTGTTTATACTAACAAAAGCATGTTGCGGTAAATGCCAATCGGTAATTATAATCAAAGTTCATCGGTGTATTAACCCAACGCTAACAACCGATAGTATATCGGTGGCTGTCAATGCTAACAGCCGATAGTTATCAGTGTGTTAGCCTTGACAACCGATAACTATTGGTGTAGACTAACACACCGATAACTATCGGTGACTAATACATTGCCACCCAATATGCATTTTGATATACCTTATATGCAACCCAATATATATTATATGCACTCCGATATAATATTATATGTAACCCGATATAATATATATTCAATTTAGTATATATTAATCAGTGTCATCATTATTTATGTTTAATTGATATTCATCTAAATACATGATTCATTAGATAGATGAACATGAGGAAGATACATAGTGTGATTATCAATATATTGCCCATATGCAAATATAGAATGGCTATCAAGGATGAATTAATTGCTTGATGGTTGTATCATAGTTATCGATATGATAAATGATTGAATGAGAGACTTCATTTATCTCTCATTCAATCATTTATCTTACTGAAGCTATTATGCATTAACATCCCATTGCGGTATCATGGCAATCGTTGGATCACTTCATTATTACTCGGGCTTTAAAGAATAGTCACAACTTAACCGCCTGCTTTAACTACCAACACATGACAGATTTAAATTAACTGCCAGGACTATTGGCAGTCTGTCGCTGAGTCGCAAGGAATAACATTTCGGGCACTTCACAACCGTGGTACAGCGATAGCCGCTGATAGTCCCAAAATTTTACTTGGGCGCCACTTGTTCACCACCTCACCTCAAGCCGGACCCACCTTAGGCTTTGGCTCCACTTAGTCACCCTATCGCAATGGATATTCTAACGAGCAGTTTCCCATCTTGACCTAGCGACCACCATTGGATCTTCTGCGATTGTTGTTCGATTTGCTCATCTTATTGGGATCTTTAACATGCCTTGGCTGCTTCCTTCTAGAGGGCCCCACCATTCAGTCACTGGGTCGCAACAAATATTCCATCGCACAACTTTATGTTGTGATCTCACAACAACCATCAATCATTATGAAATTGACTGTTCGATCTTTTAAAAAACTTTCAGAACTTAGCCAACACCGCTTAATCATTTGCCTTAACTGCTTGCATTAACATTTGTCTAGGCCCGCTGCTAATGGTTTGTCGCTGGGTTGCAAGAAATAATTGTCGTGCACCTTTATGTTGCGGTACAACGACAACCGTCAAATCTTCCTCCCAACCATCTGATTTTCCTTGGACTTACTCAACTTTTACCTTTCCTGAGTGGTTCTCTTCTAACGGGCCCCACCACTTGGTCGTTGGGTCGCGACAAATATTCCATTGCACAAATTTATGTTGCGATCGTGCGACGACCATTGATCTAACAGGAACTTGCTCAATTTTTAAGGACCCGACACATACATAGGAAAAGACATAGGACTTAGGAAAATATGCAAAATATTTCAAAATTAAAGGAACCCACCTAAGCCTAAAACATAAAGTGGCCCCCCTTTCAACGATGCGGTGACCCTTCTACTTAAGTGGAAAAAGTAATGGGTAAATAGAAGTGACATGAAGATGATAAGACACAAAGGTTTAATTTCAAATGGTTTTGAAAAGCCAAAAACCCTAAACCCTTAAAACCATAAACTCGCAGACAAAGGTCAATTTTTTGAATTTTGACAGACTCCAACAGCTAATAGGCAAGATTTTAAACATTATCAAAAATAGTGATAACAGAGGTGTTGTTATTATTTTGTTGCCACATTGGCATTCTATTATAGTTGATCATGGGTTGGATCCCACTTAGTGGTTGGTGTGGTTCCTCATGTTAGTTTACAATCATTCCTTTAAGATCATTATTGTTTATGTTAGTAGAAGCCAAGAAGGTCAGTCTTCGTTGGATCAACAAATTTAACTATAAAAAAAGATCTCATAAACTGCAGCAATAAGATAGATAAGCGATTTGAAAGCACAACACACAACACCAATATTTTAACATGGAAAACTCGATTAAGGGAAAAACCATGGTGGGAACCTACCCACAGTAAGATGATACTATGCAGTAGTATGTAAAAATATTACAATGGGGAATGCATTTGCATTTAGGCACACTACCTAGAGCTCACTGATTAAATATAATGGCCCAGAAGGCTACAACCCTTATGGAAGTCTCACTAACTTACAATAAGATTGGACTACAATTTGAAATAAATGAATTGAAAGACTAGCATCTTCAAATGTCAGATTATAGTTCTGGTTAAGCATAGTTTTCTGCTCTACAATGCCAATCTCCACACAACACTTCGCCAAAAGATAAATCTCTTCTTGTTCACACATAAACCACTCTCCAATAATGCAAACACGACATTGAACCCTAAATTACATGAATATATCACCTATATATACAATTCATCAACCTTGATAACAAGGTCGGCTAAACCCTCAACCCTCAATTATGAAATTACATCACATGATACAAGGATCGACCACCGAACCAATATAATGGTTTACATATCATAACATGGACCTAAATCAAATTCCCAAATGCACAACTCCACCGTAAATCATGCCAAGATCAACCGCAACATGCTACACCACCAAGAAAACTACATAGCACAAAATTATCGCCGGTTCATAGAAACCACCAATAACTTGCACAATGATCAATGTGGATCACAAAAACAAATAGGACATGACTAGGAAACACCAGCAAGCATGTTAGAATCATCAGAAATAGTTGTACCAACACCACTTATCAAATCTTCATCTGTCAACGTTTGAAAGCAAAGCTCAAGAACACAACCAATCAACAACTGTTATGAAGAAAGATAACTTGCAGAGCACCAAATCATGATCCATTTGAAATGAAGATACACAAGACCATCCCAAGAAATATTCCAAAATCTCAACACAAGATCTGATCACACCAGAATATATCGAAGGATATACCGAACTCTGCAAAATAGTGATCAACAAAACAACACTACAAACCGGATCATAAGATCTTTCTAATCTGCACACACTAGGGAAATACACAAGAATATTTTGGCATAAATGACAACAACATATAATAGGAGCAGCAATGACCAACAATATCCAATAGTTTTTTCTCCTAGTGATGTTCTTGAGCGATCTTGTTTGTGGCGGTGGATAGCTAACTCTTTACCACCTACCACTTGGATGATGTGTGGGGATTTTAATATGGTTGAAGTGACCTCCGATAAAGATGGAATTTTTATTTTTTGATGGACAAATGGTGAATAAGAGGCTTAGTTTCACATGTGCAATAAATTGGATCTTTTTTATCCCAACACTAATTGTTGCCCTTCTCAAGTATTTGACACACTTGGTGTAATTATAGAGCTAGCTCTAAAAGGATTTTTAAACACCTTGATTGTGCCATGATCTCGGCTCGATATTTTTTTCTTTTGGGGAAAATCAAGCACTTCTGGTTTTACCCCTTACTAATTTCACCTTGTTAGATCATTTTACCATCAATTTTAGTATTGAATGGCAATCAAGTCGTATGCATCCTTCTAAACACATATTTTTTTCTTAACACTTGTTTAGTCATCCACCCACATTGGACCACATCCAATGGGTTTGGAATCTTGAGAGTTGTCCCACTCAGCTTGGTGGTTGGATTACATGGTGGAATAATGTTATCCAATGCACAAATTCATTTTCTTTGCATCTATGGTAGACAACTAGCTTTGTATCGCAGGTGGTTCTATGAGGCTACCATCGAAGATTTGAAAACTACCACTAGAGCTTTGATGGCTAACCCCTTCAACCTTGATTTAAAAGTTAGAGTTGCCCAGCTTAGACATAAAAAATAGATAGCGGATAACCATGCTACTAGAGGGGCCCAGATTAAAGCCAGATTGCACTAGCTTAAGGTTGGTGACCATTCTTATAAAGAGTTCTTTTTGGCTGTCAAAGCTCATCACTCCTCTCTTGGGATCAAAAAGATTGAGGACAGTCAATTGGTTCTCTTTGAGTTACAAGATATTCTTCAAGTTGGTGTCAGACATTATGAGAAGGTGTTGATTGTGTAAGAAAATTTCCTTGAGCATGATCGAGCCTTGCAGGAATGCCTTGTAGTTGTTCCTTCTCGACTCTTTGATGCCCAAAGAGTGTTTTGTGACCAATTTCTCACTCTTGACGACGCTAGAGAGGTTGTTTTCAATATGGAAGATGACAAAAATATCGGATGTGATGGCTTTCCTTATAAATTTTACAAAGCCTTGTGGCCTTGTGTTAGCTTTGACTTGCATAAGATATATTTGGAGGCTTTTCACTCCCAATCTTTGTGATAACTCATTAATAAGGGAAATATTAAGTTCATCCCTAAAGCTGGTGATCCTGAGGATATTTGTAATTGGTGACCCATAACTCTATTCAATGTGTCTTACAAGATTATCTCCAAGGCTTTGTTTCTTAAGGTCAGACATAACCTTTCGTATATTGTTCACCCCAAACAAACTAGTTTCATCAAATCCAGCTTTATCTTGGACAACATCATTGCGGTTTGAGAAGGAATGGAGTGGGCTTGACGCTCTTCACAGAGAGCCACTTTTCTTAAAACTGATTTTTCCAAAGATTATGATCATATTAAATGACACAAGTTATTCTTGTGATAATTAAAGCATTAGCGTTTGGACCCCATTTTCATTCAGTCTATGCAATTGATCTTTGGGTATACTTCATCTTGCATCACCATTAATGGGCGCCAATCTTCATCCTTTGGCCTTTTCAGGTCTATCTGTTAGGGTTGTCCTCTTGCTCCCTTTGTCTATGTTCTTGCAGCTGAAGGATTTGGGTATTTGCTTGTTGCTACCATTTTGGCTAGACATATCAAGGGGATTTTACCACCCAAGTCACCTTCTCAACTTGTCAATAGCCATTTTGTAGATGATTCCTTTCTCACTCTAATTGAAGAGGAGAATAATGTCAAGGAGGAACTTGATTTCTTGGACACTTTTTGTTTGGTGTCTAGGTCAGCTATCTAATGGCACAAAACCTGGTGCTACAAGAAGTCTTTCCTTCCTGCTCCATGTATTCTACAGTATGACTAGAAATGGATCCAACATAGGGAGATTTTTTGGTTTTTGGGCGTTCCCTTTGCTTTCCAAGGGTCTGTTGTTTCCCTCTACAATGTTTTGCTAGCTAGAATTGAGAAGAATCTTGCTTACTAGATTACAAAACCTCTCTTCAGTTGGTAAGTTCGAAATTTTCTCCAAAGTGCTTGCAGCCACACATGTTTATTACTCTTCTTGCTAGGTTCCTTCCAAAGCCTCTTACAACAAGATTGAGAAGATTATATGGGACTTTTTGTGGGATAATGGAGCTTATCATCAAGGTTTTCATAGATTCCCCTAGGATTTATGTTTTCTCCACATGATTCTGGAGGGTTTGGCCTCTTATCTACCCAAAAACAAGGTGTTGTTCTGTGTGCCAAATGGGTCCTCAGAGCAATTTCTAACAATAATTCCTAGAAAATTATGCTTCGAAATTGTATTTCCTCAGGGCACCCAGTCAACACACTATCTTGGAAAGGGATTGGCTTCCATACCCTTCTTGTTATGAAATATATGCACATTCAGGGCACTTTTGTTGCCAAAAGTATTTGGCGGGCCCAGGAAGTTGTTAAGCCTTGGCTATGTTGGGATGGCTCAAGTTTTTGTGATGACCTTTCTTTAAAGTAGCACAATATTTGGTGGTCATCTCTCATACAGGTCCAGGGGCTTCCTCTTGCCCATGTTCCTAGAATTCATGCTTTGCATTTTTACAAACATGACATTTGTACTCCTCGAGATATTTTTGCTCGTGCTACTATGAATCTCCATTCTCGGGAAGATTTTAAGACCCAATTTTGTCTCACTTAACCAAATTGACAGACATTTGAGCTTGTGATTTTTTCTCTACCTCTGAATATGAAACACAAGCTTGGCATTCATCTAGTGAGCTCTTGGTGGAAAGACTAGCATCGGTTTCCCAACACCTCTTTCTACAATTATAAACCCAAAATGGATTACCATTGGCTTGTGCCCCATTTGCCTATGGTTCCCACTTTGAATCTTCAATAACACTTTTAGTATTCTTAGAACACATAGTCACAAATTTCTTACTCTCTAGTTTGTTATTGCAGAGCCTAAAGTGGCTCATTTTGCTTGGTGTATTCTTTTCCAAGGCTTTCCTTTGGGTTCTCATCTTAGGCATATTTTAACAGCCACTGATTATTTTAGCAAATGGGTAGAATCCATCCCCATGAAGAATACTACTTTTGAAGTGGTGTGCAATTTTCTAAAAGAAAAGATCTTGGTGAGATTTGGAGTACCCAAAAAACTGGTTGCTGACAATGCCAATTTTTTTTCATCAGTTGAAATTACCTTGTTTTTCTATGAGACCGACATAAGCTTGGAACACTCCTCAGATTATTACCCTCAAGGGAATGGAAAGGTTGAGTCTCCCAATAATAATCTTGCCTCTTGATAAACTTATAAGGCACTAAGAGGGGGGGTGAATCAGTGCAAGCAAAAACAATATAAATTTGATCAGCACAAGCAATCAAAATATTAGTTTCAACTTCATAACCCATGGGCATCACCCATGATGTCCTAGGGTCTGCTACCTCCATTGACATGTGTTAGTATCTACCATGAAACAAATAGTATCTCCATACCTTTTAACAACATGTTCTGGTATCCTTTCTCTTTCATGCATCCTCTTCTGAAAAATATTTAAAATATCCCCAAATTACCTTTGTAAACTCATTACTGATCAGCTTGATGTTTTTCTTTATCTGTAACATTGTCGGTGTATCATTTGACCATTGTATATCATCGATACCAGGAAAGGAGTTCTGGAAATAGAAAACAAACATATGATCAACTATCCAAACTTGAATTTTTGCCTTTTATCCTTCTTAATTGATTCCAAATTCAATATCAACTGGGTTCTCAAGGCTTCTGAAAGATCATACTCTGCATTTTCTTTTATCATCTGGTAAGTTGTGTAGATTGCAGCTCCATGAATGCTATTTGTTCTGCTTGAATGATAAACCCTATATCCGATGACCATAGATGAAAATTTTACCTCAGGGTCTTTGATCTCATTAATGGTCATAGCTCGACCATCCCATTTAGACTTTGTCATTTTAGTTACATCATCCTTAGGAATTGATCTTAACACAAGAACTTCACCAGTGGCAGACAATCCAGTGACAACATGAATAACTTCCTTTGTAATATTATGTGGTTGACCAAGCCACAAAAACTGATCATGTATTCTTCTCAAGACATATCTGATATGGTCTTCTTTGAATTCATCAAGAAAGTTCAACGCATGTTGAAAACCCTTGTCGACAACCCTTCGGAATTGATCCTTTAATACACCTTGTTTATCACACAGTGTTCGGAATTGGTTAAAGATTGCAAACATTCCCAAATCTTCGATTTGGCAGTGAATGTATGATCTAACATCTTTGACATGCAAACACCATAAGGAACACTCGATAGGGCTCCAGTGAGATCGGTTTCGATCGATTTATATGGATGCCTCTTGAATTTAGGTCGAAGCCTTTCAGTAACATCTACAAAGTGTGGTGTATCTATTGCAAAAACTCAAAGACATAATTGAATTCTAGATAAATACCTTTTTCCTTTTTTGCAACTAGGGTTTTTATACTGAAATGTACTTCCCGGTCTGAATGCGCTTCACCTATTCACAAATCTACAAATTTCTTCAATTCGCAATCAATCTTGCCAATGCAGCAATCAAAACCTCTTCTCTACTTCAGTCACTCTCCAAATGCTCTCTAAAAATGAAAGGTAATAAATGAAACTAAAAAACATCCTTTTATTTATTTTTTACCAACAATATTAAATGCTATACCAGGTTGAACAAACGCTAAACACCTTTCAACCCTAAAACTCACTACCAGTTCTCATAACACATCAAACATACCAGTGATAACACAAAATCACTTCTCGATATTGTAATGCATCAAAGTATGCAAATTTAACTTACCACACACCATATAGGGGATCCAAAAATAGATCTGACAATAAGCTCCCCCTAAGATTTATAACAACTTAGTTTACTGCTGATGTATTCTCCACACTAGGTGAAGAATGGGTGTCTTTCGATGGTTCATCATCACTCTTCTTTCTCCAGATCTTGTTCATCTCTTCTCTGGTTTCTTCCACATCAACTTTCATCTCACCTTTCCGATCAGTAGACTGATTTACCGATTTCTTCATCCTTTCTCCACAAAACCTAGTAATGTCTCCTGGTTTGTGATAATGAAAACAAGTCATTCCAGATGCTCTCCAAGGTCTAGCATTGCCTCTACCAATTCATATCTTTGGAAATTCATAGAAACATGTCCAAAGTTGTGACAAATTGAACAAGTCACATTTTGTCTATACTCCATTTCATAAGGACTAGACCGGTTCACATAAGGTCTCTGCCAAGTAGGATTTCTCCAATCATGGAAAGATCTCTTCCATACACCTTTAGGTCTCTGATTCATGTAAGTTCTCAGATTATTTAGTCTAGACCTGCACTTAACAGATCTATGCCCATACTTGTTAAAAGTGTAGCAATAACCATTAAAAGTGCTAGGCTTATAACCATCATAAGCATTAGGTCTACAACCATCAAAAGAACTAGATTTTCTTTTACAAATATTAGCAGTATAACCAACCTTCTGACAATTAAAGCATACAGGTTTGTAGGGTTTCTTATCGATGGTCAACTTTCTCTTAGGTGCAGATTTGTCTTCATGCAAGATGTCCTTAGTACTAGAAGGCTCTCCTTTCTCAAAATTAGTGTATCCCAAGCCTTCTGTCTCTCCATTTTGCCTCTATGACTTAATCTTCTCATCCAACTTGGTCGTTCTCTTGTTAAATTTAGCAAGTATCTCATTAGCATCAATCAACTTCATAGTAAGATCTTCATTCTTCTTCATAAAAATTTCTCTAAGGGACATAGCCATGTCTAGATCAACATTTACTTATTCATTTTCTTCTTTTTCCTCTTGAAGGTATGCAGTCAAGGTTCCAACCTCTTGGTTCAATTTAAAGATCTCATGCTCTTTTTCTCTAATCTTGTCTTCAGCAGTCCTCCTATCTTCTAGCTCTTGACTCATCCTAATGTTTAGGGCTTCAATCTCTCTCCTCATATTTTACTTCTCATCATTTACCTTTTCTACCTCATTAGCCAATGCATCAATGTTTTCTTCCTCAGATGAACTGCTTTCATTGAGTTTAAACAACTGCTCAACTAGCTCTCTCCTCTTAGCCAATGAAGCTTTGTACTTAACCCTCAATTCACCTAGGGCTTCTTCAACTGCAAGCCTATTAGATGACTCTCTGTAACTCATTCCTTCCCCCATGTTAGCCTTAGGGATCCTTCCCAAGTGGCTAAGCCTTAAGGGAATTAGGCTCTGATACTAATTGATAAACTTATAAGGCACTGAGAGAGGGGGGTGACTCAGTGCAAGCAAAAAACATATAAATCTCATCACCACTTTAATAAATTTAAAAATTAACAAGAATGCAAGTAAAATAACCATATAAGATAACACCAAATAGAACATGCCAATCATAACACTGTTTTTCACGTGGAAACCCAAATAGAAAAAACCATGGTGGGAATTACTACCCACAAGATCAACTATCTGTAGAATAGGGATCTGACCGGTTAAGGTCATACAACTTCTCTATTTGGAGCACACCTGATTAAGAGTGTATTAGCTTGGTTAAGAGATATTACAATAAGGCATGTTAGGACCAGCCCTATTAGGAGCTATCCAGCTATGGGATTTCAAAAAACAAGTTAATGTGTCACCCTGTTAAAGGATTTAAAGATTTAGACCTGTGAGGATCCTAACACACCCTGTTAGGAGTGACCTTGTGATAGGATTTTATCTTGTTGCAACTGTTAGGGGACAACAAGCGACTAGTCTACATATAGCACCTTTGTTCTTGATTAGATCCGCTTCAGTTCTGCTTCTAACACCGACTAAACATCAACACAGAGCTTCACCACACAATCAAATTCACACTATAGATCTCATATCTGATACATCATCACACAATATACACCTTTTTATAAATAACTCTGCTAAGTTGACCAAAACCTTTGGAACAATTTCCTAGATTCAATGTATCTAGTCAATATTTCTCATCACACTTTCCTTATATTGGCAAAACATAACACAACACAAAAACATAACATTATGTCTACCAGTTTACCGATCTAAATAACTCTGCTCTACCAGTTAACTATTCTTCTTAACTATCATTGATCTCTTGATCATAACTCGCTCCATACTCTGAATCTGTTGATACAATTCAAGTCATAGACTCTTACCAATATCATAAATATGCATACCAAACCGCAATGCTTAACTCTTCATCGATCGTCCATAACGATCGCTCAAACATAACTTTGTCACTCTTTACTGGTTTGATGTTTAACTGCTTCCACTACCGGTTAGGCTTTACCGGTCAAACCAAATGACTTCGATGACTAAAAAAAATGGTTACCATCAATGACAACATAAAACAAGTCATCAATCAACCTATTACATCATAACACCATCATCAAGCCAACAACCTCCATCATCAATAAATTAGTGGATGAGAGTCAAACAGAATGGCATAAAAAGCTATATGATGCTCTATGGGCTGATAGAGTAACCTGAAAAAGAGATATAGGCATGTCTCTTTTCCAACTTGTTTATTGGGTAGAGAGTGATTTACCCTTGCCACTAGAACTCTCTGCACTCAATTTAAAAAAGGCTATTGAAGACGAACAATTTCAATCTGCAATGGAGAAGAGGATCATGTACCTGAATAAGTTGGAAAAACAAAGGGACATGCTGATAGAAAAAATTGCTCACTACCAATAGATGGTTAAGAAGATATTTGACAAAAGATCCAGACATATGAATTTTATAGTTGGAGACATGGTACTTCTTGGGGACAAGAGAAGAGAATCAAAAGGTTCACACAATAAGTTTGATTCATTATGAAAGGGGCCTTTTTAGATTAGACAAGTCCTTGGCAACAATGCTTTTCTATTGGCCTATCTTGATGGTACTCCATTACCTCTTGCCTATAATGGGCAAGATCTAAAAATCTTCAATTAAAGTAGTGTCATCCCATTTGTACATTTTTATTTTTTTCAAGTTAGTTTGGTGTGCCTTTCTTTCTTTCAACTCTGTTACCCAATGAAAAAGGATTATGCCAAGTTTCTCTAGATCCTCTACGTCCTAAAAGTCCTTATCCCCATTTAGAGCCAATATGTTTCCCCCCTTTTAATTTTGGAACCACCATCCAAATTTTTTCTAAGTATTTCCTTATTGCTCCATTCTTCAAACTCCCTATCATAGGTTTTATGAGTTTTCAAAGTTTTGTCGCATGACGAGTCTCTTTTCCAAGCTTGTTGCGAGGTTAGGAAGTTTGGAAAGTATGTGATTTCCCAATCTCCCATTGTCTTGTGCTTTGGTCTCTCTAGCGGTAGTTGTGGAAAGTTTGTGTTTCGACCGTAGGTTCATAATTCATATTTTCCCTGACTAAGCAACCTGTCAGTCTCACCTAGGTCTCGAGGCACCACCTTTGCGTCAATTTATTGTATAGATTAACATTGTTTTCCTTGTCAGCAGGAACAAGGTGAAATAAAGGACCATTTTAAAAGGCAAAGTAAATGCAACATTTAAGGCATGTCACATCATTCGACGACACAAACAGGGTGGCGGATAAGTTTTGAGCCAACTCTCACTTCTAAATTTTCACAAATTGCATTATCTAGCTTGTGTCCATGTAGAGTTTGATACAAAACCATTATGTGCGTGTGTGAGATATAGAAGAAGGACAATTGAACCTAGAGAATTTCCTATAAGAGCTTGAAGGAGGTGAGAGGGTGTCGTTGTGGGAAATAATTTTTCAATGTGGTCTGGCTTTCACAGCTGGTTTTCTGGCTGCCATGTCTTGTAAAGATTTAATTATTGCATTCTCTAAAAGATATAATTGTGAGACACAAGAAATCTGAGTAGACAAAGGTAGGTTTGTAGCATGGATTAATGATGAAAGTGACTCTCATGCTTTGTGCCTTCCTAAGAGAAAAGATTCTAAAGACATGTCCATTCTAGCTAGTGAAGATTATTTCAAAACACACAAAGACTGGTGTATGAACTCCATTTCTAGAAACTTGTTAAAGTCTGAAAAAGGAGGTAAGTCTCAATTGTCCAGCACATTGAAAAGAATGCATTTTAAGCATGAAGTTGCAAATATTATAGTCCTCCTGCATCGTATTGTAGGGAATGCTTGCACTGATTCTTTTGAATTTTGGATGTGTCATTTTATCCTAGTGATTTTTGCTCCTGGGAGTTTTATTGACTCGGAATCTATCATTAGCTATCATTTGCATGAACAATTGTGGAATTTTTGTTAGCCCCTTGCCTTTCATATGTGTTCATATTTGATTTTCATAATAGCTAGCTAAGAGTTTGACTAGCCGGGGTTGGACTTGCATCAGCCCCTCCCTGCATTTGCACCTGTCTACTGGAAGTTTCTCCAGCTCACCATGCGTAAGGGTATGCATGTTTTTTCCCTTGTTAATGATGTATTCTTGATGAGTATGTTCAAAAAATTAGAAGGAAACCCCAGTTTACGGATTTCCCATGACTTTGTAACCTTTGTGATGAAGCTTGGAATTTTCTTCACCCAAATTGAAAGGTTCACATACCTTAGAATTATGGGTTTTGAAAAGGCCCCATTAAAATTGCCTCATTTTCTATCTGATTATATTGTTTTCCTGGAAGTTTGCCGCTAGATGGCTATTGTGAATTTTAAATATCTGAACATGGAAAAGAAAGGATACCCCTTCAGGTTGTCTGCACCTCATTTCTCTTGCAAAACAAATGGTGTCGCTAAGGACGTGGAAACAATTCTAGATAAGTTTCATTTTCAATCTTTGTTGTCTAGAAAGAGTTTTGACAATAAGGGATATGTGAAGAACAATTTGTATGGAGCCAAAGGTTATATGCATCGGCCTGAACTCGAGGATTTCTGGGAAGATTGTTTAGCTGACGCTGAAGTGTTCAAAAGAAGTTTCATGAGACTTTCTTTGTAGCAAATTCACACTCTTGGTGTTTCTTTTAATGTTCCTAATGATGTGATTGAAGATGAGGTTATTTTGGATGTAGAGTATCATACTCTTGTCAATGCCCCCCACAAGGGTTGATTGGTCCAAAGAGGAGGTCTTAGACCTAATGGTTCGCACTGCTCCACTTTTGAGAAGAACATCCAGCTAGTTAAATGGCAAGTGGAAACTATTGGGACTAATTAAAATTGAGTCAAGTTTATAGGCCCATTTCAAAATTTTGCTCTGTATGTCAGAAAGGCACCTAAATGAGTCAGTTTGAATGGCCTAGTTTGTGAGGGGGTAAAGTGGAGCCAGTTGATTTTCAAGGGGTAAGGCTCGGGATTCATGTCCTACACCTTTCATTTGGCTTATTCAGTGATGTGCAACTTTTAGAACTCAATTTGGATAATTTTATGAGGTACCCAATTTGAGGGGTGAGCTGGAAGTGCATTTTAGGCACAAATGCAGATTTTATTGAGTAGCCTACTTTGAGCAATTACATCTTTTTCCCTATTGATCGTCATGGAGAATTTCAAAGTGGATTCAATTCTATGCATAAATATGAGTCACCTTGTAAAATTTCAAGTCTTGACGAATCCATTTGCTCAGTTTTCAAAGCCGAATCCATTTGCAGTTTGTGTGTTTTGGCAAGTCCCTGTTTCGACAGCTAGTCGGAGCCCTGTTTCGCGTAAGTGTAAAAGTTGCCTTAGTAAGCGTCATGCCATAATGATTGTTCTGAGCTAGTGCTGGTATAAATGATGAGCCACGTTTCAAATTTCAAGGCTCTACCAATCCGTTTGATCGGTTTTCAAAAGAGCTCATTTTGCCATCAAATTCAGTTATCCGTACTTTCAGTGATATATCAGTTAATGTAGCCATTTTTGTGTGTGCGCCGTTTGCATCCTGTCAATCTGGTGATTGAACTGAGAATTTAAAGATTTAATATGTACTTTAAGGTACCTATGTTCCGAATTTGAGGACCTACAGAGGTCGTTTGATATTTTTGAGAAAGGCGTCATGTGTTGCCAGGACATTGACTTCATCAGGTCCTCAGTGTCGACAAAGCCAGTTAGGTATTTTCGGAAATTAATATCTCTTCGCTCGGGACTCGTCTTGAGAAAATATTTAGTAGAAGTCATCCTTGTATATCAGAGTACACGCCTGTCAGATGGCGAGCTCCTGAAAGGTGTTTTGACAGGTTTGAAAATTACGTCTTCGCGATTAAATGCGAAAATGTGGCGTAATTGCCTAAAGGTTGTAAAATGCGGATTAATGATCCGAAAATGATGCCGATCATTTCCAGAGGTATGTTTGAGGTCCGTGAAGCATTCCAGAGGTCAGTGGAATGAAAACGAAAAAAATTTTAGTCGGACCCACTTTGGGGCCCGACCTGGATCATGCCTGTGCCTTATTATTTTTATTGGCGACTTTGTTCACTGAGAGATTTTTAGAGTATCTAAATTTGGATTTTGATTTTGAAACATGTTATAAGAGTGATGATGATAAAATCCATCTCCTGTCAAAATACAAAGGCACATTTATTAAACCAAATTGCAAATTGGTAGTTAACAAATGAGGCATTATAAGTTTTCAATGCAAATGTTGGTAGGTGTAATTCCAAATTTACAAGGCAGCCAATAATCCTTTCTCTGCAAGGCAAGTGAAAGAATACAACTTCCAATCCAATGCAAATTAGTAAACATGCCAATGTCCTCCTGTGTGTGGTGTTGAAAGGAGGTTTTAAGCAAATTTCAAAGAAAATGTGGCAGCAAATTCAATCGCCAGCCAATCCTTCCATGTATGAGCAGCCAATTAAAATGTAAGCAAATGCCAATGGTGTTCAACCAAAGTCCAATGTGGCATATTCACAAAACTCTCTTCTTGCAGTATGTGGTAGCAGACATAGAATTTTAAACCAAATGAAAACTCCAGCATATTCCCTCTTTGCTGTAGCTCACGTGGGTGTATGGAAATCAAAGAAATTGTCAAACAAATGCAATGTTGGGTGTGTTGCTATGATCCACAGCTAATGCAACAGCAGTTTTAGCTCTCCAACAAACTTTTCTAACATCCCCAGTGCTTTGGTGAAGAAGGAGTTAGATTTTCAAAGCAAATTACATGGGCAAAATCAGAATATCATTTTTCCCCTATTGTTGTGCGTGGTGTTTGAAGGAGGACTATAGAAAAGTCAAAGAAAATATAAACAAATTGCAATAGCTCCTCCCTCACGTGGTCTCCTTCTAGTAGCAACATGAGCAAATTAAATATTAAACAAATGAACAAAGGCAAATGCTATTACCCATTTCTCTCCAGCGTGGTATGTAAGGCAGTATAAAACCTCAGAACCAATGCAAATGGCAGCAGTAAAGTTCTGAGTGGAGAGTAGGAGAGTGGGAGAGTTAAGGAAGTTTTTTTTTAAAGAAAAAACAAACACCAAATGCATTGCCAATAGCTTCCCAATGTTGAAGATGTTTTAGAGGTTCTCAACAAATGCAATGTGTCTCTGGCAAAAGCATTAAATTTCAAATGCAAACAGAAATTTGTAGTCCTCCTCCCCCACGTGAAACCTCTGGCATGGCGTTGAGTGGGAAGTAGAAGCTAAGTTGCAGAAAAATTAAAAACAAATACGTTGCCAGCCATTAAAGCTCTAAAATGCATTCCCAGGCTTAATGTTATTATCCCACATTGGCTGGGCGAGAGCATTTTTTGATATTTATAAGCAAAAACACACTCATCTAATATTTGACTGGGCGAGCACGGATCCGTGGCTGGGCGAGCATGGATCCCGAGGCGACAGAGGAGGTGACTGAGCGACGACCAGGTGGACCCCACGCAGGCATGCTTCCTGAGGCAGACAGGCGAAATTTTGCAGAGGAAGGTTGGCTTAATGAGTGAGCAAGTTCGAGATGGATCAACGGTGCACGCTATTTCGCGAAAGGAAGATGCACGCGAGTTACACCCTGCGAAGTTGTGAAAGCCAAGTGGCAAGTATAGTCAGATGTCCAGCAGGTGAGTCCCGGTGAGGTGGCGCAGAGGTGGCGCCTAGGTGGTGATGACATGGCACTGAGGTGGTGTACACGTGGCGGCCAAGTGGCAGTGACAAAATAGATGACGTGGCAGTGATGAGGTGTCATCCTAGGTGGTGTCTGGTCAATGCCATCGACCAATCGGAGGCCGCCACGTGGCAAGGTGTCAAAGCACATCAAAGGCAAAAAATCAAAATTAAAATGAGTAAATGATATAGTCTAAACTATATTAAATTTCGAAAAATTTAAATGATTGAGCACATTGGGGAATTAATTTGCCTAGGGTCTAAATTTTGGCCAAAATATGAAGTGTTATATGTTTTTGAAAAGCTCTCAGAGTGAGGAATCCGATTATGGAGTTAATTTTGACAAATGTGGCATTTGGAAACAGTTTGGCTGGTAGTAAAATTCAGTTAGAGAGAAGATATTTGATTTTTTCAGTTGCAGATTTGATTTTCTTCCCTCCTCTTTTTATTCCCAATTCTTCTCAGTTGTAAGGGTTCCAGAATTCTATGAGGAAGTGCTCCAGTTTTCGTGGCTTCCATTTTCTAAAATTCTTGACCCAAACCTGTAAAGTTCTATGGATCTATTCAGGGTATAGAGGCTACATTGCAGGATGACATATTGTTTTATAGTTGCAGGTCTTACTTGTGTCAGGCATGAGTAAATTTCCCATGATATTGTCTTTGTGTATGCATTTAATTGTTATGAATTGAATCCTCAAGGAGGCTTATAATTTGTCATCTCAAGGAGATTGTATGATTGTTTGTAAGCATTCTTCAATAAAGAGTTTAAATTCTATAATCAGTCATAAACAATGGAATGTGTCCCAGATCTGATAATTTTATGAATGGATTGAGTAATGCATTAGTACAAGGTATTAATGCAGGGATATGTTGTAAAGAAAACCAGTTTGCAACTGTGATTAACATTTTGTAGTTTTGTGTGTGTGACTCTGTTGCCCAATGAACAAGGCACTGGTCTTTGACAGATTTGGGAATGGTCTCAGATATACATTTTAAAAGATAAATCTATTTCCCTTTATGTTTAGGGGTTAATGTTCTATCCTTCCAAAGCTCTATTTCACCTATTATTTGTATAAGATCCAGCCCATCTGTACATGTTACCTAATTTGGTGAGCTTGTGGAATGGTTTGTCTGCTCATTGTTGATGCAGTCTTATGTTTGTGATTGTTGTATTCAATGCATCAAAAGGGTGTCCCCCCCTAGGTCTAGCAGAACCTGTAGTGCAGGAGGATCATTAGGATCCTATGTTATGTTGTCCAAGCCCTGAGGTGTTTCATTGATTGAGATTGGCTATCTCATAGATATATTTACAGGTGTCTTGGGTTATCACTTTTGGTGAACAACAAAAATGGCGACTTTGCTGGGGAGTAAATGAATTGTTAAGAGCCTCTGGTTAAGAAAGAATTAATTCATATAAGGTTGAGATTATCCCATCCGAGTCACCACAACAAAAATGGCGGCTCTGCTGGGGAGTAAATGAACTGTCAAGAGCCTCTGGTTAAGAAAGAATTAATTCATATAAGGTTGAGATTATCCCATCCGAGTCACCACAACAAAAATGGCGACTCTGCTGGCTGAGTGTTGTAATAACTCATGTTGAATCGAATCCCAGAGTTGTGTCATATCCATTTGAGGAAAGAGTCATAAAAGTATTATAAATCTGAAAGCATTTTCAGATCTATAGTTATGTGCCTGGTAGTGTTTTGTGCCAAGTGTGGAAAACTTCTTGTCCTTTTATCTTTGTGTGAGTTCAGATTTGTTAATGTTCTACAAATGATTTTATAAATTCTCATAGCAGTGAGTGGCAACTCTGAAAGATCTTTGCACCAGTGTTTATTGTGGTAAAAGTTTTAAAATATTTGGTGAACTTGCATCAAAGATTTAGTAGTTGCTTGGGGTTTTATGATTGTAGATCCCAAAGAATATATTGAAGAAATATCCTCTGTGCAAGAGGTGGTGACTCTGATGTAAAAGACAGTGCTAAAGTGTGAATTAAATCTCCAGATCTACAAGTCTTACAGTTGCAAATCTCCAGGTATTTTTCAGAGGTTTCAAATGCAAGAGATCTCTTCTGAAAGTTTGAATGTGTAATATCATTTTCCCATTTAGTGAACAGCACTAGTCTAGAGGGAAAGAGAGAATCTCAAAATTGATTTGCATATCTATGCTGCTAAAATATTTAGTGTATGATATCCTTCGCAGTATGCAAATGTGGAAGAAATTTATGTCAAGCAATGTTAAGGAATAGATTTGTATAAGGATATGTGCTTGAAGTTTTCTATCCAAGATTTTATAATCATTTGTGGGAGTAGGAGAAAATGAATAGTAAATATTTTCAACCTTGTGTATTTCCACATAGAGCCATGCCTGGTGAAGTGTCACAACCATATAATAGGAGAAGTTTCATCATAAACCATTATGCTGTTCTAAACTTTGAAGGTATTCCGGGTTACCCAAATCCCATACCCACATAAATTAGAAAGTATTTGCCCATATTCAGTGGGAAGAAATCAGAATCAGCATGTCAACATTTGAAAAGATTTTCAGATTTGATAGGAGAGTTTGAAATTTGTCAAGAAGATGTATGCATGAAATTGTTTATTCAGTCATTGAAAGAAGATGCAAGAGATTGGTTCTCTTTTTTGCCAGTGAATTCTATTACCTCATGGGAAGAATTGGTTTCAGATTTCATGGATCAATTTGATGAGAAGGTGAGTGATTCCGACTTACTGAAAGAATTCACCTATATACAAATCAGGGAAGATGAATTGGTACCAATGTTTAATATTAGATTTTCACAAGCTTTGTCCAAAATTTTCAGAAAGTATAAACTTGATGATAAAGTATGTCTGGATGTTTATATGAGTGCATTTGATGAGAAGATGGGTTTCCTATTGAGAAACAAAGAACCCAAAACCTTGTATGAAGCCTTTAACACGGCTAGGGATATGGAAAATAACTTGAATTTTGGAATCTTGAAGAGATTCGTGTCTACTGTTGTTTCATACCAAAGCACCTTCAATGGTGAAATACCATGTGAAGCTAAGAAAATCATTCCTTGTCTAGGTGCATCAAGCTCTGCAGTTCCAAATGGTTTTGTTGATGCATGTGTTTCAGATTTAAATGAGAGTCAAGAACCTTTGCTGTTAATGTCGGTTATCTCTCGCATTAGTGATGGAATGATCAGTGGGAAGTGTTGTGAAAATGTTGATACAGAGGTAGATATATACAAGGGATATGTACCATTTGATTTGTATGCTGGTTATGCTGATTATGTGGTTGCCAACTACCAAGTGAATCATGCATCTCTCCAGGATAATATTAATGAAAATAATGATGGTGATGACCATCAATCTTTACATGTTGCTAATGTATTTGATGTTGAAATTCCAAATACAAAGGGATTACTAAGTGTTGTTGTTTGTGCAAGCGAAAATGTGCCATATGATGAAAATCAGAATTATTTAGTGCAAACAATAGTTGATCCTCATTTAGATATTGATAATGTCACTTGTGTTGAGGATGAAGTAAATCTATTTTCAGATTTCACTTCAGATTTCACTTCTTGTAATCATGTTGATGATCTTTCTATTTCGAAAGTTATGCACAAAGTAAATTCAGAAAATTGTGACGGTATGCGTGATTGCAATGAGGATATAGCACACATGGATGGAGAAAATTTTACGGAATCTCACATAGAACAACAAAGTGCAATGCAAGTCCAGAAGATTTTAGAACTTAAGAAAGCTCTTGAAGTTGTGGATAAGAAAGTTCAGATATTGGAGAGCCTTGGAGTTGTTGATGAAGACCTTCTGCAATATAGTGAAGAGGATTCTTCGGAAAAGGACTGTGATTTGAATGTTTGTATACTTGATGAACATGTTGATCTAACAGATGGTTTTATGACAGAAAATCTTAGTGAACATGCTGAAAACCCATTTGATGAAGTAAATTGCAGTGATGTTCATTTTCATTCCTTAGCTGATGACGAGTGTTCTATTGGTGAAGAAGATCAATTGTTGCAAGATAAGTATGATTATCTTGATTTTCAGAATGATGGTCATAGAATAAAATCTCATGAATGTGAAACATGGAACATTGAGGATTATTCCAGCCAAGTTTCAATTTCTTCTTTGTCTGATGAAGACGATTATGATGATCGAATGGATGGTGTCTTTAGCAATTTTACTAATGCTTTATTCAATGCTGATATAGATAGGGACCAACCACTTCAGTGTCATAATGTTCATAAGGGGGTTCTTCATTTTGTTTCTAACCCTTTGTATGAAGAAATAACTGATTAGCCAGATGTTGTAAATGATGAACCAGTCCATAATATTGATGGAATTCCGAACAACAATAGCATGTGTTGTGAAAAATTATTTCATGATGAAAGTAAGAGGCATGGGTTATGTGATGATCATTTAAAACCACAAATGAAAGTGTTTCAGGTGGATATAAGTTTGGATGAAAAAGATTCAGCTGAAGATTTGCTTCAGCCAAAGGTATGCATTCTTTTCCATGAAGGGGATGTTGAGAATGCAAAGGTTTTCGGTTTGATAAGCAAGGATAGTATGAAGTGTGATCAGCATAGTGAAGTATCACATCCAGATGGTAATGTTCATGTTCCTTGTTTTCATCAACTGGTTAGTAATGCCCCTCATTCTATGAATTTAAATGATAACAAGGTGAATGCTGATAGGAATTGCAATGTTGAAAATGAGTGTTTTATTTTCCAAGTTCAACATGATGATGTCCTTGCAAATGGTAGAATTGATTGGGATAATGAGAGGCATGGTATCTTGTGGGAAGGCCTCTATGGTGAATTGTCTCATATTTTTACTTGTGTTGAAGTAGTGCGTGGTTACAAAGTTCAGAATCGGACAAGAGGTAAGCACACTAGTTGTTTCAGTAATGAGACAAAAGAGGTGGATTTTAAAAGCTATGCTCAGCTGTTATTGAAAAGTGCCCTTGTTTGGATCATGGTATTAAGTGATGAGAATCAGATTTTTGACAGAGGTAAATACTGAAGATTGTTTGAGCAGTGTATGATCAGTTGTGAGTATGTGTGTCTATTGTATAGTTGCTTTGCTTCAGTTGTGTGGTTTTCAATAAAGTGCCCTGTTGTTTGGGTAGAATAAGGAAGCCCTGTTTTTGAAATGAGATGAGAAGAAATGAGAATGATCCATTTTTGGGTGGTCTGCTTAACCAAAGATATCTGGATTCTTGTGTTGATCTTGCAATCAACCATCCCCAGTCAGAGCCGCTGTTGGGACTAATTAAAATTGATTCAAGTTTATAGGCCCATTTCAAAATTTTGCTCTGTATGTCAGAAAGGCACCTAAATGAGTCAGTTTGAATGGCCTAGTTTGCGAGGGGGTAGAGTGGAGCCAGTTGATTTTCAAAGGGTAAGGATCGGGATTCATGTCCTACACCTTTCATTTGGCCTATTCAGTGATGTGCAACTTTCATAACTCAATTTGGATAAGTTTATGAGGTACCCAGTTTGAGGGGTGAGTTGGAAGTGCATTTTAGGCACAAATGCAGATTTTATTGAGTAGCCTAATTTGAGCGATTACATCTTTTGCCCTGTTGATTGTCATGGAGAATTTAAAAATGGATTCAATTCTATGCATAAATATGAGTCACCCTGCAAAATTTCAAGTCTTGACGAATCCATTTGCTCAGTTTTCAAAGCCGAATCCATTTGCAGTTTGTGTGTTTTGGCAAGTCCCTGTTTCGACAGCTAGTCGGAGCCCTGTTTCGCGTAAGTGTAAAATTTGCCTCAATAAGTTTCATGCCATAATGATTGTTCCGGGATAATGCTGGTATAAATGATAAGCCACGTTTCAAATTTCAAGGCTCTACCAATCCGTTTGATCGGTTTTCAAAAGAGCTCATTTTGCCATCAAATTCAGTTATCCGTACTTTTAGTGATATATCAGTTAATGTAGCCATTTTTGTGTGTGTGTCGTTTGCATCCTGTCAGTCTGGTGATTGAACTGAGAATTCAAAGATTTAATATGTACTTTAAGGTACCTATGTTCCGAATTTGAGGACCTACGGAGGTCGTTTGATATTTTTGGGAAAGGCGTCATGTGTTGCCAGGACATTGACTTCATCAGGTCCTCAGTGTCGACAAAGCCAGTTAGGCATTTTTGGAAATTAATATCTCTTCGCTCGGGACACATCTTGAGAAACCATTTGGTAGAAGTCATCCTTGTATATCAGAGTACACGCCTATCAAATGGCGAGCTCCAGAAAGGTGTTTTGACAGGTTTGAAAATTACGTCTTCGCGATTAAATGCGAAAATGTGGCGTAATTGCCCGAAGGTTGTAAAATGTGGATTAATAATCCGAAAACAATGTCGATCATTTCCAGAGGTATGTTTGAGGTCCGTGAAGCATTCCAGAGGTCAGTGGCATGAAAACAAAAAAAAGTTTAGTTGGACCCACTTTGGGGCCCGACCTGGATCATGCCTGTGCCTTATTATTTTTATAGGCGACTTTGTTCGCTGAGAGATTTTTAGAGTATCTAAATTTGGATTTTGATTTTGAAACATGTTATAAGAGTGATGATGATAAAATCCATCTCCTATGCAGTCGAAATACAAAGGCACATTTATTAAACCAAATTGCAAATTGGTAGTTAACAAATGAGGCATTATAAGTTTTCAATGCAAATGTTGGTAGGTGTAATTCCAAATTTACAAGGCAGCCAATAATCCTTTCTCTGCATGGCAAGTGAAAGGGTACAACTTCCAATCCAATGCAAATTAGTAAACATGCCAATGTCCTCTTGTGTGTGGTGTTGAAAGGAGGTTTTAAGCAAATTTCAAAGAAAATGTGGCAGCAAATTCAATCGCCAGCCAATCCTTCCATGTATGAGCAGCCAATTAAAATGTAAGCAAATGCCAATGGTGTTCAACCAGAGTCCAATGTGGCATATTCACAAAACTCTCTTCTTGCAGTATGTGGTAGCAGACACAGAATTTTAAACCAAATGAAAACTCCAGCATATTCCCTCTTTGTTGTAGCTCACGTGGGTGTCTGGAAATCAAAGAAATTGTCAAACAAATGCAATGCTGGGTGTGTTGCTATGATCCACCGCCAATGCAACACAGTTTTAAATCTCCAACAAACTTTGCTAACATCCCCAACACTTTGGTGAAGAAGGAGTTAGATTTTCAAAGCAAATTACATGGGAAAAATCAGAATATCATTTTTCCCCTATTGCTGTGTGTGGTGTTTGAAGGAGGACTGTAGAAAAGTCAAAGAAAATATAAACAAATTGCAGCAGCTCCTCCCTCACGTGGTCTCCTTCTAGTAGCAACAGGAGCAAACTAAACATTAAACAAATGAACAAAGGCAGATGCTATTACCCATTTCTCTCTAGCGTGGTATGTAAGGCAGTATAAAACCTCAGAACCAATGCAAATGGCAGCAATAAAGTTCTGAGTGGAGAGTAGGAGAGTGAGAGAGTTAAGGAAGTTTTTTTTAAAGAAAAAACAAACACCAAATGCATTGCCAACAACTTCCCAATGTTGAAGATGTTTTAGAGGTTCTCAACAAATGCAATGTGTCTCTGGCAAAAGCATTAAATTTCAAATGCAAACAGAAATTTGTAGTCCTCCTCCCCCACGTGAAACCTCTGGCATGGTGTTGAGTGGGAAGTAGAAGCTAAGTTGCAGAAAAAATAAAAACAAAAGCGTTGCCAGCCATTAAAGCTCTAAAATGCATTCCCAGGCTTAATGTTATTATCTCACATTGGCTGGGCAAGAGCATTTTTTGATATTTATAAGCAAAAACACACTCATCTAATATGTCTAAGCCATAAAGGCTTTTGACGGACGGTGCCTATGGGTGCCCAAGGTGGGCCCACGCGCGAGCATGGATCTCAAGGCGACAGAGGAGGTGACTGAGCGGTGACCAGGTGGACCCCACGCATGCACGCTTCCCGAGGCAGACAAGCAAAATTTTGTAGAGGAAGGTTGGCTTAACGAGTGAGCAAGTTTGAGATGGATCAACAGTGCGCGCTATTTCGTGAAAGGAAGATGCACGCGAGTTACACCCTGCGAAGTTGCGAAAGCCAAGTGGCAGGTACAGTCAGATGTCTAGCAGGCGAGTCTCGGTGAGGTGGCGCAGAGGTGGCGCCTAGGTGGCGATGATGTGGCACTAAGGTGGTGTACACGTGGCAACGAAGTGGTAGTGACAAAGCAGATGACGTGGCAGTGACGAGGTGTCATCCCAGGTGGCGTCTGATCAACCCCATCGACCAATCGAAGGCCACCACGTGGCAAGGCATCAAAGCACATCAGAGGCAAAAAATAAAAATAAAATCAAAATTAAAATGAGTAAATGATATAGTCTAAACTATATTAAATTTCAAAAAATTTAAATGATTGAGCACATTGGGGAATTAATTTGCCTAGGGTCTAAATTTTGGCCAAAATATAAAGTGTTATATGTTTTCGAAAAGCTCTCAAAGTGAGGAATCCGATTATGGGGTTAATTTTCACAAATGTGGGATATTTTGGAAACAGTTTGGCCGGGAGTAAAATTCAGTTAGAGAGAAGATATTTGATTTTTTCAGTTGCAGATTTGATTTTCTTCCCTCCTCTTTATATTCCCAATTCTTCTCAGTTGTAAGGGTTCCAGAATTCTGTGAGGAAGTGCTCCAGTTTTCGTGGCTTCCATTTTCTAAAATTCTTGACCCAAACCTGTAAAGTTTTATGGATCTATTCAGGGTATAGAGGCTACATTGCAGGATGACAGATTGTTTTCTAGTTGCAGGTCTTACTTGTGTCAGGCATGAGTAAATTTCCCATGATATTGTCCCTGTGTATGCATTTAATTGTTATGAATTGAATCCTCAAGGAGGCTTATAATTTGTCATCTCAAGGAGATTGTATGATTGTTTGTAAGCATTCTTCAATGAAGAGTTTAAATTCTATAATCAGTCATAAACAATGGAATGTGTCCCAGATCTGATAATTTTATGAATGGATTGAGTAATGCATTAGTACAAGGTATTAATGCAAGGATATGTTGTAAGGAAAACCAGTTTGTAACTGTGATTAACATTTTGTAGTTCTATGTGTGTGACTCTGTTGCCCAATGAACAAGGCACTGGTCTTTGACAAATTTGGGAATGGTCTCAGATATACATTTTAAAAGATAAATCTATTTCCCTTTATGTTTAGGGGTTAATGTTCTATCCTTCCAAAGCTCTATTTCACCTATTATTTGTATAAGATCCAGCCCATCTGTACATGTTACCTAATTTGGTGAGCTTGTGGAATGGTTTGTCTGCTCATTGTTGATGCAGTCTTATGTTTGTGATTGTTGTATTCAATGCATCAAAAGGGTGTCCCCCCCTAGGTCTAGCAGAACCTGAAGTGTAGGAGGATCATTAGGATCCTATGTTATGTTGTCCAAGCCCTGAGGTGTTTCATTGATTGAGATTGGCTATCTCATAGATAGATTTACAAGTGTCTTGGATTATCACTTTTGGTGAACAATAGAAACAACATGTCAGCTCCTTACAAAGGCAAAGGTCATCATCTGGTAGAGAGCAAGGGGTAGTTTCCTCTTCCCCTGTTCCAACATTAACAACCATATTTGTAAATAGGTTTTCAACCTGAGGTTCTCAGTCAGGAAATGATGGGGAGAAACTTGAAGTAATTACTACTAAACTAAAATCAACCTTTGAGTGAGATGACAAAATTACACCATCTAGAGGGAAATCTCCTCTTGTTGATTCTAAAGATATTTACCAATAGATAATTGATGATCATTCTTTCTCTGATTTTCTTGAAATTCCCTCCTCTCCTGTGCGAAACACCCCCAACACTATTAATAAAGATTCAAGGCTTGAAACAACCTCTCCAGCATGGCTGAAGACATAGATAGAGAAGAAAAGGAAAGTGTCCACCCCTATTTCCAGTGAAATAGGTGCAGTTGCACTACTGCTACAGAGTTCTCACAAGCCTAAAATGGCTAAGTGAATGTCTCAGATCATTTCTGATCCTCTATCTGGTGACCATATCCTAGAGATCATTGATCCTATTAAATATGTGAATGAAAATGATATAACAAAGAAGGATTATAAGATCAGTCATGTGGATATGGGATCTTCTACTTTGGAAGATGATGTCTATCATGTTGACTTTTCAGTCAATGTGTTGATTAAGGGGGCTCAAGAACATAAGAAAAAGAATCTGGAGCTACAATCCCAAGTGCAGTCATTGAAGGATTTTATTTTATCTATTGTAAATCCTGCAACTAGGGAGGCTTCAATTTCACATGTGCAAGGACTTGATCCAGATATTATGAAAAAGGTCAAAGGTAATTTAGGATATGCTAAAGCTATCACTGAATGGATAGATGAAATGTATAGGATTGGTGTTAGCTATATTACAAAGTTCTTGGTATTGTATGTGAATATTTGGAATAAAAGAAAGGAAGTGTTAGCTAAGCTACAACATGTTAGAAAAGATCATGAGAGCATATTTGTGCTTTCGAAGGAGGTTACTAAGCTCACCACATTGAATCCTGCCATTTTGATGACTGAAAAACTAGTAGCACATCCTAAAGAAATTGATCTTACCTGGCGAGAAGCCTTGGAGTGGAAAGAAAGGATCTACCATTATTATATTAGAGACATTGATGATTCCCTAAAACACTATTTGAATGATATACTAAAAATAAAGAATAATCTTTGTGCTCTGGATGTTGATCTTATGGATAGCTTTAAGGAGAATGTACGAGAACTTGGTGAAATGATGGGCTAGTTCAAGGAGAATAATAAAAAAAACATCAAGGACCCTCAAAATATTTCTTTGGAATCCTTCAAGGGTTTGTGTCACTTTCAGATGCACACTACTACCTTTGACATTGAGATAGATGAAATGCAAAAATATATTGCCACTACTGACGGGTTGAATTCAAAATGGAGAACAAGACTATGCATCACAACAGTACTAGAGGAACCGAACTTTGAGCCAATCATGAATAAGTACCATGAGTACAGACAAATGATTAAGGTTCAAGGGGCGACATGTGTTGATTAGGAGGTGGAGATCATTGGCGATTATGAATCGAAAGTTGAATAGGTGGGGGCAGTTTCATAGTTTTACTATTTTAATTTTATTTTTTTAATATTGGCATGGAAGCGAAAAAGAATTATTTTAAAATAACGGTTGTCTTGAAGAAATTGTTTTTCTTAATGTTTTAAACAACTAGACTTATTTTCAATTTAGGATATTTTGAGAAAACTTTGTTTTACCTTTTAAGAACAAAAACCTCTTTAAGCATATTTTTGTTTACTGTTTTGAATATAGAAAATGAGTTGGTGGCTTCAAATATTCATAATCTTAAAATTATAGTGTGTGAATGATTTTATGTTCTTTTGAATGGTTATCAGTGGATGCATCTGTATTTGAGATGGTGAATGGTTCATTTTTTTATTGTTGCAAAAGTATTGTCTTTGAATGGTATTTTGTAGCGATATTGTTGTTTCAAAATCTTGGAAATTGTATTTTATGCATGTCTTTTCAAAGCTTTATGGTTAAAAGATCTTTCCTTATTTTCTTTCTAGTTAAAAGAATTTCAATTAATTTCTATTCATTGAATATCATTCGAGGTAGATGCCACCTTGTAAAATAAGAAGATAATTACTCAATAAATAGTTTGTTCAAGTTGGTTTGACTGTGGTTACATTCGTCACCTTTATGGTCATAAGAATATAGAGTTAGGTGATAAATTTGTTAACCAACAGATTTTTGGCGACTCTACTAGGGACATATATATAAACCAATATTATAAAGTATTTGTGGAGTAGTAGTCAGTCATGGGTTTATCAAGACAAGTTTCCCCTGTGTTACAACCTAATGTAGATTGGTTGGTTTATAATCAAGAAGACTTAGTTGTACCTCTTCGACGCCTTTCTTGGGAAAAGAGGAGGTCTAGTCGTTACTATCATGGAGTTAATGTTGTTTTAGAAAAAGAAGAGGAGTTTGGAGAAAATATTGTGTGTATGGATGTCACTCAAGGAGTAGTTATTCTTTTCGAAGGGGTCCACCCTTTACCAATCCTTAG
The DNA here is from genome assembly GCF_030272615.1 of Cryptomeria japonica. Lineage (NCBI taxonomy): Eukaryota > Viridiplantae > Streptophyta > Pinopsida > Cupressales > Cupressaceae > Cryptomeria > Cryptomeria japonica. Next base: position 307,623,899 of record NC_081408.1, read on the forward strand.
AAATAATTAAATCTTCCACCTAAGTAGAAGTTTGTGACTTTGAGCCTTGTTGTTTAGTAAAATTATGGCTTCCAAAATATATGCTAGGGTTGATAAGAAGAAGGGGATTGTTGTTAAAGATTTTGAATTCTTAGAATCTATTAGCTTTTCGACTTTCCCACCTGTACGAAGAACTAAAACTGTCTGTAATAGACCTGCACCCACCAACTCACATTCCCTTAACCAAATCTTTGTATTGCAGGGTACCACATTACCCCTTCAAGTGTGTTTCCCAATCCCTTCTATCCAAGTCATGGCTCAACCTGTCCCATGGGGTTTAGCTATAGGTCCTATCACATTTGCAGCTGGGGCCCAACTCCATGATTTTTCCAAAGGCACCAGGGAAATTATCCCCAAGTTCAATGGAGATGGGAAAATTTCTCCTAAGGAACATTTAAAGGCTTTCTTTGTTGTGCCATCTATCTTGGTAGTGCAACACAAAGATGTTGCAATGAGGTTGTTTGTAGAATCTTTGATTGTTCCTGTTGTTGAATGGTTTTTATTCTCATCCTGATGGTTGTATAAATAATTGGAATACATTAAGAATGAATTTTGAAAGAATATTTAAAATAGTTGAAGATGATTCAGTTTTGGTTGCTCAGTTAGGTTCTATGAAGAAAGCAGTACATGAAACCATGAGAGATTTTGTGGAAAAGTTCAACAAATTGTTTAATAGAATCACCACCACTATGAGACTCGGCGAGCATTTAATCAAGGCAATGTTTATCAACACTTTACCTCTTGATATAAGTTTTACCATTAAAAGAGAGGTTGCTGCTAATATAGAGGCTTCTCAGACTTTAGCCATAGAAATTGAAGATGATTTGATTACCACTAGCAAATGGAAAAAAGAGTTGCAAATTGGAAAATCATTACCAGTAAATTCCACCGATCCAATGATTCAGAGATTATCTAACAATATTATTACCTTGAAGAGGAAGATGCCTAAAGGTCCATCAACTTCTTATCAAGATGCTCCAAGAAGGGATTATAACTATCAAGGTCTTCAGAATAAAATGCTCTATAATGGGTCCAAGTAAGAGATTGGCAATTGAAGGTCCCCCTTCTTCCTCTTCATCTTCAAATGTGAGTAATCATCATATTTTTCTTTGACATCTGATCATGATGGAAGTACTTGCCTAGAAATGATAAGATATACGCAACTTCTTTTCACCAGTGAGCATGCCACGAAGCCTTATGTAGAGGAGCCCAATTCATCCAAGGATATTGGTGTAAATTTATTTGAGTACTTTCTTGGTAATGTTGATGAGGAAGATGTACTAGTAAAGGTGAATGATCTTAATTGTGTTGTGTTCACTAGGTCACAACATGCAAATGGAGAACAAAGTAATTCCTCTTCCATCCCAAAGTTTCTCTTAACTAAATAGAAGAAAGCAAACCAAGGAACTCCCAAAGAATCTCAAGTTGAGGTAGCTCCTTCTACTTATGTCCTTGTTATATTGAACTCTAGTTCCTTTGATATTATTGAGTCTTATAAGAATACAAAGATCCAAATCTCCCAAGCTGAATATATAAGGCTTAATCCAAAGGAATTGGATAGATTGGTTAAATATGTCAAAGAGGGAACCCTATCACCTCAATGCAATGCCTAGTTATCCTATGATAATGAAGTTAGTGTAAAAGAAAAAGTTTTTTCCAATTCTAAGGATGACCCTTCTTATTAACAAGACCCCTCTGCTAAGCGAGAGCCTTTCTATGTCTCTTTGTTTATTGTTGGCTTTAGGTTATGTAATTGTATTATTGACTTTGGTGCTTCCAAAAATGTAATGTTTGCTCAAGTAACCCAAGCTTTAGGTTTTTCCATTATGTCTTCCCAAGGGGAATCTTACTCTATGGATGACTCTATAGTCCCAATCCTAGGTCAAATTAAAGACACTCAAGTATTCCTTGCAACTTTCCCCAAAAAGAGACTAAAATTAACAATATTAGTAGTTGATTTACTTGCCAGCTATGAGATGCTTATAAGTAGGAGTTTTTGTAAATACTTGGGGGGAGAAATTCAAATAGATTGGTCCCAAACTTTGATTCCACTTGAAGGGAAGAAGATGTGCCTGAACCCTGAGCCTAAAGACAAGTTTACTTTATTGAAATAGGGAGATCCTAGAGCTGACATTTTATTTATGGAAACTGGGCCTGACACCTACACGTGTTCATCAAATCCTCACAATAGTTCAGATCAAGTCAACTCTAACCTAAAGGATGAGTTATGGACACTTGAGTTAGATGGAAGTAGTGCTAATGCTAGATCAGGAGAAAGAGTAGTCTTAGTCTCACTGGATGGTTACAAGTTTCCTTACACCTTCAAACTAGAATTTGATAACACCAATAATATTGCAGAATATGAAGCTTTTTTGCTTGGTTTAGGATTAGCTAAAGAAAAGGGAATTAAATAGTTGAAGGATGTTGGTGATGTTGAGTTGGTTGTCAGGAAAATCAGCAAGGTTTATACTATGAAGAGTAGTTGTCTGAAGCATTATAGAAATAGGGTTTGGGACTGCATTGAACTCTTTGATGCTTTCTCAATTGAATCTATTCCAAGAAGCCAGAATACAAGAGCTGATTTGTTAGCTATTTCAGCCTCTTTACTGTTGCCCCATCTTGATTTTGTAGATAAGACTTTCCAAGTGGAGTTAATATACACACGAAGTGTCCCTGACAATGTTGATCATTGGTAGGTGTTTAATGATGATAGAAAAATAATTAAATTCCTTGAGAAGTCGATGTCTTTTCCTCATTGTTATTTTGAAGGAGGTGCTAATGAGAGTAATGAAGTGTTGGAAGATGAGGTTATTGATTTTGAAGGGAAAGAAGCAGAGGTAGTACAGTTGAAAGGAAATAAGATACCTAAAGGATTGGTCTCCCTTGAGGATCTTTTCAATAGGCATGATCAATATCTAAAGCAGAAGAACAAGTATGTCCCACCTCTGTTGAATATGATCAGGTCAACATTGGGACTGGGGAGAATCCAAAGCTTGTTTGCATTGGTAAATGTTGCTCGCCTAAAGAAAGGAAGAAGCTTATTACTTTATTGCTTTATTATTGAGATGTCTTTCCCTAGAGTTACACTGACCTAAAGAAATTTAGAAATGGTAGTTTCTAGCATAAAATTTCTTTTTAACCTGGTGTCACACCTTTCAAACAGAAACAACGTACGTACAATACTAAGATTGCTAATGCAATCTAACTGAAATTGAGAAGATGCAGAATGCAAAGATCATCTACCCTTTTTATCATTCCACATGGGTTGCCAATATTATTCCTGTCAAAAAAAAGAATGGGGAAATAAGAATATGTGTTGATTTTAGAAATCTAAATCAAGCTTCTTTAAAAGATAATTATCCCTTGCCTGTCATGGACCATATTTTGCAAACGGATGCAAGTTCAGAGATGATGTTTATGCTTGAAGGCTTCTCATATTATAACCCAAGTTTAAGTAGCTCCTAAAGATCAACATAAGCCCGCTTTCACTACTCCTATTGGAGTATTTTCTTATCATAGAATATTGTTTGGTCTTATCAATGCTAGTGCCACCTTCCAGGGGCTATGGATTTGTCTTTTGGAGATTTGAAAACTAAAATAATTTTCATCTATTTGGATGACCTAACGGTCTTCTCTAAAAAGAGGATCAATCATCTGTATGATTTGCAGGTAATTATACAGCGATGTAGGGAGGAAGGCATCTTTTTGAATCCCAAGAAATCTATTTTTGTTGTGATTGAAGGAAAACTCTTAGGTCGTATTCTCTCAAAATATGGATTAAGATTGACCCTGAAAGAGTGAAGGAAATTATGCAGTTGATCTTACTAGAGAACAAAGATGGTGTTAGGTATTTCTTTGGTCAAGTGAATTTCTTAAGAAGGTTTGTTCCTGATTTTGTTGAGTTGACTAAACCTATTGTAGAGATGATGAAAAACCATCCTTCCTTTAAATGGAGTCTTGAGGGAAAACAATCTTTTGAACATATAAAAGTGGCGATTGTAAATGAACCCACCCCAATATATCTTGATTTCACTAAGGGTTTCATTATATACTCTTATGCCTCAGAACATACCTTGTCGGCTATATTGTTACAAAAGAATGAACAAGGTTTTGCAGCCCCAATATCTTTTATGAGTATCCCTCAGAAGAAGTATGAATTTAATTATTCTCCTCTTGAGAAGCATGCTTATGTTGTAGTCAAATCTCTTAAGAGCTTCAGGTATTACATTTTGCACTCCCATGTTGTTGTTTTGTACCGAAGGCAGCTGTGAAAAGTATCCTTACTCAATAGGAAATTAGGTGGTACATTATTTGGGAAGGAAATCTATATAAAAGAGGAGTTGGTGGTACTTTCTTGAGATGTGTAGACAAGGAACAACATAAGAAGCTGTTGGAATTTTTTCACAATGAGGCATGTGGCGGTCATTTTTTTGCCTCTATAATAGCCTTCAAAATTCTTCGTCAAAAATTCTATTGGCCAGGTATGTTCAAGGTTACATATGAATGGGTAGCCAAGTGTGAAAAGTATGTCATGTTTACTAGTAGACCTCATTTAGCTACATTACCCTTGAATCCTGCTGTGATTGATGAGCCTTTCTAGTAGTGGGGCATCGATTTTATAGGACCAATCAATCCACATTCTTCTGTAGGACATACCCATATTTTAACAACTACTATTTATTTTACCAAATGGGTAGAATCCATCCCCGTGAAGAATACTACTTCTGAAGTGGTGTGCAATTTACCTGAAAGAAAACATCTTGGTGAGATTTGGAGTACCCAAAAAACTATTTGCTAACAATACTAGTTATTTTTCATCAATTTAAATTACTTTGTTTTTTTATGAGAATGACATAAGTCTGACACACTCCTCAGATTATTACCCTCAAGGGAATGGACAAGCTGAGTCTACCAACAAGAATATTGTCTCCACCATCAGCAAATTAGTGGATGAGAATCAAAGGGAATGACATAAAAAGCTATATGATGCTCTGTGGGCTAATAGAGTAACCTATAAAAGGGCTATAGGCATGTATCCTTTCCAACTTGTTTATTGGGTAGAGAGTGTTTTACCCTTTCCACTAGAACTCTTCGCACTCAATTTGAAAAAGGCTATTGAAGACAAACAATTTCAATCTGCAGTGGAGAAGAGGACCATGTACCTGAATAAGTTGGAAGAACAAAGGGACATGGTGATAGACAAAATTTCTCACCACCAATAGATGGTTAAGAAGATATTTGACAAAAGAGCTAGACAAATGAATTTTGCAGTCAAAGACATGGTACTTCTTTGGGACAAGAGGAGAGAACCAAAAAATTCACATAAGAAGTTTGATTCATTATGGAAGGGACCTTTTCAGATCAGACAAGTCATTGGCAACAATGATTTTCTGTTGGCCTATCCTAATGGTACAATGTTACCTCTTTCCTATAATGGGAAAGATTTGAAAATCTTAAATTAAAGCAGTGTCATCCCCTTTGTACATAGTTTTGTTTTTCTAGTTAGTCTGTTGTGTCTTGATTTCTTTCATCTCTGTTGCCTAATGAATAAGGCGTATGCCAAGTTTCTTTGGATCCTCTGCATCCTAAAAGACCTTTTCCCCATTTAGAGCCAATATGTTTCCCCCCTTTTAATTTTGGAACTGCCATCCATATTTTTTTCCGTATTTCCTTATCGCTCCATTCTTCAAACTCCTTGTTGCAGGTTTTATGAGTTTTCAAAGTTTTGTCGCACAATATGTCTCTTTTCCAAGATTGTTGTGGGGTTTAGAAGTTTAGAAAGTATGTGATTTCCCAATCTCCCATTGTCTTGTGCTTTGGTCGCTCTAGAGGGGATTGTGGAAAGTTTGTAAGTCCCAACTGTAGGTTCATAAGTTCATATTTTCCCCGACTAAGTGATTTGTCAGTCTCACCTAGGTCTTGAGGCGTTGCCTTTGCATCAAGTTATTGTACAGGCTAACGTTGTTTGCCTTGTTAGCATGAACATGATGAAATAAAGGACCATTTAAAAAGGCAAAGAAAATGCAACATTTAAGGCATATCACATCACTCGAGGACACAAATGAGGTGGCAGATAATTTTTGAGCCAGCTCTCACTTCTAAATTTTCACAAAGTGCATTATCTAGCTTGTGTCCATGTAGAGTGTGATACAGAACCATTGGGCAGGTGTGTGAGACACAGAAGTATGACAATTGAACCTAGAGACTTTCTACAAGAGCTTGAAGGACGTGAGAGGGCATCATTGTGGGAAATAATTTTTCAGTGTGGCCTAGCTTTCGCTGCTGGTTTTCTAGCTCGTGTCTTGTGAAGATTTAATAATTGCATGCTCTGAAAGATATAACCCAAATACACAAGAAATTTGAGTAGAAGAAGGTAGGTTTGTAGCATAGATTAATGTTGAAAGCGACTCTCACTCTTTGTGCCTTCCTGAGAGAAAAGCCTCTAAAGACATGTCCATTCTAGCTGGTGAAGAGTATTTCAGAACGCATAGAGATTGGTGTATGAACTCCATTTATAAAAACTTGTTAAATTCTGAAAAAGGAGGTAAGTCTCAATTGTCTAGCACATTGAAAAGAATGCACTTTAAGGGTGAAGTTGCAGAGATTATATTCCTCCTGCATCGTGTTGTAGGGAATGCTTGCATTGATTTTTTTGAATTTTGGATGTGTCATTTTATCCTGATGATTTGTACTTCTGGGAGTTTTATTGACTCGACTTCTATCATTGGCTATCATTTGCATGAACAATTGCACAATTTTTGTCAGCCCCTTGCCTTTCATATGTGTTCATATTTGATTTTCTTACTAGCTAGTTAAGAGTCTGCTTGGATGGGGTTGGAATTGCATCACCCCCTCCCTGCATTTGCACCTGTCTACCATAAGTTTCCCCAACTCACCATGCATAAGGGTATGCATGCTTTTTCCCTTGTTAATGATGTATTCTTGATGAGCACGGTCATAAAATTAGAAGGAAACCCTAGTTTGCAGATTTCTCATGACTTTGTTGCCTTTGTGATGAAGTTTGGAAGTTTCTTCACCCAATTCGATAGGTTCACATACCTTAGAATTGGTTTTTTTTAAAAGGCCTCGTTGAAATTGCCTCATTTTCCATCTGATTATATTATTTTCCTAGAAGTTTGCCGCCAGATGGTCGTGGTGAATTTTAAATATCTGAACATGGAAAAGAAAGGATACCCCTTCTGGTTGTCTGCACCTCATTTCTCTTACAAAAAAAATGGTGCCGCTAAGGTCATGGAAACAATTCTAGAGAAGTTTCATTTTCAATATATGTCATCTAGAAAGAGTTTTGATAGAAAGGGATATGTGAAGAAAAATTTCTATGGAGCCAAAGGTTATATGCATCAGTCTGAACTCAAGAAATTCTAGGAAGATTGTTTAGATGATGTTGAGGTGTTCAAAAGAAGTTTTATGAGACTTTCTTTGCAGCAAATTCACACTCTTGGTGTTTCTTTTAATGCTCCTGATGATATGATTGAAGATGAGGCCATTTTGGACCTAGAGTATCATACTCTTGTAATTGTGGCCCCTACATAAGTTGATTGGTCCAAAGAGGAGGTCTCAGACCTAATGGTTCACACTACTCCAGTGTTGAGAAGAACATCCAACTGGTTAAATGGCAAGTGGAAAGAACATGTCAGCTCCTCACAAAGCCAAAGATCATCATCGCGTAGAGAGCAAGGGGTAGTTTCCTCTTCCCATGTACCAACATCAGCAGTTAAATCTACATATAGATTACCAACCTGAGGTTCTCAGTGAGGTTACGATGGGGGAGAAACTTGAAGAAATTACTGCTAAACTAAAATCAACCTGTGAGTGGGATGACAAAATTATGCCATGTAGAGGGAAATATCCTCTTGTTGGTTCTGAAGATATTTACCAATAGATAATTAATGATCATTCTTCCTCTGATTTTCTTGAAATTCCCTCCTCTCCTATACAAAACACTCCCAACACTATTAATAAAGAGTCAAGGCTTTAAAAAACCTCTCTAGCATGGCTGAAGATAGAGGTAGAGAAGAAAAGGAAAGTGTCCACCCCTATTTTCAGTGAAATAGATACAGTTGCACTGCTGCTATAGAGTTCTCGCAAGCCTAAACAGTCTAAGTGAATGTCTTAGATTATTTTTTATCTTGTATCTGGTCACCAGATCCTAGAGATTATTGATCCTATTAAATATGTCAACACAAGTGATATAACAGAGAAGGATTATAAGATCAGTCGTGTGGATATGGGACCTTCTACTTTGGAAGAGGATGTCTATCATGATGACTTTTCAGTATATGTGTTGATTAAGAGGGCTCAAGAATATAAGAAAAATAATCTGGAGCTACAATCCCAAGTGCAATCATTGAAGGATTTCATTTTATCTATTATATTTCCTGCAACTGGGGAGGCTTCAAGTTCACATGTGCAGGGACTCGATCTAGATACTATGAAAAATGTCAAAGGTAATTTAGGATATGCTAAAGTTGTCACTGAATGGATAGATGGAATTTATAGGATTGGTGTTAGCTATATTACAAAGTTCAGGGTGTTGTATGTTAATATTTGGAATAAAAGAAAGAAATTGTTAGCTGGGATACAACAGGTTAGAAAATAACTATTAGGATAACTAGCAAGAAACTAAGAGGGGGGGTGAATCAGTTGTCAATAGATTATAAAACTTTAAGCACACAAAACCTTTTACTAGAATGCATAAACCAAATACCGGAATGGCAGATATAACAATTAAGCACAAACATAAATCACAAAATAATTATCATCCATCCACAACACATAATATCGAGATTTGTACGTGGAAAAACCAGTAAAGGAAAAAACCACAGTGGGAAGCCTACCCATAGTCAGATTATACTTCTACAATAAGTATGTGATTACAATAAAATGGGCCTGCACATGCAGGAAGGCACACCACCTAGAGCGCACTCCTCGTCACAAAGGAGCCTCATTGACTACAAAAGAAATCCAAACTACAATCCAAAAATAAGAATGAACTTCAAGAATACTATCTCCTATGCCCGAGTATAGTTTCGGTTAAGCTCAATACCGAAGGTCTTACACCTCTTACATAAACCCAATTCGGTCACCTATGATTGACCAAAACCTCTGCATGTGATTTGAACTTCATTCACACATAAATAATCCATTAACCACAATCCCATGATATACGAAGAGATCTTACATCATATATATACCAACCTGAGATCTAAATAATTAGGTCATCCACCTAAAAGATAATACAATAAATCCATTACATAATCCTGCAAACCAATTTGGCCTAAGACCGAAACAACATAAACCAATCAATAAGTCCAATCGGTAACACATCGGGAGCATCCATCAACACGTTACATAAACTGGTCCATAACCTAACAGGAAAAATACCAAACCTAAAACAGGTCGGCATAAGACAAATCGAACACCACCAATCAACTAGAACACGAACATGATAACCACCAACATCTTGATAACCTTCTATATTTCTAAAAGCCGCACCAACACCACTTATCAGATCCATCAAAAGATCTTCAACAAAGCTCTGTCGATAAAACCCTTACTGGTAACCAAAAGGCTTACTAGAACAAATGATAGCATATGGATCATCAAATCTTGAACCAACTGAATGAGATATGCATAAGGGACACATGAATAACCAATCCAAACTATGACCAACAACCGGAATGCACCAGAGACAAATCTCCTAATCATCATCAAAGTTCAACCACTCTATCAAAATCCGTTAGACAACCAAGAAGCCAGTGTTGACATCAATGCAACACATAATCAATTCCTCCAAAATGTGAACAATCTCCTCCTTTGGCATTGATGGCAACACTGTATGTGAAAAACATCCAAGTGCCAAGAAATGCCAAACAAGTCTCCCCCAAAGGAAGACAACCAACAATCTCTCAAAAATGATATAGCAATGAAGTTCTGAACTAATAGACCAAACTCCCCCTATGAAAGATATCTGTATTAAGCTCTGATCTCTCCCCTTGACTGATATTCTGGTTAAGCTCTATTTTTCACATGTATATCTCTGCCCCTTTGACATCAATGCCAAAAATCTTATATAAACATTAAAGAAAAATCAAAAGAACCTCTGAACCATAGAAGTGACTACTCCCCTTGAGTAGTAGCACCAACACATCAATTTAGAATGAATAATAGTTTTGATAATGCACACCAGATTGATGCCAATCCGCATCACTCAAGTCTCTACCAGATGGGCAAAAACCCCCAATCTGTCTCTAAAGTACTCAAATGATTCCTTAGGCAAAGGTTTAGTGAAGATATCTGCAATCTACTCTTTAGTGTTCACATAAACCAATTTGACTTCATTTTGCTTCCACCTTCTCCTTCAGAAATTATACTTGACTGATATGTGCTTTGTCTTAGAATGAAATACCAGATTCTTTGATATGTCAATAGAAGCAAAGTTATCACAATGATTAACTATTAGTTCATTACAATCTACCCTTATATCCTTCAACATTTGTTTAATCCATAGAACTTGTGTACAATTAGTAGCAGCAACAACATACTCAGCTTCAATAGTAGATAAATAAGTACATGATTGCTTCTTGTTGATCCATGAAACAAGTTTCTTTCCAAGAAAGAAATCTCCATTGGATGTGCTCTTCTGATCATCAACATCTTCAGCCCAATCTGCATCTGTATATGCACATAGTGTAAAGTCATTATCTTTAGGATACCACAAACCATACTTAGTTGTTCCTTGTAAATATCTAAAAATCCTTTTTTACTACAATCTCATGATTCTCTCTAGGATCACTTTGATATCTAGATACAATACAAACTGCATTCATTATATCTGGTCTAGTCTGAGTCAAATATAACAAACCTCCAATCATAGATTTATACTTTGTAGGATTTACAGGAGCTATTATATCTTTCTTTGTTAATTTCTCACTTGTAACCATAGGTGTACCAACCAGTTTAGAATTTTCTATACTAAATTTCTTCAATAACTCTCTAGCATACTTAGTTTGATAGATGAAAATACCTTTGTCAGATTGAGTAATCTACAAACCTAAGAAAAAACTCATCTCCTCAATCATAGACATTTCAAATTCAATCTTCATATTATTAGAGAATTCCATTCATAACTTATCCTCACCTCCAAAAATGATCATCAACAAAGACCTCAACAATTAGTATTGTTAGGCCCAATATGGAAAGCTAATGTACTGAGAGGGGAGGGGTGAATCAGTACTTCAAATACTTTTAACAACAATATCTTTACTATTATGCATAAACCAAAAACTGCTGCAACATAACATAAAGCTAAAACAAATAAATAACAATCATACATGATTCACTCCATAACACATATATTTTGGTTACGCAGAAGCTCTTGGTTAGAGAGAAAAACTATGGTGGGGATGGCACCCACAACTTCACTACTGCAATAATAAAGAGTGCTCGGTTAGAGCTACATGTTTAGCTATTTTTGATAGCTTACCCTATTAGGAGTATCAAGATCTGTTAGAACTACCTTGCTAAAGGATTTTGCAACACTTAAACTAAATGTTGTACCTGGTTAGAGGCTTTACAATTTATAGACTTGGTTAGAGTCTTTTACCCTGTTAAAGGTTTCTCTTATGACTTCAAAATATTTCAATAAATTTTTTACAAATATCTGCAACTTTACATCTGGAATGTTATAGTAGATTCTATGTGCTCAAAATAAGATTACCTTGCTTATAGCATACCTCGGTAACCCATAAAGTAACTCATTAAACCCTTTTGTTTACTCTGTTCTTTGACTGTTCTCTGAAATCCTTCTCGGTGACCTCTGTGTCTCTGTAATAGTCATAACACTTAATGCTTTCTCATGTATCACACATGTCTTGCTTCATACACCTCTATATATCTTTGTCTGTCACTACTTGTATATATCTGATCTCAATCCATGTTGTATAAATAGATCTCTTATTTCGGTGATCTAATTCATTGCTTCGATCTTACAAACATGATTTATCAAATGAATAAATATACAAAATATTTCATTGGATAAATGACCTTGAAATCATACACAATCTTTAAGTGCAATTTCCAATGTGATAACAGTTCTATGTTCCTCGATCTTGTAACACATTTTCATATGTGTGTCCAGGTTCATTGAATCTAGTAACACGTTTCACTCGGTGTATATCAACTCGATGTATCATCTTTGCTGCTCGGTAGACATGGAATGATACTCGGTAGATAGCTCGGTGCATACTGGGCTCTGTGAATACTTTCTTCTTTAATCCATTATTTTGTTCATACCGACTGAATATTTTAGTAGAGATAACCGACTAGAGTATATAGAATGACTTTGGATGTAAAACTAATGACAACTTGATAAGTAGTAACAATCTCCCCTTTTGACATTAGTTGAGATGTTTGACAAAACTACTTTCAAAGTCATAACTCAAAAATCTATATACTTACAAAATTTGACTAAACAAATAGTATATACATTAGTCAATGAAATAGTATATTCAGATATACTCCCCTTATCAATATACTATACAAAATTCTGATTTTGCATGCTCGATGATCAATGTTCTGTGATAACTGCTTGGTTCACTACTCTGTCAAAATTGACTCTGTTTGAATACTCTATTTTTCTTGGTATATACTCCCCCTATATAATACACTCCTTTTGTTCAATACTTTGATGATTTGATACTATATCACTCCCCCTTTTTGACAAACATCAAAATTTAGTTACCATTCGGTGGTGGCAACTGGTCAAAAATAGATTTGTACTTTGTTTGGGCATTGGTGAGAGCGGTAGAGAGGGCATTCTTAACACTATCCATGAGTGAATTATGAGCTGTAATGTCAGCTAACAATGAAATGAGTCCATCTAATGTGCTTTCCTCTTGTTGAGTGGATAGGGATGTAGCCTTGTTAATCTTCTCTTGGACGGAGGAAAGATGAGGAAGGAATAATGTTTGTAGAGTCATTATGTCCATCCTTATCTTGTGTTCTTCATTCCTTAGTTCCAATTGTTGAGCCATGAGCTGTTGTAGCTTGGAATTACGCTCAGTGGTCAACTTATTAGAGAGATCAGTGATCTCTTTCTCAATCACTTCAGTTTTATTCTTGATATCTTTAATAAATAAAGAGAATGTACAGAGTTTCTAAAATAAATAAAGAATGTGCTTGAGTTGAGGGGTCAACTCAGCAATAAATTTGACAAGTTTAACTTTGCCAATAGTTATAGCCTTCTGTACCTCTTCAATCATCTTAGCAGTGAGCTCCTTGTCCTTTAACTTGCTCAAATATTCTGATGCATCTACTCCAGATGTCTCTATCTTGGTTAGGAGTTCATCCAGTTGAACATGGATGGCTGCATCTGTTGTCATTGTAGCTTCAGGTAGCATGTTGGTTAAGAATGCTTTCACCTTCTGAAGTACCTTATTTTTCTTTTGAATAGCCATTTGCTTCTCTTGTTCGGCTTTGGCTTTGCATAGTTTACCGAAATCAATGAGTGCTTGCCCCTTTAATTTGGATATATCAACATTGGGCAACACTATTGGTTTTGACAAATCTACTTTAAAACTATGCTTTTTCATCTTCTTTTCTTTACCTTTCACCGATTGAACTAAGACAATGGCTTGTGAGGCTTGATGACCCTCAGTTGGTCGCTCGGTAGAGGCAACACTTTGGTTGGTTTCTTTAGCCTCTGTAGTGTCCTTTGGTGTCTTGGTTGCAACATTTTCAGTGCTAGAAGGTGCTTGTGAGGTCTGTTCTTGAGAAGTACCTTCTCCTGCTGTAGACTTGTGACCTTCAGTGCCTTGTTCCGTATCCTGAGGGGCCTCAGTTGAGACAGGTTGATTGACCGGAGGATAGGGCTGAACTTGTTCCAAAACCGACTCACCGGATACAAGTTGGGCATAAGCATTCCCTTCTATCATTTCTTGTTCAGGTGCCTCTGTATCCATGATATCTTCATCTACTTGTATGGTGTCAGCAGGGTCTTGCTCAGTGACATCAGGATCTTGCTCAGTGACATCAACAATTTCAACTGTAGCTTGCTCACTAGCATCCTTGATTCTAAAGATTTCCTGCCATTTTTCCTTGGTCTCTTTCTCTACTTCTAGATAAAGTTCATTCATCAATTTTAAAGCTTTTTTCTTGACTAGGAAGTTTTTGTGGTAGTTTGTCAAATTTTCTTTGATTTCATCTACCGACATGTCTGGAAAGAGATGTACCAAACTTCTTTCTCTAATCTATTTTTTCGAGTCCATTGCATATTTCCACCTGTTATCAATATGCACATACAATTCTTTTGGAAGAGAATTGGATACTTCCAATGGGACCAATCGAAATTTCAGAAGTGTGCAGATGACAACTTCTTCTATTTGTCTCTTTTCGGCATCATTTTTGGATTCATACTTAACATATCTGAATGATCCAAATCCACCATATTGCTTCAGATTAGCACAAAAATTTTCAACACTATGTACATTTACCTTCTTGCTCTTGACAATCTTAAATTTGCTTGCATCTTCAGATTCGGTGTCACTAGACTCTTTTGCCAAAATGAGTCTCCGAGTAGATTTCTTGTAAGTTTTTGTTACCTTGGGTGTAGCAACACTCTTTGTTTTCTTACTTGGTGATGTTGTTGATGCTCTTGTGTTAGGTCGCTTTGCTGGAGCAGTCGATAAGGCCTTTGATGTATCATGTTTCTTTCTTTTCAACACTTTTCCCTTAGGCAATTCGGTGCTCAGTGTTATAGCTGCCTCTTGGGCTTCAGATTCCTCTACAGTAATGGCTATAGTGCCTTTGACAGGTGTGGAGGAATAATCTTCTCCAAATTTCTCCGTTAATGCCTTTATCATCTTTGTTGCCTTCCTTGTAGCTTTGGGTACTACAATGCTCATTTTTACTTTTTCCTTCACTTCTTCATATGTTCCATACCTTAGCTCGGTAGCATGCCTTGGTAATGTAAGAAATACATCAATTTGTTGTTGTGTGATTTCAAAATCAATCTCGTAACCCATAGGTGGCAAAGATTGAGTTCTTGGTTCCACAACATTCACATAACAGTAATCTGTGTCCACTTCAAAACATATGTCATCTTTGTATTTCTCCACTAGCTTGGGTGGAATCCGGTACCTGTTATGCATCCTTTCCTGAAACTTGCTGAAATAATCATCCATAATATCATTAAAATTATCACCTAGCTTCTTGATGAAGTCATTGATCTGATGGGGGATTGGTCGGTGTAGCTCCCAAACAACTTTACCGACTGATGGAAATAATTTTTCAAAATAGAAAAACATGCATATTAACAGTGATCCAAACTTTAGTGTATTGGCTGATTCTTCTTTGGCTTCCTTATGGTGTTCAGATTCTCAAATAGGTTTTTCAGCAACACCTCACATAAATCAATTTTCATGCCTTTCTTCACAATTTTATATTCTAAGTCTACTGCTGCACAAGGTACACTATTTTCCCTTGCTGATTGGAAGAAACAATA
This sequence comes from Cryptomeria japonica, assembly GCF_030272615.1. NCBI lineage: Eukaryota > Viridiplantae > Streptophyta > Pinopsida > Cupressales > Cupressaceae > Cryptomeria > Cryptomeria japonica. Next base: position 307,639,461 of record NC_081408.1, read on the forward strand.
ACCTATTACTCTAATGGCAAACTTTAGTTCTGCGTCAGTGACATTGTTCAATTTCAGTCCTCTGCAATCTGATTCTACTCCAGTTAAACTGATCAATTCCTTCTATGATATCATTTTCTGAGCTCGGGCATGATCATAAATAGGGTAACTGGTGATCAAATGAATGATTTCCTTGGTGATCTTAAATGGTTGCTCTTCTAGCCACATAAAGTCATCATGAACTCTGCTCAGAACAAACTTGACCCACTGGGGTTTGAATACACGGGGATAGGTTAGGGCTTCAGTCAATCCCTTGATCTTAATGTGCTCATACTTGCTATCCATTTTACCATCGGTGCACAATTCATCATATGTGTCTTTGATTTCAATGTGACCTAGTTCTTCAACTCGACATTTGGTAAAGAATCTCACATCCTTGACTAATAAAACTCTATCCGGGATGAGTGAAAATGCGGTTTTGTCATCCAGTTCAGATGCAATTTTGGGAGTTAAAGAGTATTTCAGTGAGGGCTTTTCGATGTTCTCAACAACAACGGGATTATGGATCTTAGGTGCCATTGCAGATTTCAGATAAGAATTAACAAAAGATCCTTAGGGTTTGAAGTTTTTCAAATGACAGACGCTTCACACTTAGCAGATAATAACAACTTGATATGATCGGTAAACCAGCTTAACAATGCGCTGAGATTGATGTGAATACCTTGAATTTTGCTTTGGAGGTGGTTTGATCACCTTTGATTCTCTTGCTCTACTCTCTTGAAAACTTGGTGAGTGAAAAATGACCACGTAAATGCTTAAGTACACAATATACCTTATCGGACTCTGTGCAGGTTAGGTTAAAAACATTAAATGCACTCGGTTCCACTTAACTTTCTTTCCTTTTTGCGCTTTAACCGAGTAACCAAACTTCCTTCATTTACCAACTTGACAAGCTTCCTGTATTCACCGACTTGATAGTCTTCCTGTATAGTGCTCCAAAAGACTTTGATAGAATTTCAAACTTACTAATACATCTTTAACTATGCAGATTTTGACTTAAGTACATAATAAAGTAGGAACTATTAAGATTTGACCTTTGAGAGAATGCAGTCCCTTCATACCTTTATCGATTAATTTGGAATAGGTGCACCTAACTCGGTAGGTAAGGTGCTTTCTTCATTTGACACAATTTTCTTCTTTTTTCAAATCATCTTTATTTTTTCTTTTATTTCTTCAGTGTCTCCTCTAGGTTGATCTCTGCAATCTCTAGCCAAGTGTCCAACTTTGTGACAATGAAAACATGCCATACCAGGATTTCTCCATGATCTTCGATTGTTCATTCCAAACCTTATAAAGCAGTTGGCACTTATATGTCCATATCTTCCACAACATTGACACCATATCCTTGTATTGTAATTCCATGGAACTGTAGAATATTGTCGGTATGGATCTGTGTGAGTTTGGTAACCTCTAGTATTTGCTCGGTGTGCAGACCACATATAGTTCTTTTGCTTAAGCCAACACTTCTCGGTACTATGTCCATATCTATTGCAGTTTTTACAAAACCCTTTGAATTTTGCCTTCTGATAATTGTTAACAGACTTTGTCCTACATTAGTTAAATGTATGACCATATTTATTGCAATTGTAACAATAACCATTAGATTTAGTGACATTCGGTTGCTTACCTTTTCTGATTTGGCACATGTTAGCAGTATGACCTTGATTTCCACAGTAGTTGCAAATAGGCTTCTTTCTTTTGATGTGCTTCTTGTTTCTAGCTTGCTTTGATGATTCTCCTCTCTCGATTGTATGAATTCCCTTCTCGGTAGAGTCTTTTCCTTTGTAACCGAGTCCTGCTTATTTGTTGGGTCTTCTTGTATTCAACTTCTCATCCAACATCTTTGATGCTTCATAGCTCTTCTTTAGTGTTTCCTTGGATTTCTTTTCTGTTTCAAGTTCATTGGTCTACCTTGATATTTCAAGTTTCAATGCTTGATTCTCATCATCTTTCAAATTTGCTTCATGATGTGCATAACCTAATTGATCTGACAGATTTTGTTGAATCCCAGTCAACCTTATGATTTCATCATTCTTTTCAGATACTAATGCTTCAAGCTGTTGTTTTTCTCTTTCTAGATCTCTTACTTTATCCTCAGTTGTCCTCAATGCATCAAGATTCTCAGTCATTTGTGTGTTGAAATGTTCATGTCCTCTTTTCATTGCTTTTAGCTGATCAACTAATGCTTTGTTCTTTTCTTTCAATACTCCAATCATTTCTTCAGTCTCTTCAGATATACTATTCTCCGATGATGTCTCAATTTGTTCCACTAACTCTTGAGAGTCCTGCAAATCATCAGATAATCTTCTTCTCACTTTCAATGATTTTTGTATTTGTCTTTGCATGTCTGCAATCACTTGATTAGCATGATTCAACTCTTCTTGCAGATACACAGTTTTCCGAGATTGTTTATAACCTTCCATTGATAAGATCTTTCTCTTTAGGTTGTTAAACCTTTTTCCAAGATTCAAGCTCTGATACCAGTTGTTAGGCCCAATATGGAAAGCTAATGTACTAAGAGGGGAGGGGTGAATGAGTACTTCAAATCCTTTTAACAACAATATCTTTACTGTTATGCATAAACCAAAAACTGCTGCAACATAACACAAAGCTAAAACAAATAAATAACAACCATACACGATTCACTCCATAACACATATATTTTGGTTACGCAGAAACTCTCGGTTAGAGAGAAAAACTGCGGTGGGGATGGCACCCACAACTCCACTACTGCAATAATAAAGAGTGCTCGGTTAGAGCTACATGTTTAGCTATTTCTGATAGCTTACCCTGTTAGGAGTATCGAGATCTGTTAGATCTACCTTGCTAAAGGATTTTACAACACTTAAACTAAATGTTGTACCTGGTTAGAGGCTTTACAATTTATAGACTTGGTTAGAGTCTTTTACCTTGTTAAAGGTTTCTCTTACGACTTCAAAATATTTCAATAAAATCTTTACAAATATCTGCAACTTTACATCTGGAATGTTATAGTAGATTCTATGTGCTCAAAATAAGATTACCTTGCTTATAGCATACCTCGGTAACCCATAAAGTAACTCAGTAAACCCTTCTGTTTACTCTGTTCTTTGACTGTTCTCTAAAATCCTTCTCGGTGACCTCTATGTCTCTATAACAGTCATAATACTTAGTGCTTTCTCATGTATCACACATGTCTTGCTTCATACACCTCTGTATATCTCTGTCTGTCACTACATGTATATATCTGATCTCAATCCATGTTGTATAAATAGATCTCTTATGTCTATGATCTGATTCATTGCTTCAATCTTACAAACACTATTTATCAAATGAATAACTATACAAAATATTTCATTGGATAAATGACCTTAAAATCATACACAATCTTTAAGTGCAATTTCCAATGTGATAATGGTTCTATGTTCCTCGATCTTGTAACACGTTTTCATATGTGTGTCCAGGTTCAATGAATCTGGTAACATGTTTCATTCGATGTATATCAACTCGATGTATCATCTTTGCTGCTCGGTAGACATGGAATGATACTCGGTAGATAGCTCGGTGCATACTGGGCTTTGTGAATACTTTCTTCTTTAATCGACTGTTCTATTCATACCGACTGAATATTTCGGTAGAGATAACCGGCTAGAGTATATAGAATGACTTTGGATGTAAAACTAATGACAATTTGATAAGTAGTAACAAGTATATCATCATCATAGATCTTATAATACAAGTTATTATCAGCATTACCTTTAGTGAAACCAAGCTTCAAAAGATATTTGTCCAATCTAGCATACCAAGCTCTAGGGGCTTGCTTCAATCCATATAAAGCTTTCCTTAACCTGCAAACCATTTTTTTGTCCTCTGAAAGTGAAAATCCATCAAGTTGCTCAATAGAGACTTCCTCTTCAAGATCTCCATTCAGAAATGCACACTTAACATCCATCTAATAAACCTTGTATTTCTTATGTGCAACATAAGAAAGAAATAATCTCACAACTTCAATCCTAGCTACTGGAGCAAAAGTCTCATCATAATCAATTCCTTCCTTCTAAGAATATCCTTTACACACCAATCTAGCCTTGTTCCTCACAACTTGTCCATCTTCATTCAATTTATTCCTGAAAACCCATTTAGTTCCAATAACATTCTTATTTTTAGGATGGGGAGCTAAAGTCCATGTGTTGTTCTTTTCTATTTGATCTAATTTCTCTTCCATAGCTTTCATCCAACTTTTATCCTTACATGCTTCAATAAATGATGTCGGTTCAACTTGAGAAATTAAACATACCTCTTCAGCTGCCAACCTTCTTCTTGTCATTACTCCTTTGCCTTTGTCTCCAATGATTTGATCTTCTGAATGATTTAACCTTACATACCTAGGAGTCTTCTGACTTTGTATTTCCCTGCTCTGATCTTCAGTTAGTTGAATTTTCTAATATTGTTGGGGTAACTGGTTCAACATTCTGTTCTGGTACAGGTGCTACCGGTTTAGTTATGATCATTTCCACTTATGATTCTCTCATAATTTCTGATTTGACCTTTGTACTGCTCATCCACCTTGACATTAGCGCTCTCCACAATTCTCTGCAATCTTTTGTTATAACATCTATATGCTTTGCTTTTATTAGAATAACCAAGAAATATTCCTTCATCACATCTAGGATCAAACTTTCTAACGGAATCACGTCTTTTGATATAGCATTTACTACCAAAGATTCTGAAATACTTAACTGTAGGTGTATGACCAAACCATAACTCGTAAGGTGTCTTACTAGTATCTTCTTTGATATGAACTCTATTGAATGTGTGCACCGTTGTGCTCATAGCTTCTCTCCAATAGATATGAGGCAAATTATCTTCCATAATCATAGTTCTAGCTACATCCAGGATAGTTCTGTTCTTTCTTTCCACAACACCATTCTGTTGAGGTGTTCGAGGTGCAGATAATTATCTCCTTATACCATGCTTCTCACAATAATTGTTAAATTCACCGGATGCGAATTTACCACCCTGATATGACCTTAAGCATTTAATCTTCAACCCTGTCTCTGTCTCAACTTTATCTTTAAAAATCTTAAACTTTTCAAAAGCTTCAAATTTCTCCCTTAGAAAAGTAACCCACATCATTCTAGAATAGTCATCAATGATTAGCATGAAATATCTATCACCCTGAAAACTTCTTATTCTAGCAGGACCACACAAATCAATATAAATGAGATCAAGAATATCATTAGATTTGTCTTGTATACTCTTAAAAGAAGTTCTTACTTGCTTATCCATTTGACATTCCTTACATACCGGATTATAAGGTTTCACAACCTTAGGTATATCTCTAACTGCCTTAGTTGAATTGATATTTACAATGCAATCAAAATTCGCATGACGCAACCTCTTATGCCATAGCCAACTCTCATCAATTTATGCAATCAAACATGTCTTCTCACCGAAGTTCAAATGAAAGATGTTACCTTTAGTCTGAGTATCGGTTGCAATCTCCAATCCCGATCTGTTAATGATTTTGTATTTTCCATCCTTGAACTGTAATTGAAATCCCTTATCCACCAACTGTCCTACACTCAAAAGATTATACCTTAAATCATCAACATAATAAACATTATCAGTGTTATGCTTATCATCCAATGATATAGTTCATCTTCCTCTGATCATGCATGCTTTGTCATCTCCAAATCTAACCAGACCACCATGAAATTCTTGAAAAGATAGAAAATTCCTTTTGTCTCCAGTCATATGAGGTGAACATCCACTGTCTATCACTCATTCATCATTATCTTCAACTTTAGCAACAAGGGCCTTCTCTTCATTTGAATAACCGGTTTTGGAGCATCTTCCTTTATAGCTAAAAATACCCATTCTTTTCCATTTTCGGATCCACTAGCTGAATCTTGTGTTGGTTCATCATTAGAGTCAATAGTCACACTTTCCTCATCCACATAGTAGCATGATTTTTCTTTGTTTCTCCTGTACTTATTCTTGTTCTAATATTCCTCTTGGGACATTTAGATGCAAAATGACCATCTTAAATTAAATGCAAAATATTTAAAAGGTGATTTTCATTCATCCTTACTTCCTGTTGGACCTTTAGGTACTCTTCTAAAAAATAGGGTTTCAAGTTGCTCAAACTCTTCATCTTCTTTCTTCATATCCTCTAGTTCCTTTGCATATAGTACTTTCCAATCATTCTTGTCGGTTGATGATGTAGATGCATGAAAAGCAGATTCGGTCTTTGTAGTTCCAAGAGGACCAAATTCTTCAAGCTCAAAAGCAAATAACTTTCCAACCAAAGTATCCCTATTAACAAAAGAGTTAGACATTGTTCCCAACTCATTAATTGCAGTAGCCCTCATCTTGTAAGCTAATGGCAAAGCTATCAATACTTTAAAAACAATCTCATCTTTGCTCAGAGATCCACCACAACATTGAATTCTCATGACAATTTCATTGACTCTTTCCATAAAAGCAATAATTCTTTCATCTTCCTCCATTTTTTAGGTTCTCATATCTCACCCAGTAACCATCAAGTTTATCAATTTCAATAGTAGGGTCACCTTCATTCAGTTTCCAAATTATCCCATATAGCTTTAGTAGATGAATTGTCTGATAGTCCCATAACTTGCTAATCAGAAAGGGCGCTCAAAAGGGATTCTCTAACTCTACAATCATTTTCAATGTTCTTATCCAAGTCTGCCAGAGGAGGGTTCCCAGATGTTGGCTCATAAGGAGTATAACTTTTCTCATTGATCTCCCAAATCTCCTTGCTAAGAAATCTTAGATGAGTCTCCATCCGAAGCTTCCATACCCTGTAGTTTGTTCCTTCGAGCCTAGGGTTGTCCGTCTGGTAAGCAATTGAAGTTGAATGATTACTCACCATAGGATCTTCCTCAAGTGGTTAAGCTTCTGCAGAAAGGACTAGGCTCTGATACCAATTGTTAGGATAACCGATGGACAATTGAGGGGGGGGGGGTGAAGATCAGTTGTCAACAGATTATGAAACTTTAAGCACACAAAACTTTTTACCGGAATGGAAGATATAACAATTAAGCACAAACATAAATCATAGAACAATTATCATCCATCCACAACACATAACATTGATATTTGTACATGGAAAATCGTGAAGGGAAAAAACATGGTGGGAAGCCTACCCACAATCATATAATACTTCTGCAGTAAGTATGTGATTACAATAAAATGGGCCTGCACATGCAAGAAGACGCATTGCCTAGAGCGCACTGCTCATCACAAAGGAGCCTTGCTGACTACAAAAGAAATCCAGACTACAATCCAGCAATAAGAATGAATTGCAAGAATAACATCTCCTATGCTTGAGTACAATTCTGGTTAAGCTTAATACCAGAGGTCTTAAACTTCTTACATAAACCCAATTCAATCACCTATGATTGACCAAAACCTTTGCATATGATTTGAACTTTATTTGCACACAGATAATCCCATAACCACAATCCCATGATCTACAAAGAGATCTTACATCATATATATATACCAACTCAAGAACTAAACAATTAGGTTGACCACCTAAAAGATAATACAATAAATCCATTACATAATCCCACAAACCAATGATAAAACAAGTCGGCCTAAGATTGAAACAACATAAACCAATCAATAAATCCAATCAGTAATGCATCGGGAGAATCTATCCGCACGTTACATAAACCGGTCTATAACCTAACAGAAAAATAACGGACCTAAAATAGGTCACCATAAGACAAATCCAACACCACCAATCAACTGGAACACAAACATGATAACCATTAGCATCCCGATAACGTTCTAGAAGCTGCACCAGCACCACTTATCGGATCCATCAAAAGATCTTCAACAAAACTCTGACGGTAAAACCTTACCGATAACCAAAAGGCTTACTAGAACAAATGATAGCATCCAGATCATCAAATCCCGAACCAACAAAATAAGATACACATCAGGGACATATGAATAACTAATCCAAACCATAACCATCAGTTGGAATGCATCGAAGACAAATCTTCTAATCATCATCAAAGTTTAACCACTCTACCGAAATTTGGTAGACAACCAAGAAGCTAGTGTTAACATCAATGACAAACATCAATGCAACACATAATAAATTCCTCCAAAATGCCAACAAGAACATGGGAGCATATTTGTGCTTTTGAAGGAGGTTACTAAGCTCACCACATTGAACCTTGCCATTCTGATGACCGAAACACTAGTAGTACATCCTAAAGAAATTGATCTTACCTAGCGAGAAGCCTTGGAGTGGAAAGAATGGATCTACCGCGATTATATCAATGACATTGATGATTCCCTAAAATGCCATTTGAATGATATGCTGAAAATAGAGAATAATCTATGTGCTCTGGATGTTGATCTTATGGATAGCTTTGAGGAGAATGTACGAGAACTTGGTGAAATGATGGGCCAATTCAAGGAGAATTATCAAAAAAACACCAAGGACCCTCAAAATATTTTTTTGGAATCCTTCAAAGGATTGTGTCACTTGCAGATGCATGCTACTACCTTTGAGACTGAGACGGATGAAATGCACAAAAATATTGCCACTACTGACAGGTTGACTTCAAAATGGAGAACAAGACTGCGCATCACAACAGTACCAGAGGACCCAAACTTGGAGTTGATCATGAATAGGTACCATGAGTATAGACAAAGGCTTAAGGCTCAGAAGGTGACACGTGTTGATCAAGAAGTAGAATTTGTTGGCGATAATGAACCAAAAGCTGAATAGGCAGGGGCAATTTCATAATTTTACTGTTTTAATTGCTTTTCTTGAATATTGGCTTGGAAGCCAAAAAGACTTATTTTAAAATAATGAATGTCTTCAACAAACCATTTCTCTGAAAGTTTTAAATAGTTAGACTTATTTTCATTTTAGGATCTTTTGGGCAAACTTTGTTTTACTCTTAAGAACAAAAACCTCTTTAACTATATTTCTGTTTGTTCTTTTGAATGTAGAAAATTTGCTAGTGGCTTCAGATATTTGTAATCTTTGAATTATGGTGTGTGAATGCTTTCTGTTCTTTTGAATGGTTATCAGTGGATACATATGTATTTGAGATGGTGAATGGTTTTAGTTTTCTATTGCTGCAAAAATAGTGTCTTTGAATGGTATTTTGTAGCGATATTGTTGTTTCAAAATCTTGGAAAATCAAAAAATGTTTGTATTTTATGCATGCCTTTTCAAATCTTTTTGGTTAAAAGCATTTCAGTTAATTTCTATTCATTGAATATCATCCAAAGGTAGCTGCCACCTTGTAAAATAAGCAGAGAATCAGTTAGTTAATAGTTTGTTCAGGCTAGTTCAACTGTGGTTATATTTGTCACCTTTGTGGGTGTAAGAATATAGAGTTAGGTGATAAAATTGTTAACCAACAGGTTGGCCGTATTCTGGGTGGCCTAGTTCTTCTAAAGGGTTCCCCTAGCTTCCTCTGGTGATTTCTCCCATGAGAAAGGATAAAGATGAAGAAGAAGAGGTTGTTGAGGATGGGTGGTCTCTTCCAGACCCCCTTTACCCCACTGATGTATGGGGTAAAAAGGATGACATGGATCCACCTCCTCCTTCTGTTGCTACTACTCTAGTTGCTTACGATTTTTATGTTGTTTCTGGATTTCTGGGTTGTGCCCATGTTTAGAGTAGCTTTTTTTTTGCTATTTTTCAGGCTCTGCCCGAGTGAATTTCGGGGAGTGATTTATTCCTCCCACCTTTTTTTGTGAATAGTGTACTCTTATATATACTTTAATGGAAATGCCTATTAAAAAAAAAAAAAACTCTTATAAATTTCGAATATCATTTAAGATCAAATCTTTTGACTGATTCTCTTCAAATTGGACTATTTTTCTTTTGATTTGATTTGATTTTACAAAACTAGATTGCACAAGTATGCTTATGATTTTGAGAATATGCTTAAAAAAACCATGAATAATGAAATGAAGAAATATATAGAGAAAGAACAATTAATGGAGTGTAATTAACAAAAGGTTGGAGAAAAAATTATATGGTTTGAAACTTTAACCGCAATAAAAAAGAAAATAATTTTGTTGTTTTTTTAAAATAATCAATTACATTTAAGGTAAACCAGAACCAATAGAAGATATAAAATTGTGTTCTCATTGAATATAACCCAATACTATATACGAGATAAATAACTAACGTTGCAATTGACCAAATATTGATATTGTAAAATATTTTTATAACTTTAGACATAGAAAAAAAATCACATCATTGGTTATTTGACTTTAATTTTGAGCTCTATTGATTGTGTTTTTATATTAATTTATGTATTGTTCTATGTGGTCTTTAGGAGACCTTGCCTATAATTGTGATAAGCGTGCATATATCATGAGCCAAAAAAGTAATATGACATTGTTAAAAATAGGTAATGCGATTATAGATTGTAAGCACAATTTCACACAAAAACCATGCTAACTCTTCGTTTCGTCTTGACAATCTCACAAATCTTATCTTCAATAATGTTAATGCAATGTTTGTAATAAATGAAAATAATGTTTGCATTTTTGAGTCTTAAGATACATCAACACATAAACCACTAAATAGCAAGAAAAAGTCTTTTAAGGTATCCACCCATTATTTAAGAGAGTCTTTTTATGTTTGCCAACTATAGCTTGTTTAAAACAAGTGTTTAAATACTTTTTTTTGCACACCTCTCACAAATGATCATCTTTCATCAGATGCAAATACCATAATTCACGAGTCATTAGATAATGCTTAAAGAACCTTTGACACTTAAATTTAATACCTAAAGAACCTTTGACACTTAAATTTAATACCTAAGATGAAAAGCAACAAAACAATTTTTATAGTAGTAAAAAATATAGGAAAAAGCTTTATTCTACTATAAGTGATAACGAGCAAGTTTTTTAAAGCACAAATAATTTAATTTATTTAGTCTCAACTTGTTTCATAAATATATTGGGAAGGCATCTAATGTGATCAAATCTCTAGCTCTTTCTCAAATGGGAGAACTCATTCAAATGGAAACATTTTGAAATGGTTTGATTATTCATAGGATGCAAGTATTGATACTTAAATGATATTTAAAGCACTTTTGATACTTAAATGCAATTCCTTAGATTAAAAAACAACAAACTTTTGATTGTAGAAATAAAATATAAAATGAATATTTCTACATAAGCAATAGTAATGAGATAAATAATTAAACCTCTAGTAAATATAAATGAAGAAAAGATTCAACATATACATTAAGGGTGGTCTTACTCATTTATTTTCAAACATTAAGTATACCATATTATGCATGCAATTAAAAATTATTATGCAATCAAATGATGCAAGTTTTTTTGTCAGCATGAACTTGCTTCTTCCTCCAACGAAATTAAGAAAAGACTATTAGAAATTGTGAGTATCATTGAAGACCAAATCTTTTGGTTCATTTTCTTCATATGAGACTTGTTTTCTTTTGATTTGGTTTGATTTTTTAAAACCAGATTGCATGAGCATGCTTATGATTCTAAGAACATGCTTAAAACAATTTTATATAAATAGATAGCAAAATTTATGAAGTGCAATAAACAAAGGTTGGGCGAAAATGACATAGTTTTGAAACTTAGTTGTAATAAAAATAAAACAAATTTGTTGGTTCTTTAAAATAATGAATTGAAATTTAAAATAAAATAGAACCAAGGTAATACATAAAATTGTCTTCTCATTGAATATAACCCTCAAAAAATATGATTGAAATGGCCAACATTACTATTTATTGAAATACTAATATTAGAAATTAATATCATAATTTGAGATATAACTTTTCTTTTCTCTCATTGGTTGTTTGACTTTAATTTTGAGTTTTATGAATTATGTAGATCTAGTAATTTATGTCAAATCTGTCCCTGCAAATTTGATTTAGATTAGTGAATAAAGAATCAAGATCTAATCTAAAAATGTATAATGCCAAAATAAGAATAGTAAAATACCATCGACCAAATTCATGGTTATGCAATTTATTTTGTTGGAAGATTCTATATCAAACCCATAAAAAATGTTAGTCATTCAATACAAAAACACAAATCAAAGAGATCTTAGGCTGAATCCTTTATGAATGAGAGCTATGATTAATAGTTTTTGTTCTACCACAATCATCTAAGACACGATCTGAACATCATTTCACCATGATCATCCAAGACACAGTCATCCAAGATATAATCTGAACATCATATCTTCTTCTTTGTTACAGATCTTAATTGATAATATAATGAACAGCATTTCTTCTTTGTTACAAACCTAAATTAATAATAATCAAAACCATGAGTACTAGGTATTATGATCAAACCATCGATAATTATACAATTTGCACCATAGAAAAGGAATCTTTGACAAAAAGGTAAAGGGGCGAGCACTCAAGATGCCCGTGACAGAAAAGCACAAAGCATTATGCAATAAAGTAGACATAATAAATGGTGATATCGACATAAAGCATAAAATAACTTTCAAAAAAGCGACCTTCACGTGGGGCGGTGCACCGCATTCTTATCTGGTTGTATTCGCAGACAACAAATTCTACCAGCACTGTTATAAATTCACATCTTTCCCCTGGCAATTTCAAATTCATTGAAGTTTAGCCCTGGTTTTGGGTTTCAAATGATCAAAAGGCGAGCACTAGGCTTCAGTTTTTGAGTTGTTTTTTCAAATTCAAAACATGGCATCTGCTATGGTTGTTCTTGTTGTTTCTAACCATGTTGGGATGATGACACAACAGATACACAAGCAGGCTTCATCTGTGCTAAACCTCAGAAGGCTTTTTGAATGGATGAACAAGACTCTCCGAAAAACAGAGATTCAAAGTGCACACGAGGGGTTCGTGAAAAGCTGGCTGCTGAATGTTGTGGAGATTGCTTTGGATGCAGAGGGCATACTGGACGAATGCGGTATTGAATCTCAAGGTACAGATAATGGAAACCCTCAATCCTGTTGTGTCTTTGCTTTCACTTGTTCTCAATTAATCTATCATTATCAAATGGGACGTTGGATTAAAGTGGGGAAAGATAGAATGAGATCAATTATGGGAGATGCAGGGGAGCTCAAGCTTGTTGGGGGTTTGATTCATTCAGATCAGGGCTTTATGGGTACAGCGCAGTATGTAAAGTGGGGGAGAGCAAGTCTAATGGAGAGTGATTCGAAACCCGTGGCTATTGAGCCCAAGTTTGAAAATGCCCTTAGCCTTCTGGATGGCCACGTGGTTTCAGTCATTGTTTGTGTTGGAATGGGAGGTACGGGGAAAACTTTTCTACTGCAACATGTCTTCAACAGAAGAAAGGACAGGTTTGAGAAAGCAATCGGGCTTTCTGTTTCTCAGACTTACTCTCTTCAAAAGTTGCAAGCTGCTTTCGCCTTGAAAATAGGTTTGAATGAGGTCGTTAAGGGAAGGGTAGATGAGGTGCAGGCAGCAGAGTTGATTCATGACTGCCTAAAAAGCAGAGGGTCTTTGATTGTGTTGGATGATGTGTGGAGGGCAACTAGGGAAGCTAGCTTGGTATTTGCACTCGACCTTCCAGCTCGGAACGACACACAGTGCAAAATTGTGGTGAGTGCACGAAGCAGAGATGTGTGCAGAAGGATGAATGCTTCTGATTATCAAGTGCAACATATGACAGATGAAGAGAGTTGGAAGCTGTTTTGTGCTTTTGCCTTCTCTCACTGCCAGCAAAATCAACCGCCACATCAACTTGAAGGGATTGCTCGTCAAATCGATGGGGAATGTGCGAGATTGCCCATGGAAGATTAAACAGTGGCAGCGTCTCTGGTGGGAAAGAGATTGTCAAGGGAATGAGAATCCAAATTGGGGCAGCTGAGAGCGGCATCTTATATTGAGGATCCAATTATGCAGATTCTCAAGTTGAGTTATGATTCTCTCTCTGCCCATCTTAAACCTTGTTTTGCATTTCCTTCTTTCCCGAGGATGAGGAAATAGATCTCAAATATCCGAGAGTTGCTGAAAAATACATTCCTCAAGCGAGTTTCACGAACTGTGTTTGGTGCAGAAAGCAAGCTAGATAAATTGTTCAAATTGCATGATTTATTGCTTGATTTGGCCATTAGTATATCAAAAAGAGGACCAGCTAGATATTGGATGGAGTTATTGCTTGATTTGGCCATTAGTATATCAAAAAGAGGACCAGCTAGATATTGGATGGAGTTATATATGTCATCTTCACAAGTTCTGGTTGGTACAGAAAGCAAGTGATTTTTGGTCATCTAGATAAAAATTTTATCTTCAAATTGCATGATTTATTGCTTGATTTGGCCATTAGCAAATGTGCATTTAGTGTGGAGGAATCAAATGAGTAGCAGGTTTTGTAGGATTTTGTTGGGTAAGAAAAACATTGTTAATGGCAAGCAACAGGGCATATTCTGCCATGTTTTTGTACTCTATCATCCTCACAAAATAGAGGCATTCAAAATATTCCAGCAATCTTGCTTAGCGAGGTGACAAAACTATGAATTTTGTATTGAGTTCCATTCACATCTAGTCATTGCCCACCTGTGTTGGAAATTTTAAGCTCCTCGGAGTTTTGAATTTAAGGGGGACACAAATTAACCATGTACCAGAAGCTGTAAAAAATAACAAGTCTTCGCTTCCTTGACATTTCTGGGTGCAAGAATCTAGAACGGTTGTCTCAGTGGACGGGTGAACTTAATTGCCCAGAACATCTGAATATATGCAAATTTGAGGACCGATGCCAAGGGAATATCAAAGCTTGTTTCTTTATCAGTACCGAGATTAGATTTCTACTTCAAACTATCTGTTTAAGAGAATGAATTCTTAAATCTGGAACATTTTTAAACTATCTGTTGAAGAGAATGGATTCTTAAATGTAGAACATTTTGTCAATTTGATCAAACTATTTGTTGAAGAGAATGAATTCTTAAATCTGGAACATTTTGTCAATTGGTCGAACTATCAGTTGAAGAGAATGAATTCATAAACTTGGAACATGTTGTCAATCTGATCAAACTATCTGTTGAGGAGAATGAATTCTTAAATCTGAAACATATTTTAAATTGATCAACCTCCATGAAGTGACTATAGATATTAAGGCTGAATTAAAAAGTTGGAGTATGTTTCAATTGATCAACCTCCATGAAGTGAGTCTAGATATCAAGGCCGAATTGAAAAGATGGAATTCTTGCCTCGACAATATCCAATGTGATCGCAGATTATGCTGATGTATGTAATCTTCCGCACCTATTGGAGAAAATGTTAGCTATGAAGAATCTTGAATTCCTTAGGCTGGATTGTTTTGCAGTGCCAAAATGAATCTATGGCTTCTCAAATCTGATGCAATTGCACTTATGCAGCTGCCATTGTGCCAGAATTAGATGATGGAGTGGGCCTCACCTTGAGGTACTGTATGTATATGACTTTCACAATCTGAAGAAAGTTCCACATTGATTGGAGATCCAGAAAGTCTTAAACCCAAATATATTAGAGAAGGGTAGGGAATTCAGGAATACAATGAAAGCCAATAACCCCAATGTCTCCATTCTCCTCTAAGGAAATAGAGCTTGAATAGTTGGTAAGTGAGCTTCTTCTCCTGAGAGCATTCTAATGCAGAATGACTTAAAGTATTTTTATAATCTCCTTCCACAGTCTAGATTATCACCTCATAAATTATTTCATAAACATAAAGAATTTAGCCATTATTTTAAACCTTACAAAATGTAGGCAACAGATTAATCTGGAAGTGTTTGAACAGAGCCAGGAACATGTGTCCATGCAAACAGAGTGCTTGTGAAGAGGTACATATTACTATCCAAATATCAATTAATGAGCAAAGATCTCTTATAGATCCATTTATTTTTGTGAACATATGAATCAAACACCTTAAGCAAACTTCACATAATAGTGAGTTGTACTTTGTTCAATATGAATTTTTAGAAGGGTTGTATGCTTATTTTCTGATTTATAAAATTAAAGGGAAAAAGTGTCGAGGTTAAAAAAATTGTTGCATATGAATTGAAATGTTAATGTGTGTAATTTTTAGGTTTTTATTGTTGAAGTTAAATGTTGCTTTGCAAATTGTGCAAAGGGGTTTGGGCAGGATGCTGTAGATTTTATTACTTCTTATATTTTTGTCATACGTTTTCAAAGACAAGTGTCCTCCATGATTACAGACAAGTGTCCTGCAGAGCAAAGAATGCATACAGATGTTCTTTTCAATGAAACAAATGTGCAGTGTAGTATGAAGTTAAAATGTGAGTTTTGTTTTTCAAATAGAACTTTCAAATGACTGTGACCAAGCTTTGAGAACATTTAAATAGGCTTTATACTTTTAGCGACTGCGGCCAAGTCCTGAGAGTTCTTTAACAAATTAAGAGATAAATATCATCGGTTGGCTTCCGCCCAAGGTGAGTATACATTTCTTTTCAATCTAACTGCGTAATTATTTTTGCGAGAGACTTTTGTTGTTTTTGTTTGCCAAACCCTAGGAGAAGCTTGGTCTTGATCATCGGCCAATGAAATTTTATGACACTGTATAAAACAACCGCAAAGGCAGTACCTTTTGGGACAAAGCCAGCGTTTTTTTTTTTTTTTTGGAAGATTATATATTGTGTTTTGCTTGTGCAAAAATGGGGTTTTCTTGAGCGCAATGAGCATGGGAGGATAGAAATTTGTTTTGAGGCGGATTTTAGCTGGTCGCTGGTTTGTTAGAGTTGGTAAATAGTGCAGTATAATTGCTAAGTATTAGCTTTGTGTTCTCCTCAATCTTCAATCTTTTTATTTCTTTATTATTGTTACAGGACAGAGTTTGCACAGGGGGTTTTTATCCACATTTTTCTGTGTAAATTATTCTCTTGTTGTCTTCATTAGATACCGACTCATTAATTGTAGTTTTTGGTCTTGTCTTATGATGCACATTCACCTTTGCCTGTAATCTCAACATTCAAATAAAATACCAAAACAAATAGACAGACACTCTTTGTTCTTTGTTATAAACACATATAGAGAAGAAAATAAGAATAACTTCATTCCATTCGAATATTTTGACAATCACACATCAATTCTGTGACATTATTATTTCAAATTTTGGCCTTCTGTTGGACCTTCTCTAAACTCTGAAACTTGTCCCTCCTTGCACAGTAGCTGTTCCTTAATCCCATATATTCCTTCTCATGCAATGTCATGAAAGTCACTTAATGTTTTTCAATTCCTCATACAAATTCGTTCAATCTTATTTTAGTAAACCTGTACGCTCCCCCTTATATCTGCAATATTTAATGGACTCTGTTTTACAGTCAATCCATTCCTTCTCTTGTGCGTACCCCTATTGCTGCATTAAGTCTGTTTTTTCCTTTTGGTCTGCTTTTTCAGACCACTCCGCTTCCAAGTTCCAACACGCACAGGAGCTCTCACTTGCGCAGGTCTTCTTTCTACGCATTCCCCTGTTCCTCACATTCTATGCAGTCATATCTCTATTTCTTTTTGTCAACTCATTGCCCCTAGGCCAATACCAATCTCGATGCCCTGACTTGTGGTTGCCACCATTCACTATGCAGCCACCCAAAATACTCTTCTCCCTTTTCTACTATATTTTCTTTCCCTTGTGCCTTTTCAGTTCTCTGCAAATGTAACCTTTTTTGTCTTCCTTATGACTTTTAGCGTCACTGGGAGCTAAGTCGGCTTAAACACGCATGGTATTATTTTGTTTTGGCAGGTCAATATCCAATTGACAAAAGTAAAGCTCTGTTCCAAAACTCCCACTTTTATGCAAGCTGTGAGGATGTTGGGAAAGGTTAGCAAATTTGCATTTGCTTGAAAAGTTCTTGAGACAACATTACTCGGAGACATTTCTGTGAAAGCATTTTAGTCTAGGCAACCATGACCCCAAGAAATTTAAAAGGTTTGGGCGCTGAAGGAGAGATGATAATTGAAAACAAATCAAAACCAAAATAAGAATATTAAGTTTTTAACTGCAGCAATACTTAAATAAAAGTTTATCAAGTTATTAATGTACCACTAAAATTAGAGTTTTATAATCTCCATCATATCCCTCCAAATCTGAATGGCAAAATTCTTCATTTTAATCCCAATTCCAATTTATCTTGCTTCCATAGGTGTTCTGCTGGGTGATAGCTTAATTTCACCAGTAGATTATGTGGTAAGCTTTCACTAAATGCAGCACATCAAATGTACCATGTTTTTTTTTCAGATTATTTTCTACCTTGTGATGATATGACCAGCTGTCTAACTAAAAGTTATGAATTGACAACTTTCATGGGGACCTCTACTTAAAGCTATGTAAAGACTGGATGCTGAAGTCACTGGAGAGACCAAAAGGTTAAGATAATGCATTATTTTCAGTCACAAGCCTCCTCTTTTCTTTAAAAGGAAAACAAATACTATCAGTTCAGCCAAAATACCACTCCTTCCAATTCAAACTATTTTCTAAATGTAATTCTTACACTTGGCCTCCCAAATGGACATGTGTTAATTGTCTCTTTTGTTAGTTTTTTCTTCATACTATGAAAGGTTTAGTTCTTTTCCTTTCAGATCTTCTAATATCTATTCTTAGCATATTGTACATCTTCACTGGTATTGACCTACTCTATTCATATGTGGGCATTAATAGATTTCCTTCTTTCGTTGCCTCAGAATTGCTTTGAAAATGTAGCAACAGCTAGAAATGGAAGATCATTCTAATGCCACATATACATGGGGTGATTTGGAATCTCAAATTCAGGCAGATAGCAATGGAGTAGTATGTTTAAAAATTCAAGTACCATGTCATTCTAATGCCACATATACATGGGGTGATTTGGAATCTCAAATTCAGGCAGATAGCAATGGAGTAGTATGTTTAAAAATTCAAGTACCATGGATACATGGCTAAAATGATCATAAAACCATCAATGATTGGAAATATTTTCTTGTTTCATACATAACTTTTACAATTTCCTACTCGACGATTCCTCCAATGAAATTGTATCCTCAGCAACAGTCTCGCTAGAAAGATTATCTAGTAGGACTTCTCATCACTACATACAATATCTAACCTCCAACAAGAAAAATGGGCAGATTAAACCATCAAGTTATTCAGGATTTTTCAGTGTAATGAACAGACCCATTCGCAAGAAACTCAAGATCGGTCTGTCATATGTAATGTAAGATTACTTTTTCATGTTCCTTTACTTCATCATTTTTCAGCTATATCTACTGACTTCGAAATCCATGAACATCAATTAGTATTTCAATGGACGAGAAAGATTGTTAAAGTACTCAAGCATAGATTTTTTATCTATTTTTAACTTCTTTGAGGCCAATAAAATTTCATTCTTTATAATTAACAGATCTTTTATAAATAACATGTATGCTGAATTTATTTATCAGATGGGATGAATTGCTGGGCGTTGTTTTCGATGCTCTGGCTATTGATTTCATGCAGAGTGCAGTTGATAAGGTAAGAAAGTTTGTCTGGTGCCAATAAGTTTTTAAATTAAAATGTGAGTAAAACTTTGCATTATCAATATGTTTCGCTCAATTTGGCAGCTGTTTATATGCAGATCACTCTGATGTAAACAAATAGCAGATTAAACAAACTATGCTGCCTACTCAAGCTGTCCTAATATGACAAAAACACATATCTGCATAGATATTTCTTAGTCAAGTATTACTAGAATGGTGAAACCTTACGTGATCATGTTTCGTAGGTGAATCGACTGTCCTGCTCTGCATTTCCTAATTCCTATCTCGTTTGCTTTCACATTGACTTGCATTACATTCATTTTCATGATAAAATTAGGACTTCCAAGTGTACATTTGGTTAGTAGTTCCAAGTGTACTTTACCATGCATTCTCGAATTAAAATCATGTCTTCTTATAGAAAGTTTCACAAAAATATCAAAATTTTTCCCACTACTGTCGTGTCCCCTCATTCATAGTAGAAAGAATTGAATTGATATTCTTTTTTTATCATATCATATGTAAAATCATATTATTATAATTAAAAAATGATATCATACTATTAATTTACACTTTATATTGATTAATGTTATTTTAATTAACAATTTACAAAGATATATATATATACACACCATAAACAAGATAGAGTAATTAGTTCGATCTTCCCAAAGTTGGGTGACTATTTGAATCGGTGGGGTGACTGAATGTCACCCACGTCAGACTTGGGAGGGTCCCGCTAGACAAAAGATAGCGCCCCTTCCTATTGGAGCGTTGCCAGGTGAACCATTGTGGCCCTCCACCCCGATTGAAGGCGATGATAACTGTTGTGTATAACATTAATCAAATGGAGCGCATTAATATGATATTAATTTGAGAGACAAATTAGATAAACAATATTAAAACGATAATAGTGTTAGACATGGTGTATAAATATATATCTGCACATTAACTCAGGAGTACATAATACAATTAAATTTAGGCTGCACAAAATATTGTAATGGTGTAACTCCATATGATGTGAATAATATTAGGAATAATAATTTAGTATAATGGAATAATGACAATAAATGGTTAATACAGATACAAAGATACTAACAGAAAATGTTGATGATAACAACATAATACAAGGCTTTAATGTAATATAATGGAATGTGATAATTAAATAAGATATAATGGAATATTACAATGTGATGAATTGAATAAATATAATAAATGATTCATTGTAAATGAGGGACTCTCTTAAGTATGCCACTCCACAAGGCATGCCTAACACCTACCACATGGAGTCAAGAGGAATGAAGCATCTGATCTTGGGCTTAAGAGAGAAGGTGGTTGTGATGAGGGGAAACGGTGATAGAACACCTCACTGGGTACGTTACTCCATGATGGATGCCTAACACCTGCCATATGGAGCCAAGGGGGATATGGTATTTTGCACTTGGGCCTAGGAGGAATGGTTTTTTGGACACCCTATCCAACTAATGGACTAAGGAAATTGATTAGTAATTGACTTACAAATTGATTTTATATAATAATCTGATTTCATCTAGAAAATATAATAATTTGATTATATCCAACAATTATAATTTTAATGGTAATTATGGGTCAGGGGTCTAACTCGATTGGCGAGAGCTTCTAGTGGTGAAGCACGAGGTCACAAGGTCTAGTCTCCCCTAGCCCACGTGGTATTGGAAGACGTGTTGGGCCAGCGTCACGTTAAAAAGTTTACCCAACGCATTGCAGTTTATAGGGGGTGCTATAAAAAACATTCTAACGGTAATTAATATATCATAATTGATATCAATATTATTTCACATATGTTCTCTAATTTTGGGGAAGACAGTATACAAAGGTACGCCTATAAAACTCAATTACCTATTTATAGATTTGGCCAAATTTAGGTTGATTTAAAGTGTAACTAATTAGGGAAAATTACAACTACTCTATTCAACATTGCAGGCGTTATCAAGGTTTTTATAGAAATAAAAGTAGTAGTTTCATAACAAATGGGTAAAATGTATTGTTGGTTATTTAAACGTTGAATAATTTCGTAGTCACTAGTCTGCTTAAAGTCATATTTTTGGATAGATAACTTGTTCATATAGAGTTAGTAACAATAGCAGTCTTTTCTTTGGGTTGTTTGGAATCCCTCTCCTCCATGAGAGAACATATACTACAAAAATAAATATGAGGTAACACTATAGTTTAATCATAAACAAGTGAGACAAATTCCAATGAAGGAATAAGATCATCTGTCATTTTGAAAGAAAAATCAGATCAACATTCTATTATCTCTCTCCCATTTTCTAATGAGCCACGACATTCTTATAGTGTCATTGCTACGGGTTTTGCATATATCCATGGCTTGCTATTGCCGCCTTATGTTTGCTAAGTTACATATTCTCTGTATGATTAGAAGTTTTCTATTGGCTTTCTGTTTCATGTTCTCTAGTTGCTGATTTTTAGTGGCTACCTTGGCACCATTTTTTTGCATTTGATGGGCATATTGTTGAGCACCATGTACAATAACTTGATTGTTGGTTTTCTATGATAATTGATTTATTCAGATTTAAGTGATCTCATTCAGAGGTTACACTTGAGCCTCATTGTGGCAAACAACTGAGGATTCAAGCCTGAGAGATGAGGGATTTGACGTTACTTGCTTAGGCCCTAGTCATGACTTTGTTGCAGAGCTATGTGATCATTCAGTGTTATAGTTGCTGATTTTTAGTGGTTACCTTGGCACAATTTCCTTGCATTTGATGGGCATATTGTTGAGCACCATATATAATAACTTGATTGTTGGTTTTCTGTGATAATGAGTTTGGATTTGTAGTTCGAGAAATATCTATGATTCTTAAACTAGAAGTTTATAATAGACTCTGATTGGGCTACTATGTTGATAGTTGATAGTTGTTTGTATATGATGGTTGCAAATATATCTGCTTTTCTTGGTAATCTAATCATGATTTTTGACAAAACAAATCAATCACTAAGCATTGAAACACACAAGGTGAGAAATTTAATCATATATTACTCGATATTCCAAATGGAGATATTACAATATGCAACATGCAGGTCTAAAGTAGATTAATTCAACTTAACCTCCTTTTAAATTGTTTGTTTTTATTTTAAAAAAATTTGATGTGCATGATGAAGTAAATTGTGTTAATTTTAGTACTTTCAAATTAGATGAAACTCAGAAAATCAGAATTTGTTTCTAACTAGGTTAATTAGATTTATTGGTTTTCAGATTTAAGCATAGTAAGAAATGAATGCAAAAGAGACAAAACAAAGTTACCCTGAGAAAACTTCCTAGGAGGAAAAACTCAGCCAGAAAAGATCCTTAGATCTGATTATGGTTTTAGATTCAATTGACAATTACACACTTATCTGGAGTATAGAAGTTGTAGTCACAAGGAAGATGATATAGAAGACTACACATCTAGTTTGTTGATAGTGATCATGATTTACAGTCCTTCTAACTTGTCTTGCTGTGCATGCACCTTTCAACTAGTTCACAGTCCTTTGCTTGAGCCTTCAATGGAGATCCCTGTCTTTGATGATAAGTTCGCTGTGTTCACCAATTAGATCTGCACATACATGGAGTTCATTGTGATCACCAATTAGATCTGCACATACATGGACTTCGCTGTGACCTAACTGATAATCTGCTGCCTATGAATGAAGTTCGCTGTGATCTGCTGCTTGCAAAGGAGTTCACTACCCAAGAAGGATATATTTCGCATTTACTTGAAAATTGCATTGATTATATTATGAGAGGTATATGTCTTATTTATAGGAGAGCAACCACTCCTAATCAAGTTGGCTTATGATGAATTAATAACCTTTAATTTATTTGCATCACTTTAACCAAAACCCTTTATTAGATAGGGTCGGCCCTATTCATGTAAGCATGTTATCTTGCACGTAGCGTGGAATTGAGGAGTAGTGTGGTGTCAAGGAGTGCGTGATGTATAGGGCCCAACCCTAAAAGTGGCGTGTGGGATGAGAAGGGCCCAACCCTAAGAGTAACGTGTGAGAGGAGAAGGGCCCAGCACTTGGTGGATTCCAATGTTGCCTTAAGACAATTGGAATCCGCATTCTACCTAGTTACAATCAACACTCCCTCTTAACTAGGGAGAAAGATAATCTTACAACCTGGTTACAAGATTAGGGCCCAACCCTAAGTAATACATACAATGTTTAAATTGTAATTTGAACTTAGCTGTCAACTTCAAATATACCTGAGAGATCACAACAAGTAGCCACAAATAGTAGCCCATAGTATCCATCTTGTACTGCCTGTGGAGAGTGGATGCACACTTGCAAGTCATGAATACATACACAATTATTCATGCACATCATGAAGTCTTTCCATGCCATCAATTGCGTATATCCATCATACATTGTCTTTACTTCAATCTTCTCCCAAAGAAGAATGTAACATCATAATCTTCCATCTTGCACCCAAGCATAGAGTGGAGCTACATAATCATAATCTTCCAGCTCGCACACAAGCATAGACTGGATCCACCTTACATTGCCCGCAGAGGGTGAAGAGGATCTTTTCTACCATCTTACATTGCTCGCAGAGGATGGTTACCAATTACACTTCTCCTTGAGAAGATTCCATCTTACATTGCCCGTAGAGGATGGTTTAACATTTACAATACCATCTTACATTGCCCGCAAATGATGGTTACTAATTACACTTCTCCCTGAGAAGTTTACAATACCACCTTACATTGCCCGCAAAGGGTGGTTGACACAACACAATGTATCACAGAGGTTGAGACTCCCTCTCAACCAAGGCGGTGTTCTCTATAGCTCCAAGTCTATCTCAAGTTTCAAGAGACTTGGTGAGAACATCTGCAACACAGGATTGTCCTGCCATAAAACACTGAATTGTCAGGTATCACTATACAATTCTAATAATAAATCAAAACAACATAACAAGAATTTTGAGAAACCACACTGCTTCTCTTGATGCAACACTTGCAACAATGTATTTAGCTACAATAATACTTAATGCAACTGAGGACTGTCCCTGTAGGTCCAAGAGATCACAGCGGGTGAATGCTTGAAGTGTTTTCCTTGTCCGTAACACTTCTTGACCAATCTGAACCTAAGCAGCTTCAGCCCATAATCAATTATGTCTTGCAAACATCAAAATATGTTTGCCTGCAAAAATATGCTTAGCTGAAGCACTTGCCAATCAACCTGCCTCAATTCAGATGAATCTGCAAGATCATAGTTGGCTGCAGACATACTCAACTTCTTCAAGTTAGTTTCCATACATGTTTATAATCCATATTTCTAACGCAACAATAGAAAACTTGACTTAGAATAATTTCATTAGATCCTTGCCACACTTCTAACCTAGAAGTAATGCATTTTAGGTTTAGATCTTCTATCTCAATTCTGAGCTAATTCTTTCTTATATTAAATCATGAGACTATCTTTATGTCAGAGTTTGATCATCAGAATTAACATTTCAAATACTTTTAAGGAACAGGTTAGAATCTTTACAAAAAGCTTAGGCTTATCAAATAGTCTTTCATACCAAGAGTTTTATTGAAGGTCATATGGATCCCTCTTAATCCTCAATATCAGTCTGATAGCCAAGCATCATAGATCATAATTATTCATAAACAAGGATGAGAAATGCCAACTTCACCTTTTATGAATTGGACCCATGGTGCAATTATGATTAGGACATATCCTCAAACTTCTTCTAATTGAGTGAGAAGATCCTTATGCCTTACTTCAAAGCTCCCTCTGAAGTCACATCAATCCAAGCTTATAGATTTATGATGTCAGTAAGGCCTTGCTCCTCGACATACATCACCTACTATATGAGGTTATATAAAAATGACCTTGGGTGAGGATCACAACATTCATGATAAGTTAGATGCGTTCTTTTAACAATATAACCAATGATCCATAGAATGCTGAGACAATACTTTATATGACACAAATTAAAAGAGTCAGCCTGTAACATATAACCTTGAAAACTTGTACATCACCATACTTCACACTTCATGATAGTAAATACTCAACTAAAAAGTCAGTTTTATGTAACTATTATAGAATCATTCAATTGATAGTCAAAAACTCAATCAGATCATAGGTGAGGAAGTACTGATAGAATGTTTACAAGAAGTATACTTACCAATGAAGATACTAACCAAGCAACGATAGTGAGAGCCTATACTTCCATGAATCAATAGTAATTAGTAAGCTACAGTATATAATAAAATAATTCTGATAAAGGATTTCAAATCAACCTCTAGATATCCAACAACAAATACAAGCATTGAACAATAAATTCCTAACTCACTTATTTATGGCATTAATGAATACTTCATTTACTCAATTAGCAGCGATACTTATGTAACTGGCTTATTTTCCCTTACGCACATAGATAAAGGCACACACAAATTAAACGAAGTTCAAAACAAAGAGGAAATATTCAAGTTCGCAATGTCTTTACAAATATATGAAGTTCAACTTTTCTTCTTTGTTTTGATCTCACTCATTGGAACAATTAAGCACTGGATATTTAATGTGGGCATACTTCCATATTTAATTGATCAGGTCACAGACAGGCACGTACACAAAATTTCTCCTACTAGGTTTAGGTCTGTTTTAACCATAATTTAATCTATTTCAAAATACTTATGACTTCAATTAATTTATCAATTATTGATAAGTAAATTGTTCATTTACCATACTAGAGAACTAATTATATCATACTAGATAATTAATTTTATCATCCATAATTCTTAATGCAAGTGTCAACCTACATTACTACTTCAGTTCTAAGGAAGAAGGGGATGGCTATGTTACCAAAGCGCTCAGAGACCAAGATACAATAGGCTCCCTCAAGGTTTACAGTTCCAAGCCTTTACCCTATCTTGGGATTATACCCTCAAAGTTTACGGGATGCTAATCCTTACCCTATCTTGGGAATCATCCTATTGATTGGATTTAGACTGCCCCCTCTTTGGAAACAACTCCATTCTCAACTTTCTTAAATACTGACAGTAGAACAAGTATTAGGCTATAAGTATACTAACTTGTCATGTATTATGATTATATATGAAATTAAGTATAACTGTCATACATATTGCAGTCCATATTAATAATATTATTAAATTCTACATAAGATCATCATTAGGTATCATATATTAAGCATGCACTAAGCACATCCCCATGCATACCACCTAGGACAAAGATGTTACTACCTGTAACTTAAAAATAGTTATGATCCGATCCGATCCGAGGTGATATCACTGGACGCTTTGATTTCTTTCCTTTATGTCTCTCAATATGAGGGAGAGGTCACACCTCATCATGTATGTTCTTTGGCAAGAGACACACCCTTTCACAATCAGATCTGCAACTCTTATTTAAATCAGATCTTAACCACTACATAAAGTTGCAACCAAAAATAATAAGCCCTTAACAACAATCTTAATTAACCAAGCATCTTCTTATAATATTCGGTTTAACAAGGACTAAAATAGAAGATTCGTTCATTTAACATTTAACATTTTCATTGTTATCAAAGTCGTCTTATTGAGAGATCCTTATATTTACAAACATGTCACCAAAGAAGGAAAGGACAAGAGACTGAAATTACATGATTAAATCTGATCGCTGGTTAGTACGAACCTATCTCTGATATTTCCATCAAGCCTATCTTCAACTTTCAGCCCCATTAACCTGACCTGTGAATGAGACAACAATCTGGAAATAAAGGAGTACTAATTCTGAAAATTGAAAGTTGATCTAGCCTATAGCTCTGTTACCATATTAATTTTAGTACTTTCAGATTAGATGAAACTCAGAAAATCAGAATTTGTTTCTAACTAGGTTAATTAGATTTATTGGTTTTCAGATTTAAGCATAGTAAGAAATGAATGCAAAGGAGACAAGACAGAGTTACCCTGGGAAAACCTCCAAGGAGGAAAAACCCAGCCATAAAAGATCCTCAGATCTGATTATGGTTTTAGATTCAATTGACAATTACACACTTATCTGGAGTATAGAAGTTGCAGTCACAAGGAAGATGATATAGAAGACTACACAACTAGTTTGTTGACAATGATCATGATTTACAGTCCTTCTAACTTGTCTTGTTGTGCATGCACCTTTCAACTAGTTCACAGTCCTTTGCTTGAGCCTTCAATGGAGATCCTTGTCTTTGATGATAACTTGTGATCACCAATTAGATATGGAGTTTGCTGTGTTCACCAATTAGATCTGCTTATACGTGGAGTTCGTTGTGATCACCAATTAGATCTGCACATACATGGAGTTCGCTATGACCTAACTAATAATCTGCTGCCTATGAATGAAGTTCGTTGTGATCTGCTGCTTGCAAAGGAGTTCGCTACCCAAGAAGGATATATTTTGCATTTACTTGAAAATTGCATTGATTATATTATGAGAGGTATATGTCTTATTTATAGGAGAGCAACCACTCCTAATCAAGTCGGCTTATGATGAATTAATAACCTTTAATTTATTTGCATCACTTTAACCGAAACCCTTTATTAGATAGGGTCGGCCCTATTCATGTAAGCATGTTATCTTGCACGTAGCGTGGAATTGAGGAGTAGCGTGGTGTTAAGGAGTGCGTAATGTATAGGGCCCAACCCTAAGAGTGGCGTGTGGGATGAGAAGGGCCCAACCCTAAGAGTAGTGTGTGAGAGGAGAAGGGCCCAACCCTTGGCAGATTCCAATGTTGCCTTAAGACAATTGGAATCCGCATTCTACCTAGTTACAATCAACAAATTGACATACTTGTTTTGGAGACATTGCACACACATCCCTAGCACAGACTTGATAAAACTTGTAATGCATTATTAACATAGTCAATAGTGTAATTACGTTGCTTTGAAATGCCACCAATCATTGTCTACATCAAACATTTTTCACCTTGGGTTTGCAGATAGAACTGGATTGCATCTAAATATTGGAGTAGTCTTTCTAATCTTGGTATTGTATTAGCTTTTAAAAAAAAATCACAGTGACAAATTGGCCTTCCAAATTCATCATTAACATTAAACTTGATTTTCCCCTATCAATCTTCTGGCCAATTTTTTGTTCATAGTGCATGTTTCTCAAATTTGTTTCTCATTTGAACTATCAAAACCAATTTGCATTATAAATGTGCCTAGAGAGATAATCATGTGTGAAATGGGGAAACTAGAGGAAAGTGCTCTTTTGTACGGTAAACATATTTTCAGCTTGAACTACACTGATACTGAACTTGTTTGTTCCAATATAGTTTCAGCTTGAACTGCACCGAACTTGTCTATGGCATGAAACCATTGTCTGCAGTCTAGATTAAAACAAGTTCTAGACTTCTCTGAGTGACTAACGCCAACAATGAGTTGAGTTATTCCTACAAATATGTCATCAGCAAAATAAAACAACCACACAACTGTCCTTGCACTCCTTGGCAGGAACTTCGCTGCCCTACAACACTTGTTTATAGAAAGTTTTTGAAATACAATTCTAGTAGAGCATTTAATACTATTTTATGCATTTTTATGTCTTATATATTGATGGTGTACTCATTTTTTTCTTTTTTATGCTAGCGGTCATTTTTTCTCCATGTTACCCCCCCTCATCCTTTTAAGGAGAATTGTTTTTAATCTATCCTAAGTCTACCCCCTTCTAGTGATTGACCACAAAGTGATTTATAATTGTTAATTTTTAATTTTAAAATCTTGACACAATTATATCAAAAAATATTTGAAAGCGTGTGAACATATCATGGCTTCTGTAATGCCCCACCAGGAAACCCCGAAGGGATAAGCCAAAACACACGAATAGAGAGCAATAATTTTTTTTTTTTTTAAAGTTACACCACATAAGATACAACAAGATATCAAAGATTCAGATTACATAGCGGAAGACCACAACTAACACCTAAGAAGTTTCCCAACGAGATTACTTAAAATCACAATTCTCTTAACTCACACAATTAATCCAATAAGTTGATTATCTTAAAAACGAGATAATTCTTAATCAGGATAATTTCTTTCAAAAGATGGAAATATAAATCACAAGCAAAGATTCATCCATTAAGATCTATTCATAATCTTCATTTAAGCTTTACATAAAAATACAAGCCATACATCTAATATTCTAGCACACTAGAATTTCATCATAAACATATGAGATCTTTCAAGCATACTAAATTTCCTTAGCAACTGAATATATTCCATTACTAAGTTACGTTCTTTCATATTCCAATTTAATACATTTTAAAAGATGATTGCATACATGCATCTACAATAAATCTCATCTAAACCACTTATGCATTCGATCAAAATGGCACTCAAGAAGAGACTAAATATAAGCATTTAAAGTTAATTCCATTTATCCACTTATCCATTCTAACATAAGCTAATCATACATGATAAAGCTGAATAAAGGAAACATAAGAGAATAACATCACATAACACCATAATGATCTCGGAGTTCACCCCTAAAGGGCTACATCTCCGGGTCTGCTCAACTGCAAGACCCCTCTGATAAATAATAAAGTTAAGAATACATGAGGTTACACCATTACAATCCGACCATCAAGGCGAAACATAAACAATATACAAGCGACCACATCAGTCAATTAATACATAAACGATCCTTGAAAAGGAAAGGATCCAGCTGAACATAATCAAAGCTAAAACAAAGGTCCAGGAGAGCATCCACAAACTGAGCCATCACCACCCAAGGTCAAACATGAAACCGATACTCACAAGGGCAGAGACAAAAGGACGACCCACAAAGGTACTCCTAACAGGACAAATGACAACACACTAGCGAACGTAGGGACAAGTGCCATCACACAACCTGGTACGGTTACCATGGCAGGTCTTCATAGGTCCCGACCCCATACACTGGGTTACCCTGACAACCTAATCCGAGCCTCCGGCCCATCCAAGCCTCATGTGGACCCACACATCCTCTCGTGAAGACAAGGATGGTGGTTTGCCATTTCAGGCCTTCTCACAGCATGTCGGGTCTATGTTAGCACTCGTCCCATGTGTGAGGCAAATTATCTTACTTAGAGATTACATTCTAATCTACTAATAGGTTATCACTTATTAGACTCACTTACGACGGGTTACCCGGCAGCCACTTTGGGCACGGCCCCCAATCGAAAGCCACTTTCCCATACGACACTAGACTATACTCAGACGAACTCAAAAACCAAGGAATAGACATGGTCAGACGAACGGAGTTCAAGATGGAGAAATCCACCATTTGGTCAAACACGATTCATCATTCGACACCCACACAAAGGGTAAGACCAAATACGACACTACCACAAATCAACAATCAACTCGGAACCGAGAATGAAAACAGGTACCCCAAGTCAATCCATACGACAAGGACCTATCAAACAAAGCACGACTTGCCATTTCATAATCAAAAGCGAATACAGAAATTAACTCGCATAGGCAATAATCGGAGAAGACAATATTTTCTCAAATTGATTTAAGCATAACAGATGATCCAATTCTCTGATTGCTCTAAGTTTTCAAAATGCATTGACGGGAAATCATCGTTACCAGGTGAGTACAATACCACAATCTACAACAGTACCATTGTCTATTTCTCAAACAGAGGGAAAATATAAATTAACTGTTCATTTTACTACAAGACCATATCAGTAATTAAACAATTTTCCCAAATGATACTTAACTAAATTTCCAAAAGCACCTCGTTAAAATTCAATTACCCAACGATAAAATATTTCACTTACTTCACAATTACTCAAATGATATGTTCTTGGATAATATTTAACATCATCACTTGGTAAATAATATCATATTTCAATAATTTTCCATTAACATAATATTCTATTTTATTTTTAAACAATACTACCTCAATTAGCCAAATACTCTAATCAACTAGGAGGTAAGATATAAATTTATTAATCTAAGATGAGTCCAAAATATAACCAATTAATAATTAATTGCGAGATTAGCAGTTCTAGAATTTAATTAGACAATGTGCACTAATCATAAAATGAAATTGACTGTTAATTAACATATTAATTCCACTATATAATTAATTAATGTCAAATTATCATTAACTATGATTATGCCACATTAATCCTAATTAAAAAAAAAATCTAATTAAAACTTAACATGAAATAATATTAACATATTATATATATATTTTTTTTGAACAATAAAAAAAATACATAAAAAAAAACATTCTTTTATAAAAACTAATAAAAAAAACAAGCATTTTAAGGGGGGCGGCGAGGGCCAGCCCACCTCCCAACGTGCGGCTGGGCGTCCCAAACCCCCGCCGCAGGGAATCACGCGGGCGACGCCACTGGCGGGGGTCGCAGGTTCCGCTGTGCCTTGCGGCCACCGCAGTGAGCTTGGGGTCCCTGCGAGTGGCGGACGAGAGTAGGGTAGGGGGGAGGAGGCGGGTGGAGCTCCGCTCCCCACCCTCCGAACCCCAACGAAACTTTGCTAAAATTTTAATTTATAAAAACACACAGTTCGCTCGCTCTTTTTTTTAAAAAAAAAAAAAACAACCATTCAAAGTTTGTCATAAATCTCGGTTAATAATAAGTTCCGGTTTACAAGATATATGTTTTGGCATCACATATATGATGAGTCTTCATCTCTCCAAACACTAATGGGTTTCAAACACCCAAGGAAAAAAATGGAGGTAAGACACAAAAGAAGAAAACCCCAAAACAAATTCCAGCAAAGCCCATATTGGGCCAAAAGAACCATTTTTTTTTTAAAAGATTGAATCTTTAACAGGAAGCATTTTGTTTTCTACCAACAGAATATGTTTCCATGGCAACAATGAAGAACAGTTAAGGTAATTCCTACCTTCATACGCATTCCTGGAAGAACTGAAGGAGAGCCCACCTGCTAGATCCAAAATCTCCTTCTTCCCAAAACCCCCAAATTTCATCCAAAAACTTTCTCCAACAAAATATTTTCCAAAAATGTCCCTCCTCCAAAATTTCCCAAAATTTAGGTTATATGGAAGAGTTGACCAAAATTCCATTTTTGGAATTAAAATTTTTATTTAAAAATAATCCTCAAAATTAATTCTTTTTTAACTATATCAACAATTAAATTGCTTTCCAATTCAGAATCAATTTTCTCATTCAACTGAAATTTAACCTTTCAAATTTAAAAAGCCAACAGAATACAATTAAATCTATTGCACTTAAATACAAAACTTTCTTTTCAACAGCATATCCAAAATGCATTTAATATTTAAATTAACTATTTAATTGGACTTGCTCCCAATTTAAAACGAGCAATCCAATATCGACAAAAATCGCATAACGAAATCCCGATTAATCAAGTCCATTAATCTCTAATGCACAAATACATATTTAATCAAAATAATTACTAAGGACTAATTAATCAATTTAACCATACACACCAAGCACGCAAACCGAGAAGGTCAACCAAACAGACGACTCGCAAACCCGAACAAAAAGGGATTACCGACGACGACTGACGATGCTCACCTGAGCACGACTAGGGTCAACTAGGGTCCTACGACCACCTAATCCAACTCTAAGGATTAAAAGAGGTACACTCAAACCTGCAAATCCAGGTGAAGACGACCCTCGCACTCATGCGGCGTTGTACCTGAAATCTCCTGCAACCAAGAGTCATACATGCATACATATATAAACTTAATGAAAGCGTTAGCCCGATATTAATACCACGAAATAGGAACACTTAACAACTTGCATACAACTAGTGTGGGACCCACATCAACAGCTATGCATTAAATCAAACATCTGACTATAATCATTATATAAGATAAACTAACCAAGATTAAACCGAGATTAGAAATTGATTAGGGCAGGGGTACTACAGCTTCTCTTGTAGAGAGTTTTAACATTGTAACATTAACAAAATTTATTGGATAATTTATTTGTTTGTATTGTTTTGTCTTTTATATACTATGGGTTTTCTTTGTAGGTTTTTAGGTTTGTATGGCTAATCATGACGATCCGTTTGCAATCATTGATGAAAATTTAGTTGGAATAGAATGTTGGCATGTTCCGCAAATGAGTTTTGTGAGTTTACTATTTTTAGATAGTAAAAGAGTTGGGATTTCCAAATTTCATTTAGAAAATTAGAAAAAAATTATATATCATGAATACTGATTTATAGATGAGAATTCAATAATATAGATGTTTCAAATCTTTTTAACAAATGTTTGTGCATTTTTATATTATCCTTTTTATCATATTAGATATTTTTCTAGCATCCCATTGGAGAAGGTTGTCATTTTATAAATAAGCATTTCAATTCCCTTATGCAAGATTAGAGAAGCATTGTTGCTCATCTTGAAATGGCTTTCAACCTCATTTAATAAATGTTTTATTGTAAAATTTAGATAAGTATTATTAATATTTTTTTGGTGGCATTCCCTTGTTCTTAATTCTTTAATGAGAACAAGCATACTTTTTTCAATATTCTAATTTGTTGAGTTGTAAAGCTAAAGGGATGAATAAAAATTATGAGGGATGAATAAAAATTATGGTAGGTTAGTGTATGCAGAAGATAATATGTATGCATACATATATATATATATACACCCGTGTATGTCTATGCATATATAGATGTGTGTATGTGTATGTGTATGTGTATGTGTATGTGTATGTGTATATTATATATGTGCACGTATGTAGACATATATACCTACATATTTGTATATAAATATATATGTATATCTACATATCTACAAATACATATACATATATGTTGGTTAATTTATTATGGCGTTAACAAGCCTAGTAATTAAAGACATCATCTTAAGCTATTTAGAATTATCCTTCACTATATAAAATAAAACTTATCCTTCAATTCAATATACTCTAGGTACTCAATTTTATGTATTTATCTTTCTATTTTAGATTTTTTCTTTCTTTCTATCTTGGGATTAATTTTGGCAAATCAAAGATCAGATTAATTCTCAAATTTTTTATATTGAGAGACATAACTACAATGGGAGCAAGGTGTAGATGTAATGATATTAAGATGTTAAACAAGAACTCTTTACAACCAACAAAATACAAAATTTAGTAAAATAAATTATAGAAAATCTTTGTTAGTTTAAAAGTAAAACAATTAATTAATGGTTGGTTGGTTTATTATGGTGTAAGCCTAGTAATTAAGGACATTATCTTAAGTCTTAATTCATAGTTATCCTTTACTCCTTCATGTACTCAATTTCATGTTTATAGCTTTCTAGTGTAGTTTTTTTTTTCTTTTTTGTATTGATATTAAATTTGGTTAGTCAAAGATTAGATTAATTCTCAAATTCTTTATGTTGAGACATAATTACAATTGGAAGGTGTGGATTGTGAATATGTTCAACAATTTATTTTTACAACCAACAAAACACAAAATTTAGTAAAATAAATATTTTTTTTTTTTTGTTGGTAGTTTACAAATAAAATAGCTCTTAAATAATTAAAATAACCATATGTCTTTATATGATAGCGAAATTTGAATGTCCAAGGCATTTTCTATTTGGTTTTGTGCTTATGAGAAGAGTCACATATTGACGGATGACATAAATTTGAACAAATTCAAAAATCACTAAGGTAAAGTGCAATAGTGTGTGTTTTACTTGGGTGAACCTTATTTTTTTTTCCTTGAAATCATTTTTTAATTAAAAAATGCACGGGGTTTCAAGCTAAGGGTAGGATTGATCTAAGCTTGTGGGTCTTCGTGGATCTTATCCAAAATGCTACCAAAAGGCTATATTTCTCTCACCTTTTGGGAGGACAAATTAAGTCATCTAAAGACTATTTGGTTGTGAAGTCCAATCGACATAACCTTCCAGTTTCACAACTCTTCATATTCTTGTGCCTTTTTTGACTTCATTTCAATGAGGAGCGTAATTTTTTTTAAATACTAATATCAACATGCCAAGACATAGAAGATAAGTAGAAACAAGCCTCACATGCATATCAATGTGCATAACAATATCATAAAATATGATGATATAGATAGGAAGTAAGTCATCACCAAGTACCAGTAGAAGACTAATCAATGTAGAGCAAGCTCCATTGATAATGTGCAAATATGTGTTTGAGTGATGTGTTGTCATTGCTGTCAACATATTCCATATTCCTCTATGTATTCTAATGTTACGGTCAGATTAAGTAAGTTGGTTTGGTCAGTGTGTTGCAGATGAGTTGTTGCGGATTAAAGGGTTTTCAGATAAGTATCTCTAGTTGATTTAGCTGAAGTTTTAGTGCTTGTTGATTAACCCTATTTTATGATATGATGATGACTATGATAGTGCTTGTTGATTGCGAGTGTCTTCTACTGCGGTT
Source organism: Cryptomeria japonica (assembly GCF_030272615.1). Lineage (NCBI taxonomy): Eukaryota > Viridiplantae > Streptophyta > Pinopsida > Cupressales > Cupressaceae > Cryptomeria > Cryptomeria japonica. The sequence goes on from NC_081408.1 coordinate 307,675,338, forward strand.
GTGAAAGGGACGATGTCATACCACTCATTCATGAGCATGATATGACGTTGTGATTCCCCTTCACATGTCTTTCTATTTTATGATATATGTTATTGTATATGTTGTTGTGCATGTATTGGTGGTGAAAAGTTTGTAAGTACTAGACATCGACTCCACCTAGCTTCACAAGTCTGAGCATTTCTTCATCCCAATGGCAAGTTGATCGAAGATGACATGAGAACCCATTCTATACTCTAGGTTTAAGTTGATTACCCTTGTCAATTTAGTGTCTTAGGATGATATGTTGTTTAGTGTCAAGTTCTCTCTTGAATTATCCTATGTTGCGTTGCTTGGGGTGTTATGATTATTGATTGCTTTAATTATTAATTAATTAAATTGACTCATATAGTTTATAATAATAAAATAAATTAATAGTTGATATTAATATTCAATATTAACGTCAATGTGAGATTATTATTAATTATTAATGATTTTATATTATTAAGGATTATTTACTATTTATTTTTATTTTTGATAAAAGTGGATGAAACCACTGAAATTATATTAAAAATTATTTTTTTTATAGGTGTCTGGTTCAAAGAGCACTGAAGGGAAAGAACCAGTAAAAAACCCTTCAGTATGGCTCAAGAAAACATAAGCCTATCTACCCATTACAAAATCCCATAAGCACCCAAAAAAAACCCCCCAGATACATAACCATCTGCATTAGATATAAAGGAAGCTGTCATAACTAGCATAGAAGAGAACATCTCAAAATAGAACCAGTGCCATCCAACCAAAAGTAGTGCCATCAACCCTAAACCATCTTGTCTACACAACACATGAGTCCAAGCCTCTGGATAGAATAAAACTCACAACCATAAGAGATCCTAAAATAAGTAAACCTGCCAGCACAAAAATGGTGAGCAAACATATGACAATCCAAATAAGAAGAAGAGAGGGATGATGAAGACCCCGAGGAAGCAGAATAATACCGATCCATAAGGTAAGCTAAAGCAACAACCAAAGAAATAGCAGCAGGATAAGAAACCATCTGAAACACCATGCTATCTGCAATTTCGAGTTCCTCAAAAATAGCCACCAACCACCAATTTTAAGAGGAACTCTCCACAACAAACATAGCATTTTGTGTTAGAAAAATCAAATGCAAAGAAAGAATGGATACCATGACTACAAGCCACCATGAATATAAAAGAGGAAGAGATATCCAAAACATGATTAGCCCTCCAAATCAAGAAAAGGTAGCTCACAAGGAAATGAGCAGAAAATGCAGGAATGACCAACCAATGATGAAGCATACTCATGTCGCAGAACACAACCTCCTGGCACCACACCCCCAATCACGAAACATGCAACTCCCCAAGGATATGAACAAATACGATGCCAGGTGATTAGAGAATGATGGAGCCAGCACAACTAATCATGACTCAAAACCCCCGCCAGATAGCCACCAAGCCCAGACCACAAAAGATAATGATTACCAAATAATGCAGAAGATCAAACATCATAACCACCATTATTACCTAACACCATTCCACACAAAAAACAAAGACACATCAACAAAAGAGCCTGAGACACCCACCAACAAGATATCCACAAGTGGAAACAAACAACCAATCAAAACATACATTAGACATAGAAAAGACCCCCCAAACACCAATCAGTGAAAAAACCCCGAAGTACAAAAAGAAATGGAAAAGGTACCAGCCAACCCAAATTTGCCCCACCACCCTCCATGCTCAGTGAGGAGATACTACCGGATATACCTACAACAAATGTGTTTCCATTAGGTAGGACAACATCCTCCCTATAGCCATATACGAAAGAAAAACCACACCCAACAAGGAGAAGGGAGAAGACTACACCAGAAACTAAAGAAAGTTATGAAAGATAGTACCCTAGCAAGAGAAGCCACAACATCCTCCAAGCTCTATGAGGAAAATATAATTGAAAATATCAACAACAAAGATATTGTCAAGAAGAGCAACACCCTCACTGTAGATACTTAAGGAAGAAAACCAAATCCAACATAGAAAATGAGGGAGGCTTCTAAATAAGACCCAAATCCTGCTAAGAAAGAAGCTTAATGCAAGAGGCTGGTATGTCCGAAGGAAGAACCTCTAAGAAATCGGCACCCTCAAAAATAGCCTTATTAGCCAAAAAATTCCACAATGACATTGATCTCCCTGTAACAATGAGAGATGGAGAAAGTGGAAAAGCACTTCAATTGCACAAGAATGTGATCTAACAAATACTGTAAATGCCAAGAGAGACATTTTTTGGCAAAAATCGCTTGAAAAACCAACATTGAGTCACCTTCAATAACAATGTCTTTAATATTCAAAGAGATAGCGAGATCAAGACCAAAGGATAAAGCCTGGAATTCGGCTACATTATTAGTACCCTGACCAATATATTTTCCCACAACTTTGATGATCTTAAAAGAATGATAAAAAATGACCACTCCAATACCAGACCTTCCTGGATTTCCCTTAAAAGCCCCATCAAAAATTTAGCTTGAAAGTAAACTGGGGGGGGGACTCCATTTGGCCATCTTATGTTTAACAAGAGAAGATAGACCAGTTGATATAGCCCCATGAGAAGGCATTAGACAAAGAGAACCCCATTTCCAAGTGACCCAATTATCCCAATGAGAAAAGGACCTGAGGTGATCTAAATTTTTATGGATGTAAAAAATCACAACCGCACAAATGGAGGATTGAATTTTGCCAATAACATCAACAAGAGTAGCATATTTATGTTTAAAGATCCTAGAATTCCTTTCAAGCCAGAGATTCCAGATCACCAGTGACAGAGCCACAATCCAAAGAGATGAATAAAATGAAGAGAAGAACAACAAGGGCCAGGCCATGAAGTGCGAAAACAAATTGGGACAAAGAGCAAAAGACCAACCAAGCATCCCAAAAAGCCAATACTAACACTCACGAGCAAAAGGACAAAGCAGAAAAAGATGGTCCATGGATTCCATACAATATCCACAAAAAACACAAGGGAATACTACTGTAATCCCAAGCCTGTCCAATCGCATCCCAGTGAGAACTTTATCTTGGACTGCCAACCAAGCAAAAGACCTCACATTAGGAAGACAAGCTGGATGCCAACACAGTTTACTGTGCTAGAAGAGGGAGGTTGAAGAAGCCCGAGACAAAGAATTATAACCATCTTTTACTGAATAAGCACCTGAGGCACTCTTAGTCCATACCAAAGAATCCTCCTTATCTTGAAAGGCAAGAGGTCTTTTTTGAAGTTCTTCCATAAAAGCAAGTCTAAGGTCATTAACAATAGGCAAGGGAGGAATATTCTTCCATTTAGCTACTAAATATGGACCTGCAGAAACAATATCAAAATAATTTGCAACAAAAGCCCCCCAAAGATCCGATAAAATACTGGGCAAAGGGGACCAATCTCGGATAGCTGAAAGAGCGGGATACCCATTCCATACTTCATCCCATTTTGAACAACCCAAGATAGATGTGGTAAAATAACCATCCTGCAAGAAACCAAAAAGTTCCAAAATGCAGAATCCTTTGGAAGAGACATAGCTGTAAAAATCCTTTCTCTAGAGGCTCCCCTTAAATACTTAGCAAGCATGATCGAAGCCCATTTACTTAAAGGGTCTGCATATAACTTCTACACCAGTTTAGCCCCCAAAGCCTTATTCTAAGCAACTAAATCACAAATAACCTCGCCACCCAGTTCTTTAGGTTGACAAATTTTGTCCCATGTAAAAAGAGGAATCTTCTTTCTACCTCCCACATTATCATTCCAAAGGAAGGACCTAAGGGAAATCTTAATGTCTTTAACAACTTTAGGGGGAGCCTAAATAATAGACAACAAGTATGTAGGGATGGCACTCATAATTGATCTAATTAGAAGGATCTTACCAGCCATCGTAAGCCACTTGTGATTCTAGGAGGATATTCTGGAAGTGATCACATGCACAACTTTATCCCAAAAGGAGGTCTTTTCAAATCCCAGAAAGAAAGGAATGCCTAAATACTTGCAAGAAAAAGTCCCTACTTGAAAACCCAAAAGTGGACGAGTCTATTTCTAACTAGAGGAGAGACATTCACAAAGAAAACTTTAGACTTCTGGTTATTTACTTCTGTCCAGAAAATGTAACATAATAAAAAATAATTTTCTTTATAACTCTAGCTTCCCTCAAAGAGGCAACCCCAAACATAAGCGTATCATCATCAAACAAATAATGGGATTGTGAAGAAGGAAGGCCATCAATTTTGACACCCGACCATAAACCAGATGCCGTAGCATTAGAAATGGCCCTACTTAACGCCTCTGCCAAAAGAATAAACAAAAAAGGGGATAGGGGATCCCCTTGCCTAATTCCCGGGGAGAAAGCAAAGAACCCCGATGGAGAACCATTAATCAATATTGAGAAATGGGTAGAAGATATGCATGAAAACACCTATTTAACCCAACATCGCGAAAACCCTAGGCGATTCAAGACAACAACAAGGGACTGCCAATTGACATGATCATAAGCCTTAAGCATGTCTAGTTTAAGGATCATGGCCGAAACCTTTTGTTGTAATATGGAGTGCAGAATTTCATGAGCTACAATCGCACCTTCAAATGTCTCCCTACCAGGCACAAAGCCACCCTGCTCCATGAAAACCATCCGATGAAGGAGCTTAGAAAGCCTAACTGAAATTGCCTTAGTAAAAAAATTATACAAAGTAGTACACAGGGCAATTAGACAAAATTCAGAAAAAGAGCTAGGATTATCCACTTTTGGTATAATAGCAATAAGAGTAGTATTAAGCTCTCTCAATATCAACCTATTTCTTCTAGACTCTTCCAAGGCTAACAAAACATCATTTATTATTTATTGTTTTCTATTTACTTATTAATTGTGGCATTAATATTATTTAGGTATTATGGTTTAATTATTTATCTAGACCAATATATTTGATTGTGCCTTGGTTACTTATTTAATTGGTTGACTATAATATTATTTTCCGTATTTACCCTTTTGGGTTAACTGATATATTATTTATTCTACCTACCCTATTTTACTATTGGCTGAGATATTGGAGTAAATTAATTAAATAATATTTTATATTCTTGCCGTGGTATTTGCATAGAGGCTAGTAAGAAATATATTTAACTGATTATTGTGATTGGCCGACATATTCTATAATATTGAGTTTTCTGTGATTTCACAAGGGTTGGGCGTGAGTTTTCTGGAGAGTTATTGTTGGTTTGTCCTGCGATTTGGATTGTGGAGTTTTACTTGATTTGGATTGGATCTTGATTTGTTGCGCTTCATTAGATTCCTTGCCACCACTTCTAATTTTTCTAGGCTGGAGGGTCTTCTCTGTGCATTTGAATTTTGAAAGCATGTTTGCTTCGTGCTTGTATAAAGATTGTTTGTAGGGGCTGAGAGATTCGATAATACTATAGTTTGTTACGTAGACTAAGAAGGAAAGATAAATATATAATACTTTGGAGATTATGGTTATAATGTTTATAACTTCTGGGTTTTTTGTCGTGAGTGACTTTCTCTATTGTTCTTGTGTGTCATTGCCAACAGATGATTGTTGTCCTTAGAGATGTTTATATTTATTGTTTCGATTCGAATTATCTTGGTTTTAGTTTGGCTTTGCATCTCTTTCTGGGTCAGTTTGAGACCTTGATTGTGCATTAAATTAATTTATTTTGGATTTGCAATTGTCTAAGTTCGCTTTCTGAGTTTTCTGGACTTTGTGTTATATGCGCTAATGTAAGTGTTATATGAGCTAATGTAGTGTTATATGTGTTGTTCTGTTAGTCGGATGCACTAATTTATGTGTTATATGCATTGCTCTATTGATCAAAAGCGCGTAACTGATAATCAAATGTGATACTGTGTTGGACGAATGCACTAGACCGTTGTTCTATCCTTATGTGTTAAGGTAAAATCACAAAATTGTGTCACGTTTCAGACCAACTTATTAGCACAAGTGAATTTAAGTAATTCTAACTAAAAATTAATTTTAGTCAAACATATGATCTATAGAGATTCATTATAGCTATATTATATATGGGCCACAACTTTTTCAATGGGAATTGTCTATTAAATGTATATTTTATACCACTTTGGGTCTAATCATCAAATTTATATTTTTTTTGAAAAACTTGATGTTTAACAACTCTTACTCTTTGAAATAATATTTTTTTTGAAATGTAAAAATACCCTTTTATAGATCTATAAGTGAATTTTCCAAAATATATATCTTTTAATATTTTGATTAGTTTTTATATTTTATATTTTATTTTTATTGAAAGTAGGTCATCAACACTAAAATATAAGGTTGATTATCTTGTGAAGGAAAAATACTAAAATTTATTTAAATTTTTTGAAAAAATAAAGCACTAGAGAAAAGAGTCTATATCAAGATGATATAATTTTTTTCTAATTTGGATAAATAATTTAGAAAAAAGGTGACGTCGAATGGAAAGAGTTATATTTTAGTAAATGTGACTTTTTCAAATTTATTGAAAAATATATATACATAAAAATAGTTAAAAATATATTTTTTCACTAAAGTTTCAAGTTATCAATATACACAAAAAAATTGAAGAAAAAAAGGTAAAATTTACTATATAAAGTGTGATGCCTCACGTAACTTCAATTTTAACATTTTATCAACAACTAAATTATAGTGTTTACTTTATAAGAAAGTATATTCAAATAATTTTTTTTTTTTTTTTAAAAATTACAAACATAAAATACATAAAAATATATGCATTTTATTACTTTACATCATTTTAAAATTCAAAGCATATATCACTTTCTTTTGATTCAATTTAAAAAGTTGAATCAACATTGGCCAGTTCCTTTATAAAAGTGTGACACAACTTTGTGATTTTGCTCGTTAATTTTTTGGCTTTCTAAGTTGATTTCTTGAATTCTATTTCTTTCCAGAGGCTATCATTTTGATTCCCGAGTTGTCCCAAAACTGACTTACTGGTTGAATTAGATTATTTGTGATTATTTAACCGGGCTCATATAAATTATATCATTGTATGGTGAATTTGTTTGCATATTATTTAAGAGGCTGTCATATTGCATATGTGGTTATTGATTTGATTTGGAACCTTGGTTTACCAGGCTTTTGATTTGTTAAGAGCCCTTGGTTATGATATGCTATGCTTATATTGTTATATGTGTTGTCACCCTAAGGTCTAGGTGCATGCTAGGGGGAGTGGGCCTCCAAGTGAGTGACTGGGGTCGTGGGGAGTGGACAACCAGGTTACCCGGGGTCTAGATCATCAGAATATATCATTGGGAGTTTTACCTTGTAATCAAGTGATAATTTAAATAATAATTCTTGAGGGTTGGGTAGTTATAACTCATTTTAATAAGATAAGAAAAGGTTATGGTGACCCCTCTGTGTTTCCCAGTGGTAGAAATATGGGATAGGATTGGGAAGGCCTTGGTAACCTAGGTAAGATAATCTCCCTTACTCCTTCAAGGTTGAGATGGCTCTACATGTGCATCTAGGATGTCGGGACAGGTGCCCAAGTTCCCATTTGTCACATGTGATGACACTCCTTTTCCTAAATGTAGGTCCTAGCACCTTGAGTCATGATTTGGTATATTGCCTCTAGAGATTTTATGTTGGTGGTCTTGTGCTTCATGTTTTGCATCCTTGTGTTAGTATTGGGTTGTATCCTTTGGTTGTTAGGTATTAGCCTAGATGTAGAGTGTGAGTGGGATCTTGTGTCATCTCCTAGCATGAGGGGTGGTTCCTTATGGTTCCATGTGGTTGGGTGGTTTGATGCCTTTTTCCATTGGGATGTTCTTCATTCGATGCTCTTGTGTGGATGTGGAACTTTTATCTTCTCAACTTATGGATGGATTCTTGTAGCAGATTGATCGATATAATTTAGATGGCACATGTATTTGTAGAATTTATGAGATAATTGTATTTATATTTGAGATCTATGCTCCTTGATGTAAATGGATATTGTATTCATGTGTAATGGTATATGATATATTAGGTGAACACAATGATGAATCTTGTTGTATCTTGAATATTGCTCATTAATGGAATTGGCTCAATGGATACGCATCTAGTGTTATGTGATTGTCTATGACGATTAAGGAAATGGATTAGTAATGTGGTAATTAGTATTGAAAATGGAATAATGATGCTAGGATGTTGAATAAGTGATTGACATTACGAACATTTGGAACTGGTGCTCTTAAAATGAACCTAAGGGGTCTAATGGGATTACATTATTAAAGGATGTATTTACAATAGTTAGAATAGATAAGGTATTTTATGTATGCATGAAGGAGAAATGTTAGATGAGTTAGAATGCCTTGGATTATGGTAGTAATTTATGATGCTATGCTTGCATGTATATGTTCTTGATGGTATTTGTAAGTAATGACGTTGAGGTACCCTAGAGAAGCTAAGTGTTGAGTTGTGATTATTTCCACTTGCATTTCATGCTTTGAAAATTATGCAATAAAGATGATGTGTATATCATGTTAATGGTTGTATGATGCATATGTGTAGATAGTTGTCTATGTTGCATTAGTAGATGTTTAAAATAAATTTATCTCTATTAGCATGTTACTTGGTATATTTCTCTAGGATATTTTGGTGGGAATTACAATTAGAGTTTTGATTTACCTTATTTACTAAGTAGAAGAAATAAAAAGAAAAAGCTCGAAGCCTAAAGTTTGAAGAACTGGATCAAGGTTTGAAGTTTCGGGCTCTCGCTTAACCATTACTAGGCACACATGGAAATGGTGAGGAAGTCCAAAGTCTGAAGTCAGAAGTTCGAAAAACTTAGAAACTCCAAACTCCAAATATTCTAAATAAAAATAAAAATTTAAGGGACTTAATTTATTGATAAATTTGAATGACTCATGAAAAATTGTCCAACTAAACATGTAAAAGAGACTGTAGAACATGTTTGAAAATCCTCACCCCAATTTTTTTTGGAAAAAAGGTAAAATATTAAAATTATATGAATAGTGTCACTCAACTATCAATAGTACTTGAATTTAACCGAATGGGTGCAGAGCGAAAAGGAGCGGGAATCCCAAATTTCAAAACTAGGAATGGCGGACTTCCTGGGGAAGGCAGTTTTTCTAGGGTCGGATCTGACAATCAGGCAAGAGGACAGGCATCTCAAGGGTTAGAAGAGGACAAGGAAACAATCAAACTAGGGGAGGACAAAGATTCTACAACTGGGGACCCACATGACAGAGGTAAAGGTAAAAAATGGTCTTCGCTCTTTGGAGTGAAGTTGCTAGCTAAATCAGGGCTCCCAGAAGTTACAAATATCTTAGATCCAGTTTCAGGGTTGGTTGCTATTTTTGTTCCCGATAAACTGGTAGATCTGACTATTGCAAGTTTAACCATGACCTTAGTGGGACGATTTTCTGGCTTTAGGCCTAACATTGATGTTGTTAGGAATTTCATAAGGAGGAAATGGATTTTAAAAGGTCAAGTGGATGTGGCAGCGCTGCCTTTGCTTTTTTTTTCCTTTGCTTTTAACTCTGAAGAAGATACGAATAAGGCTCTATGTGAAGGCCCATGGTTGTTCAGCAAGTCTACTTTGGCTCTTCAGAAATGGGTCCCGAACCTCGCCCTTGATGATTCCTTCTTTGTTTCTGAACCAGTCTAGACACGCCTCCCAGGTCTCCTGCTAGAATTTTGGAATGAGGAAGTCTTTAAGGGTATTGCAAAATCTTTTGGAGAACTTCTTTCGATTGATCCGATGACGGCGGCTAAATCAAGGTTGGTCTTTGCTCGCATCTGTATAAATGTTAATCAAATGACTGATATGCACCAATCTATAGATATCATTTCTAAACTAGGAAAATGGACCCAAGCTATTTAATATGAATCACTTCCATTTGCCTATTTGCATTGCAAGAAATCGGGGCATTGGGCAAAATCATGTCCGCTTAAGAAGAGTAAGGAAAGCAAGACTGACAGCAATGTCAAGTATAAAAAGATCTGGCAAATGATTGATAAAAAGGGAGACTCATCAGCTGAGTGTGATCAAAATAAGGATGTAACATAACTCATAAATGAAGTCAAGAAGGCTAAGAACAGTAATAATGAAAAACAAGATTGTGTTTGCTCTAATAACCAAACAAAGAGTTCTAAAGAAGGGGAGCAAAGTACAAAGTTGAACAACAAAAATAACCAAGAGGACCAGGAGGTTGGATCCGTCAGTCAGGAGAAGGAAGAGGCAAGTCCCAATGAAGTTGTACCTGTTTCTTCTTTCTCAAAATTAGTCGAGGAAAACTTTAATGAAGCTCAAGAGTTTAACCCTTCTGATATTGAGCCCTTCTTGCTTTTAACTAATGGAAGCCCAAAGCCTCCTCTATGTAAAACCCCATCACATAGTATGGCTATGGATATCTTGGAAGGGAATCTCCAGATTCTCAGTTTGAAAGAAGGAAAAATGAATAAGGAGGAACTCAATGGAGGGATCTCAACTAGAAGCAGGAATAAGAAAAAGGCAGATGTTGGAAGCCAGAACAAAAAGCAGGGAAGGCCATCTCTAAAACATCAAAAGGAACAGGAAAGATGGAAGAATCGTGCTGATGGAACACAGTGTTCCATCGAGTCAACCCTATCTCCAGTTAAAGTATGAAGATAATATCCTGGAATATCAGAGGGCTGAATGCCCCTCATAAGCAGGATGTGTTACGAAACATCATAAGAGATCATAAACCGGACGTGGTCCTCATTCAGGAAACCAAGATGTCTAAGGAAAAAGTGGAAAAGATTAGAATTTTTAAGAATAATGGTGTCATAGGATCTAGCTCGGAGGGAGCTTCTAGAGGAACTGTGATTTTTTGGAACCAAAAAACCATCAAAGGTAATGAAATTATCTCTGCTTTTAATAGGAACTCAGTGCAGCTTGAGCATATTAAGGATAACTTTGTTTGGGTGTTAACTAATGTCTACATGCCTAACACCAAAATCGGGAGAGTTAAATATTGGAGAAGCCTTGCCAATGACAGACTTAAGTTTGCTGATCAAAACTGGATTATAATGGGAGATTTCAATACTCCGCTAAAAGAGGAAGAGAAGATGGGAGGTCTCCCCTTGCAGCTTGATGGGAAACAAGACCTTATGGAGTTCATCAATGATAAAGCTCTTATGGATGTGGATCTTCAGGGCATTAACTACACCTGGACTAATAGAAGAACCGGAGCTGACCTGATCCAAGTAAAGTTAGATAGAACTTTTATCTCTCCTGAGTGGTTAACCAAGTGTAGCTGCTCCCTTGCTTTTGTTATCAAAATTGGGTCAGACCATTATCCTATCTCTTTTACTGCAAACTCCTTTTCAGCTAAGAGAGACTTCCCTTTCAGATTTTAAAAAGTGTGGTTATCCCACCCCTCTTTGGAAGCTTGTGTCGCTGATTGGTGGAATTCTGAGGTTGAGGGTACGACTCTCTTTAGAATAGCTAAAAAGCTCAATATTTTAAAGGCTAAAATCAAAATCTAGAACAAAGAGATTTTTGGGGACATTTTCAAGAGTAAAATTCAAATTAAAACTGAAATTAAAGATGTCCAGGATAGAATCCATGTCTGAAGAACTTAGGATGGCAGAAAATGTTCTTTTGTCTAAATACTACACCATTATTTCTAATGAAGAGACGTTCTAGAGACAAAGATCAAGAGCCTTGTTCTTGAAGGAAGGTGATAAAAATACCCAGTTTTTCACTTAACTGCTCTTAAGCATAGGGCAGCTAACAGGATATCCAGATTATCCTGTAATAAAGGGATCTTAACGGAGGATAAAGATATCAGGAAGGAAGCTATGGAGTATTTCGGCACCTTGTAGGGAGAAGTGGATAACCTGGATATCAATAATCAAAACATCCTCTTGTAAGCTATTCCTTCTACCCTGACTGTTGATGATAATAACTTCTTATCCCGTATTCCCTCTAATCAGGAAATCAAAAAGGCGGTGTTTTCTTTTCAAGGAGATAAATCCCTTGGATCGAACGATTTTCCAATGTTTTTCTTCTAAAATTTTTGGCACATCATGGAGCCTGACATCTGCAATGGTGTTAAAGAATTCTTTGGCTCTAGAAGGATCCTAAAGGAATTGAATGCTACCTTCATTGTCCTTATTCCAAAGATCCCAAGTGTTGACTCTCTCAATAAGTTTAGACCCATTAGTCTGTGCAACTCTGTGTACAAGATTTTATCCAAGGTTCTGACTTCCAGGTTGTTGGAAATTCTTCCTAGAATTATCTCCATCCAGTAGAATGGCTTTGTCCTCGGTAGATAGATTCTGGATTCCATCATATCTGTTCATAAAAATATCCACTCCCTAAAAGTGGCGAATAATCAGGGTTTCTTCCTGAAGTTAGACATGGCTAAAGCTTTTGATAAAGTGAACTGGCAGTTTCTCCTAAGGATCATGAAAGCGTTTGGTTTTGGTGAAAAAGTAATTCAGCTTTGCTCTCAACTTATGGAAACTTCCTCTTCTACTATTATTGTCAATGGTTCCTCGTCTAGTTTCTTCAAAAGCTCTAGAGGCCTTAGACAGGGGGACCCCATATCCCCTATCTTGTTTACTATTTTAGCTAAATGCCTGGGTAGATTTATTCTTAAAATTTGGAAGATGACAATCTTAGGGGTCTGAAACCATCTTCATCCAATGTCACTTGTTCTCATGAACAGTTTGTTGATGATTATATTACTATGGGGGAAGCTTCCATCTTGGAAGCTAAAAACATGAAGAAGGTGTTGAATACTTATGAATCTGCATCTGGTTAAAAAATTAATTGGGATAAAAGTTCTTTGTTCTTCATCAACACTCCTGTTCAAAGGCAACTAATGATTGAAAGAATTCTTGGTTGCAAAATTTCTGAGCTTCCCTCTTCTTATTTGCGGCTTTATCTGTGTATTAAGCCCGAGGATTCTTTTTGGAATAAGATGGTGGATAGATTTAACTCAAAACTTGCTGGTTGGAAAGGGGTTGTCCTTAGTCAAGCGGGAAAAGTTACTTTGCTTAAAGCCACTCTCCAAAACATACCTATTTATGCTCTCAATTTGTTCAAAATCCCCAGAAAATTTGTGGAAGCTATTGAAAGAATCCAAAAAAAATTTCTTTGGTTGGGGGTGGAAGTCAAAAACAGAATTCCCCTTATTGCCTAGAATAAAATTTGTTCTCCTAAGGCCTCAGGTGGGTTGGGTTTAAGGAATATTAGTTCCATGAATAAGGCTTTCTTAGCCGAACAAATTTGGAGAATGAAAGGGGAGGAAAGAGAATGGAACTCTATCTGGAAAAACAAATATCTTTATATGCAACCTTCTGAGGAAGAATTCTTAGATGATTCTTTTATTGTTGAAGGTTCGGCTATATGGAATGTTGTTCAATCAGCTAAAAGCTGGGCTACTGCTAGACGAATTTGGAACCTTGGGGATGGTAGGAGAATAAGATTTTGGGAAGATAGGTGGATATTGGACAAACCTCTGGAGGAAGTTCTAATCCTTAATGAATGGAAAGACTGGTTCAAAAGTAGGTTTGGGGAGCTGGTCAGAGACTACTGGAGAAATGGGAATTGGATTGATTTTAGCCAGTAGTGTTTGGGGCTTAAGTTCTTTCAGATTGCTCTCTCTGCTAAAGTTCCTAGAGACAACAAAGATGACAAATTGATATGGAGGGAAACCCCAGATGGGAAATACTCTATTTACTCAGTTGTGGCTATCCATAATGAATCTGTGGAAGAAATTCCTATTTGGGCTAAAGTCTAGAACAAGAAGTTAGTTCCTAAGGTTAATATCTTTTTTTGGATTTTCATCCAAAACAAGGATTTAACCCTGGACAACCTTCAAAAGAGAGGTTTTGTTTTTCCTAATAGGTGTTCTCTTTGTTGCAAGGAAGAAGAGACTGCCTGCCATATTCTTAATCAATGTACTTTTAGTCAGGAAATCTGGAAAATCATCTTAAGCAGGTGGAACTTGAGCTGGGTTTTTCCGAACTCCCTAGAGAAATCCTGGTAGCAATGGCACTGCCCCAATTCTAATCCTAAGATTGTGGAGACTTGGAGACTTACTCTTCCGAATGTTATATGGAATATTTGGAAAGAGCGCAACAATATGATTTTTAGGGATAAAAGTGCTATTCCTGAAGTGGTGGTGGATAAAGTTTACAGGAGTATATTTGAATGTACCTATGGTACTGATTATGGACTAGCTGCTAAAGAAGTCTTCAAAGACAGGTGGAACTTCTCTACCACTACTACTAGCAAGGAGAAGGGAAGAGAAGGTCTCGTTTGGTGTTTTCCTCCTCAGGGGCGGATTAAGGCTAACTTTGATGGAGCTTCTAAGGGGAATCCAAGTAAAGCTGGATATGGGGGAATTGTCAGGAATTTTGCTGGAAGTTGCTTAGTGGTGGTGGCTGGTCCTTTGGGGAGTCAAACAAGTCATTTTGCTGAAGCCTCAGCTGCCCTGAACACTTTAATTATAGCCAAGAATATTAATCATGATGAATTATGGCTCGAGGGAGACTCACTTAATATTATTAAGTGTTTGAAGGGGGAGTCGGTGCCATCATGGTCAATTGAAAATATTATCATGAAAGCTAGGGAAATTATTTCTAGTTTTAAAGATATTATAATTCAACATGCCTTTAGAGAAAAAAATATGGTGGCAGACTATCTGGCGAACCTAGGTGTTAATTTTGATTCCCAAATGATTTGGCACGGGGAAGATGTCAACATAAACATTAAAGAGCTCCTTAGAAAGGACAAATATATGGGGAGGGAAGGACTGCATAATCATGACAGAGAATATGAATAATTTATGCCTTGATGGAAAGGTAATTATTACCTAGCAAAGCAGCAGATCCCCAACCATTTCTTATAATATGCCGCATGCTTTGTGGGTCACCCAGTTCAAAATCTCGAGTAACTATAGGAAAGAAGTGCTGAGTTTGTAGAGGAACAAAGCTGATAATCCAAATTTGAAGATGGGAGGATATTTAAGGAGGGAGGAACCAGATAATATGTCAACATGGAAAGCGATGCCGAAAGTGTGGGCAAAGCTGGAAAAAGGGTCCCTCACAAGCTTTATGGAGAAGCTAGTGGATTATGACAAAGGTAGGGTAAATCTCGCCGTTTCCAAAATTTATGAAAATTGGTGTAATGGATCCTTTAAAATCTATGGGGTTAAGTTCAAGTTGGATGCGGGCCTCATAGTAACTATGACTAGCATGCCCCATACTGGGCTTAATTTTTTTAGAGACCTTAAAGTCTCCAACAACGCGGTTAATATGTTCTCGCGGAAGGAAAAAGAGGGATAGAATTGGCAAAGCCACAGGGGGTTACTATGAAGCTGCTAATATCAAGAAAATCTGGGGCTGGGTTTTGAATGCTTTAATGGAATATATCACGGTTGAGGGCCGATTCTCCAGGGCCCACACCTACCACTTTGTTCTTTTAAACCATTTCAGACATGACAAAAAGGTATCCCTGCCCTACTACCTTTTCAAGTCCCTTTCCAGGTCCCTCAATAAACACAGTAAGAATCCCTCAAGTCCGGTTCTCCATTGCGGGTTTTTGCTGCTCATTTATGAGCACTGTAAAACCCTCGCCCTACTAGAAAACAAGAGGTTATCCGCCTCTCCGGGGAAGAGAAAGATGGAGGGAGGCAATTCCGGCAAGGAGAAGGCGTCTTCTAGCAAAAAAAGAAAGAGTGCCCCTGGGATGCAAACAAAGGATATTGAAAAAGAAGGCAGTGAAATGGAGACGGATGATTCCGATGGTGAAGACAACTGGAAAGATGAGGAGGTGGGTATTGAGGAAGAAAGTGATGATATTGAGTCTAAAAATGAAAGCCCTATCCACAGCGATTGCCCTAGCAAGGACAACAACCATCCTATGGAGGATGTGGATTACAAGGATAATGAGGAAATAGATGCGAATTCCGAGAGTGAAAGGAACAAGGAACCTGAGAAGGATATGACTAAGGACAGTTTAAGCGAGGACAAGGAAAGTGCGGATAAAGGGTTATTCCTGGATAACCTTAAAAAACTCACTGAGGCGAAATTGGATTATGACAGATGGACCTATGAGCTATTGAAGAACCTAGAAAAAAGGGGGAAAATACGGATGAGAAGAGGGAGAATGACGACAGGGAGCAGATAAAATGGAAGCAGGATATGGAGGAGAAGGTTAAATCGTTGGAAGAAGGGAGAGAGGCCATAAAAAATTTGCTGGGCATTATCCCGAATATCCTGTCAGCTGTCACTAAAAACTTTGAGGATATTGCTAAGGTCTTTGATCATACTACTCTCCTAAATCGGTGGTGGAACTTGACATGGATGATGAGACTATCCAGATTGGCAGTGGTGAAGCTACTCCTTTTGGTGGTGCTGCTAAGAGGACCAGGGCAAGTGTCAAGAAAGTTGTGGTTGCTTCTGCTAAGGATCTCCCAAATCTTAGGGATAACATCAAAGATCTGCATGGGATTAGCAACACCCTGGCTAATGCCCTGAAAAAAATCAATTAGTTTCTCTTCTTGGGTCTGGCTAGTTTTGCTGGCTTTGTGGGGCTTTAGTCGGTTTTCTATGGTTTTTTGTTGGCTTTTCGTTGGCCTGTTCCTTTTTGTCTCTTGTTGTTTTTTCTGTTAAGCTCTATTTGTAAAGGGTTTCGGGGCCCCTTCAAAGCCTGTTTTTACCTTAATAAAAATCTATCAATAGTACTTTTGATATAAAATATAACATCAATTATTGAAATATAAAATTTTAAAACATTCTAATATATATCACCTTTAATAGTTAGCAATGATATTTTATATTTTATATGAATCGTCAAAAAATACTTCTTTTGAACACAAATATCCTACTATCACAAATCATATTGTCAAATTTCAAAGAATATTGTAATTTTTTATCATTGTATTGTTATTTTCCTCTATTTTTTTGAAATACCTCGACATATATATTATATAATTTAGATCTAGATATTAATTTTATATCCATATATGTATAATTACATACATATGTTAAAAATCTATACGTCCAACAAAAGCATATTTAAATATATTTTATATAAATGTTATATTCTTTTCTATATGTTTTTTCATATATATATATATATATATATATATATTTTGATGAATATCATGTGAAAAATATGATAATAATTTTAGATATGGGATTGGTTTGTTAATGGGTTGCTTTGGATTAATCCAGAGGTGAAGGAGAAAAAATTGTCAAATGGATCAAACCAAAAGATGGGTGCGTTAAACTAATTTCGTTAAAGAATTGAAGAGTAATTTGGGTCCATCAGGGGCAAGTTGTGTACCACAGGATTGGACTAGAAGTATACTAGCTTCGGGAGCCTTTAAGCTAATGGAACGATCAAACAATGAGGCAAAGGTGGGAGCAACATTATTGGTTGTCCAAATGGAAAAATAAATCCATTTCAAAGTTACATCGAGAGGGAGATTCTTTGATTATTATTAATGCAATAGTTAAAGGGGAGACTTTAGCATGAAGATTGAATAAATTGATAGAAATAACCATAAATGATTTATTTTCATGTAGGGACTTCAAGGTGACCCACATAATGAGTGAAAACATGGTGGTGGAAACCTTGTCCAAGCTGTTGGTGACATTTAATGGATGTCAGGCAAATGAGTTGTGGGAGGATTTTCGTGACATAAATCTTGAGTTTTAAGATTGTCCATACGCCACCAAATAGAGTATCCATTATGGCAAGTTATGGTTCTTAAATATAAAGTTCTTGGAGGAAGGTATTATTAATACTAGGGATGTCATTTCTTTCCCATTGTCTAGTGAATTTTTGAGAAGTGTGACAAGTGAGAGGCATAAGAGGTGTTGCAGAGCTGAGAATGGAAGCCAATTTCATGCTGATGACTCAAAAGCAATAGTTGGATTTTCTCAATAAGATTTCAAAGAAGAGGTTGAAGAGCATTTTCAAAATTGATGACCCCATTTTCTAAAAATTATTGACATTATGCTCAAGGAGGAATACATGAATTTTGAGTATTGTTATCATGCTAATATTAATATTATGTCCTTGTTTATCGCTTGTGGTTTGGAGTAGGGGAGTAAGGATGATGTTCATTGGGTCATGCATGAGTGCATGAGAGATTATTGGAGGTGTGACATGAATGCTTTATGGCTATGGTAAAATCGGGAAAGGGTTTTATTGCTCGAAGTGGAGTTTGGATTCAAACCACCACTATCCTAAGGTCCTGTTTTTTGGGTCACAATGGTGCTTGGCTAACTTAGGGTCTATGTAACTTGTTCATCAAGGTGGTATTCCTGGTTATAGAAGATACTCACACGGGTCTCATAAAAACAACATGCAAAAGACATAAGAGTAAAAGAGAGCAATAATAACCACACAAGCTCGTTGAATTAGAGAAAATGATTCCAATAACCATATATTATCAATAACAATTCAGATAGCATCACATGCAACTTCCATCCACATATGAGGTTTATGATCTCACATGCAGGCGAAGATAGTTAAACAACCTCAAGTGCATAACAATGAAACTCATAACATTTAGAACATTCATGCCATCCAAATTGAGAGAAGATATCTAACGATAGGAATACTAACTCAATTAAACATATATTATGGAACATGTGATCCACAACAACAGCCTGTATTGATCATTTATGAAAATAATAAATGTAACAACGAGCACTGATACTCAGAAAGTTCAACGTAATTTAAAACTAAATGTTGGGGATGAAAAATCCTAAGCTAGGGCCTCAAATCTTCAATTTTTCAGACCCTTTAAATGGTCTAATTGATCAAATTTATAGTTCTATGCCTCCTATTTCCTATTAACAAAATGTGCCTGAAACCTAGTTACAAAATGGTGGGAGTTACAGTCAACATGCAAGTTATTGCTTTGGAACTCTGCTTGCCTATTACAACACTAGTGTCATCAGTTAGTCATCTCTTGGATGCTATGGCTGAGTAGTCTCCACATGCATTGTGTCTCTTGAGGGAGGGGTAGGTGCATGACATGTGTGATGAAGAGTTGTTGGTGAACTGCAGTGATTCCCCATGTGACACTTTTTTTGAATGTGCATTTGCAAGTCAACGACCAGTCTATTTATTTCCCTTCTTGTAGCTGCGGTAGTTACTTATGTAAGAGTCTATGGATGTGAATGGTGGGTCCAGTATATATTCAATGTGGAATTTAGCCAATCCTAGTACTTATTTAACCTTATCTACGTTCTCAACCATGTTGTCAATCAATTGAGTTGCTTGGTAGGATTGGAAGATCAGGTGCATGTATCTATGCATGACAATAACATCAAAATCAATTATTGAGGAGAAATATTCAGCAGTGTATGCTTCCCATTGTTTAAGGACTATCTCATACTTGAGTGCTTTAGCTTGCATTAGACCTATATCATATTTGCCTAGTAAATCTTGTAGTACCCCTGCCCTAATCAATTTCTAATCTTGGTTTAATCTTGGTCAGTTTATCTTAATATAATGTTATAGTCAGATGTTTGAGTTAATGCATAGCTGTTGATGTGGTTTTCACACTAGTTGTATGCAAGTTGTTCAGTGTTCCTATTTCGTGGTATTAATATCGGGCTAACGCTTTCATTAAGTTTATATATGTATGCATGTATGACTCTTGGCTGCAGGAGATTTCAGGTACAACGCCGCACGAGTGCGAGGTTCGTCTTCACTTGGATTTGCAGGTTTGAGTGTACCTCTTTAATCCTTAGAGTTGGATTAGGTGGTCGTAAGACCCTAGTTGACCATAGTCGTGCTCAAGTGAGCATCGTCAGTCGTCGTCGGTTTTCCTTTTTGGTTGGGTTTGCGAGTCGTCTGTCTGATCGACTTTCTTGGTTTGCATGCTTGGTGTGTTTGGTTAAATTGATTAATTAGTCCTTAGTATTTAATTTGATTAAATATGTGTTTGTGCATTAAAGATTAATGGACTAAATTAATCGGGATTTCGTTATGTGATTTATCGTTAATTTGAATTGCTAGATTTAAATTGGGAGTAAGTTCAATTAAATAGTTAATTTAAATATTAAATGCATTTTGTATATGCTGTTGAAAAAGAAAGTTTTGTATTTAATTCCAATAGATTTAATTGTATTCTGTTGGCTTTTTAAATTAGAAAGGTTAAATTGAATTAATTGAGAAAATCAATTTCAAAATGGGAAAAGCAATTCAATTTGTTGATATAGTTGGAAAATAGTAATTTTTGGGAATTATTTTTAAATAAAAATTTTAATTCCAAAAATTGAAATTTTTGGTCAACTCTTCCTTATAACCTAGACTTTTGGAAATTTTGGGGATGGATTTTTTTTGGAGAAAAATATAATTTTGGAAAAATATTTTGGAGGAAATTTGGGGGTTTTGGGAGGAAGAAGGTTTTTGGAGCTTGCAAGTTGGGCTCTCCTTCAAATCTCTTCCAGGAATGCGTATGGAGGTAGGAATTACCTTATTTATCTTCCTTGTTGCCATGGAAATACTCTGTTGGTTGAAAGCAAAATGCTGGTTGTTAAAGATCCAATCTTTTAAATGGAATTTTAGATTTAATTTTGGATTTGTGGGTTTAGAACTATGCTTGTTGGCTTGTGTTCTTCAAGAAATTTAAATGGTTGCATCATTGTGATGAAAATGGTTCCTTTTGACGCAATATGGGTTTGTTGGAAAATTGTTTTGGGGTTTTTTTTGTTGTTCCTCAATTTATCTTGGGTGTTGAAACCCATTTGTGTTTGGAGAGATGAACACCCCATCAAAAAAGAAATTTGAGACCAAAACATATCTCATTTAAACCGGATATTATTATAAATCGAAATTTTTAAAACAAAATTTGATTTGTTGTTAAAAAAATCGAACTGTGCAAAAATATTATAAATAAACTTTTGTTGGGTTCGGAGGGCGGGGAGTGGAGCTCAACCCGCCTCCTCCTCCCCCTCTTCCCTTATCCCTGCACAGCCCGTAGCTCGCTGCGACCCTCGCGGCGGCCGCAGACTCTGCGTCTCCGCCGCGGTGGCTACAGGGAGCGGCGCATCCCCTGCGGTGGCCACAGGGCGCTGTGTTCCCTGCGTGGGAGCCGCAAGTCCTGCGCCCATCGTGCCGCCGCCGCCGCGGCTAGGGCAAGGGCCCGGTTCCCCATGCGTGTTGTTGCATAGTTTTTAAAATGTTTTTTATTCAAAAAATATATATATATATAATACTTTAATATTATTTAATGTTTAATATTTTAATTAAGTTTTTGATTATTATAAATATTGGCATTTAATTAAAAATCCAAGTATGATTTTTTATTAATTTATTGTATAATGTTTTAAAAAAAATACAATAGTTAATATTCAAAACTCATCTTGTTTTAATGCATATTTTGGTAATTAAATACTTAATTTGTCACTTTTGTATTAATTATTAATTTGATTATATTTAATCAATCGCGGATTATTAAATAAATTCATTAATTAATAGTTAATTTTTGTAATTTTCTTTATATGCTCAAGGAAACAATTTGTTAATCTGGGAATGGATTTTCTTTATTTGGCTTTCCTAAATATGTATATTTCCTTGATCTGTATAGTGTAAATTGGTGTTGGAAAGACAAATGTGTAGGATTTATTTTGAACTAGTACGTTAATGATGTTTTAATTGAAGATTAAATATCTTACTTAATTGGTTAATGGTTGTTTAAATTATATTCTTGTGAAATTGGTTAAAGAACTCGTTATGGCATATTTTTGTATGTTCGATGCAATGAACCTTAGAGAGTTAGAAAACCAAGAACAACCTGTATCTAAATGAAGTAGATAACTGCAATCTATTATAGATCATGTAGAAAGCTTGATCGACTTTTAATGTTTAGATCAATTCGGAAAAGATTGTATCTGCTGAATATTACCTATGCGAGTTTAATTTCTGTATTCGCTTTTGCTTATGTAATGGCAAGCCGTGCTTTGTTTGATAGGTCCCTGTTGTATGGATTGATTTGGGGTACCTGTATCAGTCCTCGGTTTCGAGCTGACTGTTGTTTTGTGGTAGTGTCGTATTTGGTCATATCCTCTATGTGGGTGTCGAATGATGATTCGTGGTTGACCTTAGTCGGTCAGGTCTCTAGTTAGAGTACCGTCTGTCAGTGCACCTCGTATGAAGTCATGTTTGACCTAATGGTGGATTTCTCCTTCTTGAACTCCGTTCGTCTGACCATGTCTATTCCTTGGTTTTTGAGTTCGTCCGAGTTTAGTCTAGTGTCGTATGGGAAAGTGGCTTTCGATTGGGGGCCGCGCCCAAAGTGGCTGTTGGGTAACCCGTCGAAAGTGAGTCTAATAAGTGATAACCTAACAGTAGATTAGAATGTAATCTCTAAGTAAGATAAAATGTGCCTCACACATGGGACGAGTGCTAACATAGACCCGACATGCTGTGAGAAGGCCTGAAATGGCAAACCATCATCCTTGTCTTCACGAGAGGATGTGTGGGTCCACATGAGGCTTGGATGGGCCGGAGGCTCGGATTAGGTTGCCAGGGTAACCCAGTGTATGGGGCCGGGACCTATGAAGACCTGCCATGGTAACCATACCAGGTTGTGTGATAACACTTGTCCCTACGTTCGCTAGTGTGTTGTCGTTTTGTCTTGTTAGGAGCACTTTTGTGGGTCGTCCTTTTGTCTATGCCCTTGTGAGTACTTGGTTTCATGTTAGACCTTGGGTGGTGATGACTTAGTTTTGTGGATGCTCCATTGGACCTTTGTTTTAGCTTTGATTATGTTCAGCTGGATCCTTTCCTTTTCAAGGATCATTTATGTATTAATTGACTGATGCGGTCGCATGTATATTGTTTATGTTTCACCTTGATGGCCAAATTGTAATGGTGTAACCTCATGTATTCTTAACTGTATTAATTATCGGAGGGGTCTTGCAGTTGAGCAAACCTGGAGATGTAGCCCTTTAGGGGTGAACTCCGAGATCATTATGGTGTTATGTGATGTTATTCTCTTATGTTTCCCTTATTCAACTTTATCATGTATGAATAGCTTATGTTAGCATGTATAAGTGGATAAGATGGAATTAACTTTAAATGCTTATATGCAGTCCTTTCTTGAATGCCATTTTGATTGAATGCATAAGTGGTTTAGATGAGATTTATCGTAGATGCATGTATGCAATCGTCTTTTTTTAAAAATGCAATTAATTGGTATATGAAAGAATGTAACTTAGAGTAATGGAATATATTCAGTTGTTGTTAAGGAAATTAAGTATGCTTGAAAAGATCTCATATGTTTATGATGAAATTCTAGTGTGTTAGAATATTAGATGTATGGCTTGTATTTTAATGAAAAGCTTGAATGAAGATTATGAAAAGATCTTAATGGATGAATCTTTGTTTGTGATTTATATTTCCATCTTCTGAAAGAAATTATCCCGATTAAGAATTATCTCGTTATTAAGATAATCAACTTATTGGATTAATTGTGTGAGTTAAGTGAATTGTGAAATTTAAGTAATCTTGTTGGGAAACTCTATAGGTGTTAGTTGATGTCTTCCGCTATGTAATTCTGAATCTTTGATATCTTGATTGTATCTTAATGTGGTGTAACTTTTAAAAAAAAAAAATTTAGTGCACTCTATTCTTGTGTTTTGGCTTATCCCTTCAGGGTTTCCTGGCGGGGCATTACAAATCTACTATATAATATTCATAGCACTTCAAGAGGTCTCAGAAGGGTGGATGTTCTTAAAGAACTTTGGCTATGCATTGGTCTATCGTATCCACCTTCATCTCCAAGATATCAACATACTTTTGTAGATTGTCGGGATCTTCACCTCCTAATATGTCCTCTCCCTAAACTACATCTTCACCCAATCCTTTGATCTTTTTCATAATTTGGCCGCCTTTGAGAATCCATTAGATCGAGTCTTCCATTGTTTAGTATGAATGATGAGACCATTTTTGAGGAGGTGGGAATCTTCATATATCTCCATAGTATCTTGAAGGAACATCCTCACCTTACTGAGCATTGACACAACTCACTTCATTTCATATATTGCTTTCACCTCCTCCCATGGGAGCGATGAAGTGCAAGGAAGAACATCCTCAGACCTTGAGTCCAATGACTTCGACATTTTGATGAGTAGCTTCATGTATTGCTGCAGTTGCACTTTAACTTCACTTTTTGAGTTGTGCTCTTTTTCTATTCTTGATTTAATGGAAGCGGTGGCTACATCCAAGGAGGCTATCTCTCCCCATTTGGTTTTTTTGATTAGATTGACCTATGAGATATGGTATTTCAAGGGTCCTTTGGGGTTGCAACATTGGCTATGACATCACCCAAATCAATCCCTAAAAGATGATATATGGAGAGTCCTGGCCCTTTTGGCCTTCCTTGGTGATTCAGTTATCACATCTTGTAAGGTAATGCTAGGGAGGATAAGTTTCTTCTTCTTCTGAAAGTTGAAGGTCAACTATTGCGGCATACTATCATCCTCATTTATGCCTTGGGTTGTTACTTCAACAGTAACCATGTGTGATCCTATTTGCCACTCTTGCACTTTATCTTCTTATTGTTCCTCATTTTGAAGCTATTCATGTGGTTGTTTCTATGTGGGATCTTCATGTTGTGGAGGAGGTTGAGATATTTTCTTAGCTAGGTTTTCTTGGAGAACCTATTCAATCTTTGGTTGTTGGGAAAATTCCTCCAGTTTTTCACCAACCTCTTGTCCAAAGGCTTTCTTTTGATTTTCCTCCAGTTGCTTTTGTTTGTCTCCTTTCAATTTCTTAAAGATCCTCTCTTAATCCTTAGGGCTTAGCACCATGAGTTCATCATATTCATAAACATCCATGGTTTATATTTGGGTTTGAATGGTTTGTACCTGGGGATGATCTATTGCTTGGTCCTTAGGTTCTACAACCTGTTGCAATACTACTTCCTCTTGAACTTGTTTGCAAGTGGATTGCTTATTCATTTTCTCACCTTTCTTCCTTTGACCAATCACTGAAATGGGATCATCATCTTTATTGTAATTAGACTCAATGTTGTGAATAGTGACCTACTCATGAGGTGCAATGATAGTTGATACAAGTGTTTGAGAGGGAGGAGGGGCTTGTTTCTCAACTTCCTCTACTCATGATGTAGTTTCTCCTGAAATAATTCTAATGGAAGGCACAATAAGGGTGATTGAAGATTGAGAGACCTCTTGCAATCCAGTTGTTATTCCATGTTCAACTATGGTCTTAAGGAGTTGGGACTCCTTCATTTTGACATCAAGTTGCTTCATTAATTCACCTTTATCAATAGTTTGAGCAACAACTTCTAGGTCCATAGGAGTATTCTTTCTAGATTCTGATCTAGTCCTTATTACATACGCCTTGGTGGTCTTTGATTGAGGATTTCTTGTAGCTTTTCCTTTCTTTTCCTCCTTGGAGGCACTGGGACGAATCCTTAAGCTTAGACATTACATTGTCTTGTCTACCACTTTCTCAGTGACTGTATCAATATCAACTTTCTCTTGTTCTGACCACCTAATTGGAGAAAGAGGTTTCTTATCTACCCCAATTTCCTTGTAGGTTGGATCAAATATTTCTCCATCATCCCTGAGGTCATTAGGAATGTTTGGTTAAACATTAAAAATCCTAATCTGAGGGACTGTTAGCTTGTAGTATCTTCTTTCCCTTGCTTTGAAGCTATCAAGCATACTTGCCCAAAAGTCTTTTAAAGCCGACAAGTGGCCCAAGTATGATACTAGCATCATTTGTTTCACCTTACCAAGTGGATCATATCTATCTCTATCATAATCAAATTAATTTAAGCTAAGATCCTCCAATTCATGTACAATTGAATTGATAGCTTGTATGTTCTGGCATGAGTAATATCCGAGGACAATTCAAAATGTGTCTCCAGTCTTATGCTTAAGGGTCAAAAGGGATTAGAGCCTGAAAATTTGCCTTGCATATTCAAGAATAATTATTCGGTCACTGCAGTATCGAGGGACGTAGAAGGGATTTTCTGTAAATTCACCTACTCAGATGTAAGTAGAGGGTTGGTTTTGGAGGAACCATGTATCCCATTCTTGTACTACTACCATAGCCTCGAGGGAGATGTGGTACCCTACATCACCCATCAGCTTACAAATCACTGCATAAATGAAGGCATCGTTTATTCTTTTAAGGTGGAATTTAGCTTGTTGACTGGGGAGATGAGTCTAATACTCCCATACTCTTTTCTACCCTGGTTCCTCTCCTAGCCTACCTGCAATATTTAATGATGGGTACTTACCACTCATTGCTACCACGCAGATTACATAAGAAGTCATAAAGAACTTCTTTGTTTCCAATACCATGCACAATTGCTCATGGATGTTATTTGAAATTATTTGTGCCCAATCAAAATGTTCTTTGCTTATCAACATGGTATGTGTATAATGAAACATACATAAGTCTTAATGCGTGCAGTTCAGATTTCTAAAGGCATGACTAAGCATGATAATAAGATCCATTGGTGCAACCTTGAAATATATCCTCAAAATATTATCAGATGCCTTCAACCTGGATATTATTGGCTCCTCCATCCATGCCTCATTTATGTGGAATCTATTATTTATGGCCTGTTGATTGAATATGTTTTGATTAAGTAAAAATAGGTTTTTGAAAGGAACCCGAACCTTTTTACATATCAGGAAAAAGATAAAGCATTAAAGTAGAAAAAAACCATGCCTGATCACCCAAACAAAAAACAGTTCCCAACCAAACCAAAAAGGGAACTCAAAATACATAGAGCCACTCAAAGACAAAAAAAGGATAGAAAAAGGACAACACAAAGACAAAGACAGAGACCAAGACAACTAAATATTTTTCATAATATCTTCTGCATGAATCACCATCTTCTTCATGTTGTCCACAGAGGTCTTCAATTCATCCAGCTCTCGTCCCTTGATATCACCCTGATTCCTGGTGTTGGCCATAGTTCTCTTCTCATGACCTTTTTTCTCCATTTGGTCCTTGTCGCCCTCTTTGTCTTTAATGTTATCAAATCTGTTTATCAGAATATCCATATTATCCACATAGGCCTTAAGAATTTGGAAATTCTGCTGAGGAATCCTCTTCAAAGTTAATTCCATTTTGTCAACTCTATTGACCAGGTTGTTCATGGTAGTTTCCAGCCCGTTCGCCTCTCTATTCCCTTCCATTTCCTTAACCTTCTTTTCTGTTTCAATAATCTTACCGACCATGCTCTCAATAGCTTCAACATTATTGATCACAACCACTAATTCTTTAACATATTCAGAAAGAGGCTTCTTGCCTATCGTAGCATTTTTTATAACATTAGTATCATTCTTCAGGTTGCTGATATCTTTCACAATTTTGCTAATAGTATCACAAAATCCCTTAATACCATCATTATCCCCATGACAATCACTAGGATTTCCCCTTTTATTCTCTTGGCCCTCATTCTGCAATCCTTGAGTACTCATTTCCTCACCACAACCCACATCCAGAATCTCATCCTCCTCCTTACCCTTCATATTGTCATTTTTTCCCTCCTCTGCATCCTCATCAGAAGCTATCAAAATTTGTTTTTTAGCCTTGTTAGCTTCCCTACTGGTATTCTTGTTCCTCTGGGTTTGTTTTCTCGTTCCCTTTCCTTTCTTGCTTTTGATGAATTTCTCCTCAAAGGAATCATCCTTGAAGTCCAAGAGATCAGAATAAACCACAATCCTCTTTCTTTTCCCCTCATTCCTCCCCTTTTTTGTAAGATCCTCTGACTCACCTTCAGTTTTTGAGTCATTGTTGAAACCACTATACTCACTTTTCGTGTCATCATCCCTGGTATTTTTACCTCTAATTGGTTTCTCTATGGATTTACCTTTCAATAATTTATAAACTAAAACCATAAGACCCTAATGAAGAGCATTGTCCCCCTAAGGGTCTTTCTACATTTCTTTAATGGTGTGATCCATGGAACAAGCTAAATAATAGGGTAGGATGACCTTTTCACCATGGCGGAAGTGGTTGAGTAGCACGAAATGGTGCTCGTAAGCCCTCGTGAATCTTCCATCCAGAGTAATGTAGGTTATGGTAGCAAACAACACGAACCTCCATGGCGTTCAGATACGCTTGGGGGAGTGGTAGGAGTTGTCCACCTTCACCATTTTCTTCTTTTCACCATCCATGATAGGAAATCTATCCGATGCCTTATCAGAGACACTTTGATCTCTACAAAACTTAATACCATATTTCACCATCCCCATAGCTTCTGCAATGATATCTTCATCCACCATCATCATCTGGATGCCCACCAAAACTTTGCCATTCTTCCAATTCTTTATAAAATGCTTGGTAACTATTGGGTCTTTACCACAGAGCCTCTTTATGAAAACACTTAAGCCCCCCTCTTGTAGAATCTCCCAAACCTCTTTATTCTTCTTCTAATCCGAACATGAGGAACTTGGTTCAAACCTCTTTTTGTTCCCTCCCATTTTTCCTTCAAAATCACTGGAATTCCTAATCTCTGCTCTGATATTTCCTCTCTGGTTTCTATTATTGCTCTGAAAAACAACTCAGAATCCGTGCCCTGTTAATATGATAAGGCTATTAAATAAATACTCATCACCACCGTTGTAAACCTTCGTTGAAAAAAGGGGGAAAAGCATTAGGAATTATGATTAATGATGCCATGTTGCCTCATCTAGATATGGTCCAGTTCGAACAAGGATTTCGCCTCACATGCAAGTTTACTCTCCCCATTAATGGTAATGATTTTCTCATATTAGTAGGCGAGGTTGGCTGCCCAGTAAGCACATGAGTTAGCTTCCCTATAAACATGTGTGAAAACATACATATCAAAGGTTTCACTTATTCCCTTCGCAACTTTAATAGCATTATTTATAGACCAAGAGGGCGGGAACACCTTATTCAAACAGTTTATGATATTCAAAGAGTCACCTTCACACCATACTCTAGTACAATTGGCTTCCTTTGCTAAACCCATCCCATGATAAGCATCCATGGCCTCAACAACATGATTAGTTGACTGCCAATAGGGATACATTTAATGGTTTTGCATTTTCCCCATTCATCTCTTAAAACTACACCACACCCCGCATTGCCAGGGTTACCCTTTGAAGCACCATCAAAGTTGATTTTCATCCATCCATGAGGAGGGCTTTCCCATTTCACACCTTCTCTAGGATTAGCCTGAAAGATGTCACTTCCCTTTAATCTCCAATTCTTGAAAATAATATGATCATCCTGATCTTTGGGGTTGGCTATTCCACCCATGATGTTGATATTCTCTACTATATTTTGTTTGATTTTCTCAAAAATTATTTGAGCCTTAGATGCCTTCTCTCTGAACACTCTTTCATTTCTCTCTTTCCATATTCCCCAGCAAATATGAGGTAAATCCAATCTCCATAACAAAATTATAGACTTATTCCTCGAGGGGTGAAGCCATGAATTAAAAACCTCTTGGACAGATTCCAGAAAGACCCAAATGATATTGAAGTAATCCAGACATCTAGCCCAAATGTCAATAGAGAAGGGACAATGGAAGGACAAGTGGTTAATGGTTTCCTCTTTCTGCATATAAAGAAGACAAACACTAGGCATACATAATCCTCTAATTTTGAGGTTATCAATAGTCAATATTCTATTTTAAAGGACAGTCCAAAAAAAAATATTAATTTTGGGAACTAGGCCTTTCACCCAAGCCTTAGCCCATGAAGGACTCTCCAAATTAGAAAACTGTTGATTATAGAGAGAGGTAACAAAAAATTTACCATTTTCTGTAAGTTTCCATATTAGCTGGTCATCATCATCCACCACCACCATGGAATTCATAATTTTGTTTAGATTACCAAGGGAGGGATCAACTGGGGATAATTCCTTCCACTATCCATCATTCCAGTAGTCACCCACCATAGTACCATATTTTTTCCTTACACTAATCTTGAAATTTGCCCCAATCAAGGCTATCACTCAATGGGAAGTCAAGCAACCAAGAGTCTTCCTAGAATTTAATGAAATTACCTTTCCCCACCTTCTATTTCACACCTGTTGATTGAATATGTTGATTGCCTCTTCTTCAGTGGTTTGAAGAACCTTGTCAAACTGAGGGATTCCAAAAGTCATGCTGAACATGTCTGGCGAAAGATCAACTATCACATTTCCATTAGTGTCCTTTTAATTATGAGTATCTTTATCATAGTGTTGGGTTATAACAAGGTTTAATTTAGGAGATTGCACTCCATAAGACTAGATCTTTTGATTCTTCTATATGGTGCATTGAGATTCAGTTGAGCCACTTCTTTACTAATTCTTCTATCTCGATGTGGCAAATTTTAGTATCAGTGACCCACCGCACTTCATTCTCAAACTTTGAGACCAAAGTCTGTCCCTGATACTAGTACTTCATCGTTGGGGGATTCTTTTCGAGCTTGATTTCAGTTATGGTCTTCTTTCGAGGGGTGGCTGATGTTTCCATAAGATTTTCTTGGTCTACACAAAAGAATACTCATAATGACTACCTAAAAAGATTAATTTAAAGTAAGATTTTCTGAAATCCAAGGGTTCTGAGGTTTTGAAGTCAAAAGGAGTCCATTATATAAAAATTCTGGGATCCTGTGACTCTAGAATCCCTAAGCTTGGAAACTCAAAATGAAGCCTATTATACAAAAATTTTGAGATCCTGATATTAAGAAATCCCAAAGCATGGAAACTCAAAATGAAGCTCATTTCTGGGTTCCAAAATCTCGAAATGACTTTGAAAAATAAGACTAAACCTTCGAGTTTCAAGACTCCAAAATCCCAAAGTTGGTAATAGAGGGAAAATAGGAACTTCAGAATTTCAAGGTTTCGGAGTTCTGAGGCTAAAAAAACATTGGAAACCTAGCTTCAGGATTCCGGGATCTCGAAGTCCCGAAGCACTCAAGGAAGCAACAAGACAAACTCCAAGACTCTGAGGTTCCAAAGTTCTGAAATCAGCAAAAGCAAAAGCTGAGGACTTTGAAATTTCGAGAATCTAGAGTTTCAAAGGTAGGAGGCAACAAGAAAAAGAGAACTTAGGGATTTCAAAAACTTGGGGTCCCGAAGTTCAAAAGAAGGCCAAAAGGAGGGTTATGGAACTTCAGAAACACAAAGTTCCAAATTCGAAAGAAAACCCTAACTGTCGACAAAATCGACTTATTTGCAAAAACAAAACCCCAACCTACAAGAACCACAAGCATGAAAAATGAAAAGCAAAGAAAAGAAAGAAATACAAAGAATGAGGCTAGAACACCAACCTAGATGAGAAGCAAAGGGGAAGACAAAGTGCATCGATGGAAGACTAAATCACCAAGGAGTAGTGAGAATTTAGAGGGATGTCATGTGCAAATGAGCCAAAATCCCCCTTTGAAGGGCAATTTATAGTCTCCCTAAGCGCGAAAAACAAAACACGCTCTGGGATTCTAGGGTTTCGGAACCTCAAAGTCACTAGCTAAGTGACTCCAGGACTTAGGGGTTCCAGAGTTCCGATGCAAAATAAAACAAACAAACAACCAAAAAAAGGTAGGGATTTCGGGAGAGTCTTGAAATCAAAACAAAATGGGCAAAAAGGATTTTGAGACTTCGAAGTTCCAAAATTGAGAGAAAGAAAATAGAAAGTTGAGATTCCAGAGGATTTTAGAGTTTCGGGATCCTGAAGTTTCCAAAGAGGAAACAACACAAACTTCAAGGTTTTGGTAACCCGAAATCCCAAAGGGGACAAGAGAAACAAGGGCCAAAAACACACTTCGAGATCCTGGTTCTGAAGTGTGAGGAAGAAAACAAAGGACTTTGAGGTTTCGGGAACCCGAAACTCCAGAGAAGAAAAACAAAAAGAGGAAAAGAGAAGGAAAACCAAGGAAAATAGAAAAGAAAGAGGAGGGGGTAACCCATATTTCTGAGGGCGAAATGGAGGGGAAGAGTATACAAGGAATAACACAACCTCTGTAGGAAAAATATATAGGTGTTAGGCTTCCATTAGCTCCACTTGAAAGGAGGGATTCTTATGATTCTAAACCTAAAGTTGCAAAATATCCTAGGCATGACATTGTACCACCAAAGTTCCATCAAGATAACTTGGATCAACATCTAAATGATTCTATTCTAGGCAACCCAAGTCACGTTGATAAACCTAATTTGGAAGTAGATTATTCTGCTCTCTGTCCTAAGTGGTGGGAAAAGCTTATCGATGATGTTCGAGATGATAAGCTTGTCAAGCGTAAATCTTCTAAAGGCAAGTGCAAGAAGAAGAACATATAATTTTTTTCTCTTATAGCCAACATTCAAAGTGTTTATGAGCCCCACACTTATTCAGAGGCAAAAGGTAAACCTAAATGGGAAAAGGTTGAACATCATAGTCTTCTAAAGAATGACACTTGGAATCTGTTAGATCTTCCACTATGGAAGAAAGACATTGGCTATAAATAAGTCTATAAAGTGAAGTACAAAGCTGATGGAACAATTGATAAATAAAGAGCTTGGTTGGTGGCTAAAGGATTCTCACAAAAAAAGGTGTTGGCTATGAGGGAACCTTTGCAGCTCCTATAACAAAAATGAGCACCATCTAATTGATTCTAGATTGATTGTTGCATAATCTGGTAGGAAATTCCATCAAATGGGTGTGAAGGGTACCTTCCTTAATGGTTATTTGGAGGAAGAGGTATACATGATGAAACTTCAAGGTTTCAAGGTTGCATTCAAAGAGCACCAAGTATGGTGAAAGTTATTTATGGCCTAAAACAAACCCCCAGGGCATGGTACATCAAGATCGATCAAAATTTGATTGCACAGGGCCTTTAAAAAAGTCCTTCAAATCATAACTTGTATGTCAAGAGTGTTGGTAATGGCATCATTTTTATTGTCATCTATATGGATGATATCATCATTATTGGTAGTGAAGCACAATTGCTTGAGCACATCAAATAGAACTTAATGTCAAGTAATTGAAATGATATATTTGGGACTTCTACATTATTATCTTAGTGTAGAGGTTTGGCAAAAAGGTAGCAATATTTCTATTTCTTAGTCGAATTATGTCAAGAGATTGTTGGATAAATTCAAGATGCAAGATTGTAAACCTTCATCTACACCTATGGAGAAAGGGCTGAAACTATCAACCAAATCAGATTCACTTGTGGTGAATGAGTCGACATTCAGAAAACTAGTTGGCAGTCTCATCTATCTTAAAACCACTAGACCTAATCTTAGTTATATTGTGAGATACATATCTCATTTCATGATAGCCCCTAAAGGAAAACATTGGTTCCAGCGAAAGCATGCATTGAGATATGTGAAAGTGACACCTAACTTTGGCATTTTGTATAGTAAAAGAAATGATCCCTAGCTGATTGGGTTTACAAACTTGGATTAGGTAGGTTATGTTGATGACATGAAGCCTACTTTTAGGCATGTCTTCAGTCTTGGTATAGGTGTAGTTGCATGGACCAATAAGAAGTAGCGGGTGCTATCTCTTTCCTTGATAGAAGTAGAGTATCGAGGAATTGTTAAAGC
This sequence comes from Cryptomeria japonica, assembly GCF_030272615.1. Classification (NCBI taxonomy): domain Eukaryota; kingdom Viridiplantae; phylum Streptophyta; class Pinopsida; order Cupressales; family Cupressaceae; genus Cryptomeria; species Cryptomeria japonica. Next base: position 307,708,881 of record NC_081408.1, read on the forward strand.
AACATGTGAGGTAGTATGGCTACAGAGGATGCTTTCTAACATGAAAATGTCTCAAGTAGGTCCTTCATCCTTGTTTTGTGACAATCAAGGGGTGTTGAAACTTTTCAAGAATGTAGTATTCCATAAGAAAACCAAACACATAGAACTTCATTGTCATTTCATTTGACAACTTGTTGAAGATGGAATTGCAGTATTGTAGTATGTTCCAACTGTGGACCAGACTGCAGACATTCTAACCAAGTCTATTATCTTAGACAAGTTTGTAAAATATTGGGGGAAACTTGGTTTAGTTGATAGGATGGCCATTTAGGGAGGGTATTAAAGTAATTAATGTTTATTTAATAGTCATTATGTAATATAGTTGTTTTAGTTATTTTTTATTCCAGTCTTTCATTCATGATTTTTTTGTTTACAAACATCGTCTTGTAATTTCTTATATGTATCCTTTCATTTTCATAATTAATTAATGAAATTACCATTTCAATTAGTACCTTTGGTTAATGTTTGTTTGAACTACTACATTTATAGCCCAATATAATTGCAAAATCAATGTTTATGTCATCAGCTATATAAATCATCAAGGAGTAATAAGAGAATTATTATTCATTTTAATATGAGGAATGAGTAATCTTTATCAATTTTTTTGATCGATTAATGTTTCTTCTATTACTTCAAAAGGTTATTACATGTTCATAGTTATTCAAGAATATGACATAAGATCTATAATAACAACATTTGACCAATATCACCAAACCCCCCATCCAGTCCATGTAGAGACTAAAAAAGATAAAAAAAATATCAAAACAATCCCCATCCATCACCTGAGTAATGTTTATACAAAATTACATCACATATGTATGCTGCGAAAATATTGCGAAAAAACAAAAGTGTCTCTGCATTAGATCATAGAGACTATGTCCTTTCCTTTCCTGCTGGGTGAATTGGACTGCTCTGCCTACTCTTTGTAATCCTCAACATCATCATTGTCTTTAAGGGGAAATTTGATCCACATTGTGTGATAGACCTTCCTCTTCCTCATTCTTCTCGGGCGACCACATTTGTGTCATGATGATGAAGGTACCCCCGAATGGGATGAATTAGCTCCAAAACCACCCCACTTATCCAACTCTGGCTTGAGTTCTTATTTCTTCCACATCTCCAAAAACTCCTTGATACCATGCTTTCCTATTTGCACTGAGGCTCGCCTTACCTCCTTATTGCAGTTTGTACTCCAAAGGAGATAAGGGACCAGAGGAGGTTTGAACTCATTGATGTGTATCCAAGCACCATTTGGACACAAAAATCTTGCCCCATTCATGGTCATACCTAAGAAACTATCCAAGCTACCACTCCATTTGTCCCAGATACAACTTCACACAATCCACCCCACCTTCTCCTTACTTTCCAACTTAAAACACCAGGCTACGAACATGAAGGAAATATCCAAATTCATTTGATATTTGAACTTTCCACGTAGATACTCATCTCCAAAAACAATCTTCACTCTTGTCAAGAAGGTTTTTTATTCAAATATGAATATGTTTGTCAACCGCTCGTCTGAAATGGCTCCCCTGAAAGCCATCATCAAACGTGAAGCATGTAGAGAGAAAATTGGTTATATAACATGCTTTGTGAAAATACCCTTGCAAGATAAAGAAAGGTAGAAAAAACAACTCTCAAGCACAAGTTAATATGTGACTTGCCAAAGAATTTAAGTCCAACAACCCAGCTATAGAAACTTGCTAAGGAATCTCCACACAAATTGCGAGGTTGCATATCCGATGGGCTTTAAATATAATTTCACAAGAATAGGGCGTCGGCACGTGTGAAGACTAAGATGACTTTAATTCTCTTGTATGACCATACATTGCTTGAAGGAGAAACCACCATCTTGGCCAAGTGGAACATGGCCAAGTTTAGCCTACTTGCCCTCCTGAGAAATAATGGAGGATATCAACGGATATGGAGAGATCCAATCAACTCCCCATAGTGATAAGCTTTAAAGGTTCTCCCATACTTTTCGTTAAGCCATTGTCACCAACCAACTGGCAGTCAACCCCTTGAGCACACTAATAAAAGGTTAAACAACCCCACAATTCAAATAGTAGCCGTTGGGGGTGGAATATCAGTCTTGACTTCTGCAACTTGGAGATAAAAACCTTTATTAGCAAGATTATCGACCTCTTTTTTCCCTTCTTTGAGAACATGTGTGACTAAATCTTTGAAAATGAGGCAATAGAGCTTTAATCCTCTGAATTTCCCTATCAATTTTCCAATTTGGGGCTTCGCCTTTAACAATGGCTTGGGTGATAATTTGTGAATCCCCTTCTAATTGGAGCTTTGAAACACCTAATCTACTTGCCACATGGATTACCAATATAGTTGCTTGGTCTTTCGCATCATTATTTGTACCTGAAGGTAGGTGTTGCATACCCTAGGCTTTAATTTTGTCTTTGCAATCCTTAGCAACACATCTCGAACTAGCAGGGCCAAGATTGCCATGAGCTGCACCATCAAAATTAACTTTAACCCAACCCTAATTTGGTGGTCGTCACATAGGTAAACTTACTCTAGACCCAGTCAAATTAACCCCATCAAACCCATTAATGGGTGTAATCTTTCTCAAATTGCAGACTAAGAAAGATTAATAAAAAAAATAACTTGATCTTAGATCACACTCAAAAAATCAACACCATCATATATGTTCATAGAGAAGTAGAAATATCTTCATAAATTTTGTAAAGGAAATAAATTCATCTTATATTTTCAAAAGGAAACACAATTATTGTTCTATAGTAACACATGTGGAATGAGACTATTGATATCTAGTTATTATTATTTTTTATTTTTTTTTGAATAAAGGGGTAATTTTTTTATTAATAATCAGAAAATAGCATTACACAAGAAAACCAAAGCCACAAGGCTCTAGAAGAGAACAACAAACCCAACCATAAATCATCCAACTTCATAACTATCCACATCCTCAGCAAAGATCTTTTGCAAGTCTTGACAGTAATCAGGGGAAAGATGCTCCCAACCCTCAACTTTCCAACCATCACCATGATCCGAAGCCCACTTAGCCAAACAATCTGTTGATCTATTCCATTCACGAGGAATGTGGATGAAATACACCCTCTCCATCATAGCACTAATTTCCAAAATCTGATGCACAATCCCTGCCAGCTGCCAATTAATCCCACTCACCTTTTGCTCAATAATCAGATCAACAATAATCTGTGAATCCGATTCACATATGACCTTACACCACCCCATCTCATATGCACACTCTAGGGAATAGAAAAATGATTGTCCCTCCATAAAATTATTAGACTGATTCCCTTTATGTACTGAAAAGAAGAAAACCACATTCCCCATGCAATCCCTACCAACACCCCCAATCCCAACAGGACCTAGATTACTCTGAGAGGAGCCATCGATGTTAATCTTAATGGAATCATCCCGAGGGGACAACCATCTTCCCACCCTTTGAACCTTCTGCTTAACACATCTACCTCTCCTGACACAAGATGAGATAGGAGACATCTCTTGCAAACCCAACCTACTCACAATATCAGCCTCTCCTTTATCCAGAGGAAAATTTACCTCACATTTAGCTTCCACCATCTCCTGGATCATTCCAATAATTCTATTCCATACTTGCTGAACTAACAGTCTGACTTCCCTAAAGATTCTCCTAATCCTCTCTAGCCAAATTGCCAAAGTATGAAAATGGGACCAATATGCCAGACAGTCTGGAGAAAAGAGGACACAATAGGAGGCCCACCCAAACTGCTCCAAAACTCCACCAAAGAATCCACGTGAAAACAGGGGTGCTTCCACACCCCCCACCAGTAATGCCAAAGAAACAACAAGAAAGGGCATTTGAAGAACAGGTGTGAGGAATACTCCTCTTTATTACCACACAAAACACAGATGGAAAGCCTATGGAACCCACACTTGCAAATATTGTCCCAGGTTACACATTTATTCAAAGCCAAAGTCCAATCAAAATAGTTACACTTCGGCCAAGAGAAATTGTTCCAAACATATTTCCACCAATGTACTCCCCTCCCCTCCAAGCGACAGAACAACTCCTGGTACCCACTGGCAACAGTAAAAACACCCTTAGAATTAGGGGACCAAGCAAGTCTATCCCTATCCTTAAGGGAACTACAATGTCTACTAGCCAAAATGCCATGAAGCTCAGCGTATTCTTCCTCCATATCAACAACCAACCATTCATTAGGAACCTTCCACCGCACCATCTCCAGTTGCCCATACCTATAAATAGACTTAAAGTCGCTCACTCTAGACCACCCTGCCCTTCAAGAAACATTGGCAAAGATTCACTAAATTAGGAAATTGATCAATAATGGGGGGATAGCCATCCCAAGAATCGAAGTAGAAAATAACCTCTTCCCCCCTCTTATAGATCCAAAAAGTCCTTTTATCAGTACAACCCCTTTCTTGAGAGTACTCCAAATCATAGACCCTTTTCCCGCAAGCGGATATCTTGGGATTTCCTCCTTCGAGATCCTTTGCATATACTTGAAAGACAAAATCCTAGCCCAACCTCGATCCTATTCAACACACCACCTCTAGTACAATTTAGCCGCCAAAGCCTCCCCAAATAAAGAAGACTATCTTAAGCCAAGCCCACCCAACTATTTCGGGCACTTTGACAAGACTCCATTTATAGGAGGATAGGTTGCCTGCCCATAATAATTGCCTTGCCAAAGAATCCAATTCCCTCACAAACTACTTTGGGGCCACTTGGAGCATACACCTATAAATCAGAAGAGCATGAGCCACTGACTGGATCAATTGAACCCACCCATCAAAGGATATCCATTTATGAGTCCAATATTTAACATTCATACAAAATTTATCCAGAATACCCTGCCAAGAGTCCCTAGGAGGATTACCAGCAGAGATAGGAATGCCGAGGTAAGTCAAGGGAAGAGAACCAACTTGGAATCTCAAGATATGAGCAAACGTCAACTGAATAGTTCCAGGTTTGTTGAAGAAGAGAATGGAAGATTTATCCTCATTGATCAACTGGCCAAAAGCAACAAGATAGATGTCCAAGATTTTAAGCAGATTTATAGCTTCTCTGATCCCAACCAATCCCATCAGGGTCGTATCATCCACAAAATGCAAATGGGATTGAGGAGGTATGTCATTACCCCAACTCTAACCATGAATAATACCTAGTCCCTTATTATACTTCATCAATCCCTAGACCCTTAGCCAAAAGAATGAATAAGTACGGGGAAAGAGGGTCCCCCTGATGAAGAACCCTAGATGCACCAAACAACTCAGTATGATCTCTACTAATTAGCATAGAGAATGAGGTAGACGAAACACAACTCATAACCCATTGGATCCATTCATAAGAAAAACCAAAGGCCCTAAGAATCTTCTAGAGAAAGGACCATATGACTCTGTCATAAGCCTTTGCCATGTCCAGTTTGATAAACATAGCTTTTTCCTTAGAAGCTGCCATAGAATGGATGGTATCAGTAGCGACGACCACTCCATCCAAGATTTGATGACCCTCCACAATCCCACTCTTCTCTTCAGAAATGACACCCCCAAGCCAATTCTTCAACCTTTCTGCTATCAGCTTAGAAATAATCTTGTAAAACACATTACAGAGAGAAATAAGACGGAATTGGCCTAACCAGTCAACCCCATCACACTTGGGGATGAGCACAATGAAAGTAGAATTCAAAGCCCAAAGAATTTGCTTACTCCCCTAGGACTCTTGGATGACCTCCAATAAGTCCAATTTGATAATATCCCAGAATTCTTGATAGAACTCAATCAGAAACCCATCCAGTCCAGGAGCGTTCCCCTTCTTCATGTGAAAAACAATCTTCTCAAGTTCGTCCAACAAAATAGGTTCCATAAGCTTCTCATTCATCTCCCTAGTAACTAGAGAAGGAATACAAGAAAGAACCTGATTTTCCTCTTCAGATTCCCCCTAAGGATTCTCACTAAAAAGGGATTGGGCATAGACTCCCTAGAAATCTCCTGCAAGGATAAGCACTGCTCACCTCTATCATTAACCAAAACAAGGATGACTTTTCCATGTCTTCTTGCTTTCATTGAATTGAAAAATAATGCAGTATTCTTATCCCCCACTTGAAGCCAATCAATACGAGCTCTTTGTTTCTAGTAGATTTCCTCCCTAAGCTCCCACTCCTCTAAAACCTTGTCTGCCCTGACTTTCTCCCTAAGCAAGGCTTCTGACAATCCATGCTCTCTTATCTCTCTAGTTATGCCATTCCACTCTAATTGAGCAGCTGTCTTACCATGAAAAATTTACCAAAACACTGAGGATTCCACCGTTTAAGCTGAAACTTAACAAATTTAGCTGCTTGGCAAAAGTATACATGGCAGTGCCAAAGGATGGCCTCCCTTTCTTCCAACCTGCAAAGAAGAATCTCGCAACCATAGAAGCTAGAATTTGAATAAAGGAATGCGAGCCACTCGAGTAGAAGATGACACCAATTTGATTGGCCAATGGTCTGAACCTTTCCAATCTCAAATATCAGAGCATGTGGACCACCCCCCACCAACCCAAAAACTAGAAACTAGAAAGCAATCCAACCTCTTCGCAATCCAATACTCCCCTAATCTCCCGTTGCTCCAAGTGAACAGACCATTACCAGGCTTGATGTCAACAAGATTTAAGGTTGATATAGTATCCCAAAGAACGAAGGAAGAAGGCTCCAACCACATAACAACACCCTTCTTCTCATTCAACTCTAAGATGGCATTGAAATCACCCGCCATAATCCATGGATGAAAAGGAAAAAAACCATGCATAAAAGTAATACAAGACCGCAAATTCTACTTACCCTGAAGATTAGTGGGGGCATAAATGTTAATAAGAAAGATATACTCCCTAGTCTCAAGACTAGAGGCAACCCCAGATAAAGATGATCTGGAAGAAATCTACCATATAGGACGAATCCTCAAGGGGTTCCAAAGACAAGCCACATCTCCAGAGGAGCCAAATGCCCCAATTCACTGACATTCACCTCTCCCCCATAGCTTAGGCATGAGACCCAACATACTTTCCACAGTTAATTTAGTTTCTTGCAAGAAAAGGACATCAGGAGAATGACTCCTTATCAATTCCCGAACAACTTTTTGTCTTGGGCCACTATTCAAGCCCCTCACATTCCATGAAAGAACAATTATTTCAGGGGATTAGAAAAGTGAGAATCTAGAGTCTTCACTAACCCTGACTCAACCAAATTCTCCCCCATCAATTTGATCTTGTCCAAGTCCTTCTTTCTGCCAACCTTTGAAATATTATCTGTTGCTCCTTTTTTAATGTCTTTTTGAAGAAGACCCAGATGTAAAGAGATCTTATTACTTTTAACCCTAGCAGAGTCCAATTTTTGTGTTATAGGAGAAACATCCCCACCATCCATCTTCACTTCAGCACAAGAGATGGGTCCCTTCTGAGCCAAAACCTGTTGATGCATCTCCATCTATTGACTTCCAACCTCTAGCAGATCCTGGGTAGGATCCAAGTTCACACTATCAGGCATCAACCCTACTGCAGTATGATCCAAAAGAATCATCCCCGAATTCACCTCTTTTTGGCTAAGGTCATCGAAGGCTTCAAATCTGTTAAAGGTATCCTCCTCCCATCTCTCCTACAAAGACCTCTTTTGATCCCGGTTCCTATTGTTAGAGTTAACTACGAAAAAACCATCAACACCCACAACCTCAGCAGACATGGAAGCTTTTCCTTTATCAGCCCCATCAAGGTTACGAGAAGGCAGTTAAGACTGATGCTCAACCGGTTTAGACCTAGGGCACTTGTGTTGTAAATGACCATACTCATGATAAAGTCTCATAATTAAGTTGTTGGCCCCAAGAGTAAGAGCCCGCACACATATCTATAATATCTGGCAAAGGCTTACTAAGATCAATTTCAGCACAGATACATGAAAAAGTCATTGCCTTTCTCCCCACGGTTTACGTTGAAGATCCAATAGGTTTCCCAAGCAATGAAGCTATCATTCGCAACACATGCTCTCGACAACATTCCATTAGAAAATGAAGCAATCAAACCCATACTAGGACCCGATTTGGGAGCTCCTCTGAAGGATTAAATCTCGCATCCCAAGGTTTGATGAACAATCCCACTTGGTTATAAAAATACGAGCCTCCTTCAAAGACTCTATTGTGATCATCCATGCAATTAAAAGTAACCATGAAATAATTGTTAGCCAACAACATAATATCCATTTCCCCTTCTGGTGCCCAATTCCTCTGAGCCCAATTCTCCAAAAACTATAGAGAAACCCTCATCCCCAAAAATTTACAATATAACGTGTGTTTTGAAAATTATTCAACATCTTTGGCTATCATCTCCGGAGGAATTACCAATTTCGGCCTTTCATTGCATTTCTCCAGACAACCATTGATCTTCTTAATTTGAGATCCATCAGGCATACTAGCACTTCCAAACCCCAAATCTGAAACAAAAAGATTATTATCAAAGGTTTTAATACCTTGAGATGGGGATTTCTAACCCAACACTCCACAAAAATCCATGTTAGGTGATGCCCCAAAGGCCTCTCCTCCAGATCTAGACATTGCACCTCACAAAAAACCCACACCCCAAAGGGAAATGAAAAAGGAAACCACACACCCGAACAATACATCGAACACCCACCCACCCGAGCACCACCAAAGAGCAATACAGATCAAATCCCCCTCTCGTCACACTGCAAACCCCCCTGACGCTGCCATAGACCCCAAGAACCCTACACGACCCACCCAAACACCACCACCGTCGCTCACTATTGATATTTAGTTCAACAAGAGCTTTATTTTAATTTTTTAGGCTTAGGTGATAGATAAAACTAATAAACACATATTGGTCAAGAAGAGTAAAATAATCAAAATGATTCATGTGGTAGAACTCCAAGAGAATTTGTCCACGGAAAAAAAGCTAGAAAGGGTTGCATACCCACATAAACAATTCACGTCAAACATAGTATAAAAAGTATATATGTATATATGTATATGTATATGTATATGTATATGTATATATATATATATATATATGTATGTATATGTATATGTATATATATATATGTATATATGTACATGTATATGTATATATCTATATGTATATGTATATGTATATACATATACATATACATTTACACACACACACACACACACACACACACATATTGCACCTTTATCCTATTTGTAAGTGGTGTATACAAGTAGTTTTGTTTAGGTTCCTAGCAAGTAGGCATTCAAGTTTGGGTTGGGGTTGCATCCAAGAAATGGATTATCACTTTAAACCATTTATAATAAGTTAATCATTCAAGAGAATCACTCAATTGTAACAAAGGATGAAAATATTAAGATAAATATAAGACAAAATATATTCATTTTATACTCAAAAGAATATCAAATGGGTTAGCTCCTTGATGCTTTAGATGAAATTTTGAGGTAGGACACAAGCCTATATTTTATGGATATATATTAATATATACTTTTGAAGAATGATGACCTCTATGTACTCCAATTAGTGTTAGGACCTAGAGGAAACTGAGAGGGGGGGGGGGGTGAATCAGTTGTCTATTAATTTCAACCCAAATATAACTTAACCAAACTTAGTGCATAATACCGGTAAACCAAACTTAATGCTGGTAGATAGTTTGATAGTTAATAATAGTACCGATAAGGTTTAATGCATGAAATAAAAGACAAATAACATCCACAACACATAACACAAATATTTGTACGTGGAAACCTTGTAAGGAGAAAAACCATGGTGGGAAACCTTATCCACAATCAGATGATACTACTATAGATAATGTGTGTGTACAAATGGGGTCTGCACATGCATAAAGGCCAATTGCCTAGAGCTCACTGCTCAATCACAAAATGGGAGTCACACTGACTATAATTGGATGGTTAAATCCAATGATAATGTACTGCTCAAAATAGCATCTTCATATGTTGGATTCAATACCGGTTAAGCTCTGATTGTCTTCTTCATACCTTCCTTGAATCTTCAAATGAGATCTTACATATATACCAAAACCTAAAACCAAATGTGTAGGTTGGCTCACTAAGATATTACAATAAAATCAATTACAAATGAATCAATATGTGATGCATGATGTTGGATCAATGCATTTACAAAAATAACCAATCAATGAAACATCTCCATAACGTGTCGTGCTGATCTAGAATAGATAATGCTTGCCGGTTCATAACCTAGACCTATTTTTCGGTAACAACAAATATGCAAACTCAATTAGACCAATAACCAAATCACCAAAACCAAGTGTCCAAACAATTTCTTTGACATAACCAAGTAATCTCCAGATGATAACAAATCATGCTCAGTGCCGGTGAACAATATAACCTGCCGGTGAATCAGATACCAGTGACTGTGCATAAGTCACTGAACATGCCAGTGAACATAACCAAAGATCTCCAAAAGAATAAGTGTTGACAAGTGTTGACATCAATGAAAAAACCAATGCAACACATCCATAATACCAACAATCTCCCCCTTTGGCATTGATGGCAACACAAGATGGAAAAACCATCTAAGTGCCAAAGAAGAAATGCCAAAAACCAAAAACCAACAATCTCCCAAAGAGATCATTAACCAGAAATCAAAATAAAGATACAGAGAGTAATGGTCTCTCCCCCAATGAATAATCTCTCCCCAAAAGATAATGTGTTTTTCCATAGATATCTCTCCCCCTTTGACATCAAATGCCAAAGCAATACAAAACCAAATACAACCAGTTCATAGAACTTATTACAAATACCAATTGTTATAACCAAATTTATTCAATCTACTCCCCCTAAGAAGTAGCTCTCCTTCATCAAAGTCGGAAAAAATATTTCTCTGTTAATTCTGTCAGTCTGATGCCATGCTCCAATTGTCTAAATTTCTATCGGTGAGGGTATAACTTCAAGCTGCTCTCTTAGATATTCAAAAGTTTTCTTAGGCAAAGGTTTAGTAAAGATATATGCAATCTTCTCTTTAGTATTCACATAAACCAATTTCACTTCTTTTGTTTCAACATTCTCTTTCAAAAAATTGAGTTTGATAGAAACATGTTTAGTTTTGGAGTGAAATACCGAATTCTTTGATATATCAATTGCTGCCATATTATCACAGTAAATGATTATAGGTTCTTTGCATTTTACCTTTATGTCTTTCAACATTTGCTTAATCCATAATACCTATGTACAATTAGTCGTTGTTGCAACATATTCTAATTCTGTTGTTGATAGTGATGTACAACTTTGTTTCTTGCTCAACCATGAAATTAGTCTGCTGCCAAGAAAAAATGCTCCATTGGTGGTGTTTTTTCTATCATCTACATCTCCTGCCCAATTTGCATCTGTGTATGCACATAAATCAAAATTTTCATATTTAAGAAACCATAAACCAAGATTTGTTGTGCCTTGTAGATACCAGAAAATCCTTTTTACTGTTGATTCATGATTTTCCTTAGGATTACTCTGAAATTTTGAAACAATACATACTGCATTCATAATATTAGGTCTTGTTTGTGTCAAATACAGTAAACCTCCTATCATAGATTTGTATCTTGTCGGATTCACAGGTACTGATTCATCCTTCAATGATAGTTTATGAGTTGTAGTCATAGGTGTACTTACTGGTTTAGAGTTTTCCATGCCAAATTTCTTAAGTAATTCCTTCAAATACTTTGATTGATATATGAATATACCTTTATCAGTTTGTGAAATCTACAATCCTAAAAATAATTTTATCTCCCCAATCATAGACATTTCAAATTCTTCCTGCATCTTATTAGAAAAGTTTTTACACAATCCATCTTCTCCTCCAAAAATGATATCATCAACAAAAAATTCAATAACCATGATGTGATCATTAGTCACTTTGTAATATAAGTTGTTGTTAGCATTACCTTTGGTATAACCAAGCTTCAAAAGATGTTTGTCCAATCTAGCATACCAAGCTCTAAGAGCTTGCTTCAATACATATAAAACTTTCTTTAACCTGCAAACCATATTTTTCTCATTTGTCAAAGAAAATCCATCAGGTTGTTTAATGCAAACTTCTTCTTCAAGATCACCATTCAGAAATGCACATTTAACATCCATTTGATATACTTTATAGTTCTTGTGTTTTGCAAAAGCTAAGAATAATCCGACTGCCTCAATTCTAGCTACCGGTGCAAAGGTTTCATTATAATCAATTCCTTCTTTCTATGAATATCCCTTACACACTAATTTTGCTTTGTTTCTGATTACCTTACCATCTTCATTAAGTTTATTTCTGAATACCCATTTAGTTCCAATTACATTTTTGTTTTTAGGTTGGGGAACCAATGTCCATGTGTTATTCTTTTCAATTTGTTCCAATTCATCTTCCATAGCTTTAAGCCAATGTTTATCTTCACATGCCTCATTAACTGATGCTAGTTCAATTTGAGAAATTAGACATACCTCTTCATTTGTCAGTCTTCCTCTAGTCATAACTCCTTGATACTTATTCCCAATTATCTGACTTTCAGAGTGATTCAATCTTACATACCTGGGTGTATTCACTTGCTGTTGTTCTTCAGTCACTGTAGAATTCTCAGATGATGTTGGTGTGACTGGATCAACATTTTGTACCGGTGTACTCATTGTAGGTTCATTTGTGATTATCTCAACTGCTGGTTCATAGTCCATAGACCTTCTAAACTGTTCATCAATCTTCACATTTGCACTTTCAATGATTTTCTACAATCTCTTATTAAAACATATATATGCCTTGCTCTTAGAAGAATAACCAATAAATATTCCTTCATCACTTTGAGGATCAAATTTGCCAATATAATCATCTCTCCTAATATAACATTTGCTTCCAAATATTTTGAAATATTTAAGAGAAGGAGTATTACCAAACCATAGTTCATGAGGGGTCTTACCGGTTTGACCTTTGATGTGAACTCTGTTGAATGTATAAACAGTTGTATTGACTGCTTCTCACCAATACACATGAGGTAGGTTTGCTTCTGATATCATGCTTTTAGCTGCATCCAAAATAGTTTTGTTCTTCCTTTCCACAACTCCATTTTGCTGGGGTGTCCGAGGTGCTGATAATTGTCTTCTGATTCTATTCACTTCACAGAATGTATTAAATTCCTTAGATGCGAATTCGCCTCCTTGATCAGATCTCAAACATTTAATTTTATTACCGGTTTCATTCTCTACCATCACTTTGAATAGTTTGAATTTCCCAAAAGCTTCTGATTTCTCCCTGAGAAAAGTAACCTAGCACATTCTAGAATAATCATCAATGATTAGCATAAAATATCTATCTCCTTGTAAACATCTAGTTCTTGCTAGACCACATAAATAAGTATGAATTAAATCAAGAACATTATTGGATTTTTCTGGAATACTTTTAAAAGTTGCTCTAACTTGCTTTCCAAATTGACATTCCTTACATACCAAATTGTGAGGTTTAACAATCTTAGGTAAATCCCTTACTGCCTTAGTTGTACTGATTTTCACAATGCAATCAAAATTTACATGATAAAGTCTCTTATGCCATAACCAACTTTCATCAATATGTGCAATCAAGCATGTCTTCTCATTGTTATTCAAATGAAAGATATCACCTCTACTCTGATTATGGGTTGTAATTTCCAAGCCAGTTCTGTTCACAATTTTGCATTTACCATTCTTGAATTGTAATTGAAATCCCTTTTCAACTAATTGACCAACACTCAAAAGATCATGCTTCAAACCTTCAACATAGTAAACATTATCAGTATTGTGCTTACCATCAAAAGATATAGTGCCTTTTCCTTTGATCAAACAAGCTTTGTCATCTCCAAATCTTACTAGACCTCCATTGTATTCCTGAAAGGTTAAGAATTTACTCTTATCACTAGTCATATGATGTGAACATCTGGAATCAATGATCCATTCATCCTTTTCTTCAATTTTAGCTGCCAAGGCCTGCTCTACCGGTTGAATAGTAGGTGCCGGTTGATCTTCTGTTATTGCAACAAAAGCCCATACATTGTCTGTCGGTTCCTCATCAGAATCATCAGTAACTCCTTCATCAACATAGTAACATGATTTGTCTCTATTCTTCTTAAATTTGTATCTTTGATATTCAGGGTTAGGCTTGTATGTTCTTTTAGCTTCTTCTTTCTAGATGCCATATGACCAATTTTATTGCAGTTAAAACATTTAAATGGTGCTTTACCTTCATACTTACTTCCAACTGGACCTTTAGGCATTTTCCTTGCAAATAGTTCTTCAAGCTCTTCAAATTCTTCATTCTCTCTTCTGAATTCTTCAAGTTCTCTAGCATAGAGTGCTTTCCAATTAGATTTTTCAGATGATGATGATGTTGCAGATGATGAAGCTTTGAAAGCCAAATCTGTCTTAATTGTAGCAATAGGACCAAATTCCTCAAGTTCAAAAGCTGAAAGTTTTCCAACCAAAGTATCTCTAGATACTTATGCATTAGGCATTGTTCTTAATTCATTAATAGCAGTTACTTTCATTTTATATGCTGGTGGCAATGCTCTTAAAACTTTAGAAACAATTTCATCTTCACTTAAGGATCCTCCACAACATTGTATACCCAAAACACTTTCATTAACTCTTTCCATAAAAGCAGAAATCCTTTCATCTTCTTCCATTTTCAGATTTTCATACCTGACCTAAAAGCATTCCAGTTTTGTAATTTTGACAGTGGTATCACCTTCATTCAATGTCTCCAATTTATCCCAAATAGCTTTAGTAGTAGATCGGTCTGATAATCCCATGGTTTGTTGATCTGACAATGCGCTCAAAAGTCCTTCTCTTGCTTTGCAATCATTCTCTTGATCTTTAGCTAAGGTTGGTGGATTAGGTTGACTCTGAGTAGGACCAACATAACCATTCTTTGTAACATCCCATATGTCTTTTCCAATGCAATTCAGATGAGTCTCCATTCTGATCTTCCATATACTATAGTTAGTTCCATCAAGCTTTGGACTGTCCTTCCTGAAATAGTTAATTGCCATAGAATCTCCTCAAGCTATTAAACTTCTGCAAAAAGAGAACTTAGCTCTGATACCAATTGTTAGAACCCGAAGGCAATTGAGGGGGGGGGGGGGGGTGAATCGGTTGTCTATTAATTTCAACCCAAATATAACTTAACCAAACTTAGTGCATAATAGTGGTAAACCAAACTTAATGCCGGTAGATAGTTTGACAGTTAATAGCAGTACCGGTAAGGTTTAATGCATGAAACAAAAGACAAATAACATCCACAACACATAACATAGATATTTGTACGTGGAAACCCTGTAAGGGGAAAAACCATGGTGGGAAACCTTACCCACATGTGTGTACAAATGGGGTCTGCACATGCAGAAAGGCCAACTGCCTAGAGCTCATTGCTCAATCACAAAATGGGAGTCACATTGACTACAATAATTGGATGGTTAAATCCAATGATAATGTACTGCTCAAAATAACATCTTCATATGCTGGATTCAGTACTGGTTAAGCTCTGATTGTCTTCTTCATACCTTCCTTGAATCTTCAAATAATGTCTGTGTATAGATCTGCTTATATTCACATATACCTTATTACAATCCTTTTTCTTCTCCTTTTCTATATTTAATCTCACAAATAAGATCTTACATATATACCAAAACCTAAGACCAAATATGTAGGTTGGCTCACTAAGATATTACAATAAAATCAATTACAAATGAATCAATATGCGATGCATGATGTCGGCTCAATGCATTTACAACAATAACCAATCAATAAAACATCTCCATAATATGTTGTGGTGATCTAAAATAGATAACGCTTGTCGATCCATAACCTAGACCTATTTGCCGGTAACAACAAATATGCAAACTCGATTAGACCAATAACCAAATCACCAAAACCAAGTGTCCAGACAATGTCTTCGACATAACCAAGTAATCTCCAGATGATAACAGATCATCCTCAGTACCGGTGAATAATATAACCTGCCGGTGAACCAGATACCGGTGACTGTGCATAAGTCACTGAACATATTGGTGAACATAACCAAAGATCTCCAGAAGAATAAGTGTTGACAAGTGTTGACATCAATGACAAAACCAATGCAACACATCCATAATACCAACAATTAGAAGGGTGGAGTCTTCAATGAGCGATTCATGATCTATTTAATCTTGATGAGTTTTAAGTCTATAATATGCACATGTACCTATCCTATATGGATAGATTCTTATCTTGAATGGATAGAGAATATTTTCTCATATGGAAAGGTGCTTAAATTATATAGTTGGATACTTGTTTCAAATTAACAAATGCCTATCTCATGTGGATAGAGGTACCTAAGTATATAGATGAATAAATAGTTAACTACTTGAGTAAAAATAACAAACAAAAAAATTAGTGGTAAATGTGGGTACGAAAGTTGGGTCATTACTCTATACCTCATTTGAAAGTAGTGATAAGTTCATGATTTAAAAAAGCTATATGATCTCCTTATGTTGGATTGATTTTTTTGAGTTTTGACTAACAAAGGTATTAGTGCTATTAATGTCCCCTTAGGTGTTGGAACATATAATGTTCGTGATGCCTTAACTTGTTGTCATTATTGTATTAATATTCTTTATGTTATTTGTTGATTATTCTTTTGAAGTTGTGGAAAAAAATTATTGAGAGTCCTTGCTGAGGAAGGGACCAGTTCACTATTAAGGGAGTGTCTCCAATTAAAAGCTAAATAAATTTTGAACTACAAGACAAACGGTATGCTACATTTGGTTAAATTAGTTATTGGGGTGGATGATACAAGACATTGATGAACATCTTTAGAAGTTTGCTAAGAAATGATCTCCTCCTTATGTCAAACTCCTAGATCTACGTTAAAAATTTTGATACGATTGAATGCAAGTTAAACAATCATGCAATTGGCCTTGTCATGTACAATTATTCATGTATTGTTGATCCAATGCTATGAAGATAAGGTGATGTGTAATATAACTTTGAAGATGATAGATATAGCTCATCTCCTCAATTATTCAACAATAAAGTGGGGTGTGCATGTCCTTTTATACAATACCTTAACATATAAATAAACATATTTCATGTCCAAGTCAATGACTACCATGAACGGAGTTGTCTTCGACATAGAATTAAATCTAAATTTTAAAGTTTTGGAATAATTTTCCCATATGAAAATCTGACTCTAAGGTGAGTAAAGGAATAGATAAATCATATATCATGTTTGGACTCTTGAAATACATGATTGAAAACGATTAGATAAGACTTACATTCTTTGCCAACCTTTACAAAAAATATACCACTTACACACTAATCATTTTACTTATGACAAATCAATCAAAATCCAAAAGAACCCAATATATATTCTTACTACAAATACTCAATCTTGCATAATTTGCCACATTTCTTTCACAAACCAGTTTGGTTGGACTCTTAATTGACTCTTAGTTGTTCTATTAAAGTTTTGGAGTAAATTTCCCATCTAGAAATCTGACCCAAGGTGAATAAAAGAATAGACAAATCATATGCCATGTTTGGACTCATGAGATGCATGAGAACATGATTAGATTAGATTTATATTCTTTGTCAACTTTT
The DNA here is from genome assembly GCF_030272615.1 of Cryptomeria japonica. Classification (NCBI taxonomy): domain Eukaryota; kingdom Viridiplantae; phylum Streptophyta; class Pinopsida; order Cupressales; family Cupressaceae; genus Cryptomeria; species Cryptomeria japonica. Next base: position 307,726,548 of record NC_081408.1, read on the forward strand.
ACAAAAAAAAATATACCACTTACACACAAATCTTTTTATTTATGACAACTCAATCAAAATAAATCCAAAATATATAATGTTCACCCTTACTATATACAATCAATCTTGCATAATTTGCCAAATTTCTTTCACAAACCAGCTTGGTTGAACTCTTAACTAACTCTCAATTAACTCTTAATTGTTCTATTAAAGTTTTGAAATAATTTTCCCCCTATGCAAATCTGATCCTGAGGCTGGTAAAGGAATAGATAAACCATATGTCATGTTTGGACTCTTGAGATTTATGAGATTAGACTTACATTCTTTGTCAACTTGTTAAAAAAAAAATGACATTTATTAAATTTTTTTTTGATGGAGGTCCAGACCTGCAAGCATGACAACTGGGACACGATTCTGGTGGGCTCATTTGGAACGATTCAACTTCACCAGTAGACCAAGGGCCCATTGACCACACCCACTAATTTTACTTACGACAACTCAATCAAAATAAATCCAAAACCAAAATAATCCAAAATCTTGAATAATTTGTCATATTTCTTTCACAAACCAGCTCGGTTGCACTCTTAATTAACTTTTCACTCAAGATAACTCCAAGCATGAGCTCATAAATCATGTAGTTCTTTTGAATGTACGCCATGGATCATATATCCAAACTATTTTAGAACAGCCTTGGGCCATCTCTTTTTACAGCGAAAAGAAGAGACAATTTGTCAATCGAACTCACATGAATGCTTGCAGGGTCTATGTCAAGAATCCAAAATGTTTAGCTAAAGAGGCCCAGCAGAGCGTGCAAATGGAGATGGTCACATGGGTGTGTCATCCTATTCCTTGCCAGTTGCTCACCATGTACCCCACCTCTATGACAGATCAATCCCTCAAACTGTTGGGATAACACTCATTTCTACCTTATCTCAAACCTTGAATGTTAGGTATTCTCAAGCATGGGCTCCTGTAACTTTCTATCCTTACTTTGCAGAGCTTTATGGGTTGTGGGCAAACATGAATCTTTTGCTTTTCCCTGTCAAAAAAGAATAAGAGTCTCCACTCTATCTGAGCTTTAATGAAGTCTATCTGATTGTTTGTTTATTAGTATGGTGCGTGTTTATCTTTCCTGAGATTCTAAGGATTGTTCTATTATTGTACAAGCTGGTTCCGGGACAGGTATTCAAGTCAATGGATTTCTGACAGAGTTAGCCAAAAAGGTCCTCCCAGAATGAAAAGTTATGCAATAATGGAGATCTGATCTTTCCAAAGAAGACATTGTAGATCAATTGACAGAAGACTAAGAAGGGGTCAATCAAGAAAAAAAGGGCGATCGGTGGGCTACCAGAGTAGTTGAGATGCAACTTCTAATTTGGAAAATGAAACATCAAGAAAAGCCTTTTGGAAAAACATGTTTCCAACTAGCATTTTAAAGAGTTTTTCTATCTGTACAGTAGCACTCTTTAAACGTAGATTTTTGTCTCCATTCACTTGCTTATCTTTAGGGTTTTAAAAGATTTTATGGTAGTTACTTAATTACCATAATATTATATAGTTTAAATTAAAAAATAATAGACAAAATATGGTTTAGGATATATATAATCTTTATATAATTATAAATCTATGGTGTGATGGTATATTTTAAATTTTTTTTTTTTTTTTTGCATTTTTTTTTATATTTTTATCTTTATATTTTGATAATTATAAAATATTATATTTTCTAATTGTTTAAAATATATAAGAAGAATCAATCACATTTTTGGTTTTTTTCAAAATGAACAAAACTTCAAAATTGTTAAGTTGTTGCATAAGACTCTATAGTTAGTGTCTAATTTTTAGATTTTGTATATATGATACATTTGTATGTATTTAATTTATGTGCTATGAAGTACTATAAAGCACATTTTACTATTTTTTTTTTAAGAATTGAGAATATAGGGGGCCATCCTTGCAATGTATTGGTGTAGATGTATTACATATTCAAACAATTATCACAATCTTCACAAATAGGTACTATAAAGCACATATTACTATTATTATTATTATTTTAAAAATTGAGAATATAGGGGTTCTATAGGGCTCCATCCTTCCAATAAATTGATGTAGAAGTATTAGATATTCAAACACCTGCCACAAACTGCACAAATAGATACTGTAAAGCACATTTTACCATTATTATTATTTAAGAATTAAGAATATAGGGGTTCTATAGGGGCTCCATCCTTCCAATAAATTGCTATAGAAGTATTACATATTCATACAACTACCACAATCTTCATAAACCTATCAATCAAAATATTAGTAAACAATAATCCATAACAAATACTCTTGTTGTAGAACAAATACCACATAATTTTCAAAGACAAAATGCCCATTCATAGAGAAAAGGGCAAAGACATAGAGTTCATGAGACAAAATGGATACCATCTAAAAATTGAAAATATACAAATTTTGAAATCCTTATATTGGAGAAAAGCCATCAACATCCACCATAATAGTTACCAACATCCAAAGGAGACAGAGACATATATTGTAACTCTAACACTTCCTAACAATTCATACTAGCATCCTAAGGAAAATTCCTCCACCACTCATAAGAAAAGGAATAAACCCTTAAATTGGAGACATTTACAAGCACAACTAGCAAAATATGAAGACATGCCACATTCTCAAGCTTTTTAAACTTAAGACCTTTTTGAACCTCTACTTGCTATAGTGCCCTTGTGGTTTGTTATCCTCTAACATTGGGAGAATCCCTATAGGATATGAAACTATCATTGACAATATATAAAATTCCTAGATATGATATGACACTACCAAATGCCTCAACATAGAATTAATGTCTTTATAATAAGCAATCATTTCTTAAACATAATCTAATAAATCCAAGAGTCTTAAGTTCATATACCAAATATCAATTTCATTCAAGCTAATACATAAATTTTTATTGTGCTCTCATTCCACAATCATAGGTGTAGAAGCCTCTGTTGACTCCTTCAACTCATTACTAATCAAAAGGGACATATCCAATAAGCTCTCCCTAATTTCTATGTCATATACAACTCCCTTCAACTTGAACAAAAAATCATTTCTAAGAGATTATCTAATGCTTAGTGCACCTATATTGTGCAAGCCACCCACCCCAATAACTATTTTAGCAAACTTTAGCATAGTAGTTGTCTTGTATTTAAAACTTTATTTAGCTTATCATTTGAGACACTTCCTTGATATATCTAGTACCTTCCCTAACAAGTACTCATGATGATCTTGTGTCAACTTAAAAAAACTTACTACAAAAATAATTATCCAAACCTGGTATCATAATTTCTATCTACCACCTTCATCTCCATGCTAAATATTGTCTATTGTTCTATCAATTACAAAATAATGATTACAAGCTAGGGCATCATTAACATTACATGTTTCAACACTTAAGGGGACATTAATATCACTAATTATTTCATTGTTGAGAACCTATCGAGGTCATTCCAACATAGAGAGATCATATAAGTTTTCTAAATCATGAATATCATTGCTTTCAAAGGAGGCATATAGCTTGAGAGAGATCCCATTTTTTTTGGAAAAAATTGCCATTTTTTTCTCTCTATCTACAAGAAATAAAAATATGATTGAGTTTGGAAAGTAATGACAATACTTCTCCGAGCTAGGCTCTCCTCTTCCATCTTCAACAATATTTTTTATTGGCCGCTTGAATTAAAAAGTTAGATTCCCTTATACTTTGAATTGAAGTGGGGTACACAAATATTATAAGGAGAGTATTGTGCTAATTTTAATCTTTTAAAAATTTAAAACAAATAAACACATTTAAATAGAAACTATAAATACCATAACATAGGTATACATGGGGAAAACCCTTTTGAGCTCGAAAAATCCCACATGCTAATGTAGATCAATGTATAATTCATTAAACCTCAATTACAATGCACTTGTAAAGAACACCTTCACATGAAAATCATCAAATAAATATCTAGAGGAATCATTACAACTTAATAGTATCTACAAAATATAACACAAAACCTCCATCTCAAGCACCTAATATATAGGAGATACAAAACTCAAAACCATTAAACAATAATTAGAAATCCATGAGCTAAAATCACCCAAAAATGGCACTTAAACTATCTCCCAATAAAATATTCCTTATGATCTATCATAATACGCATCATAAGTTGGTCAAAATGTTTAACACCCCTTTACAACTTTTTATGCATCAAACAACTTTTATATTTCTTATGCAAACTTTTGGAGGGTTTACAATTGATGATGGAGCATTGAAGGTATACATACCTCTCTCTTTCTCTCTCTCTCCCTCTCTCCACCTTCTACCTCTCCCTCCCTCCCTCCTCCCTCTACCTCTTCCTTCCTCCCTCCCTGTCCCCCCCTTCTCTCTCTCTTATTTATGGTTTAGTTTTTAGGGCCTAGGGTATAAGGTTTAGGGTTTAGAGTTGATAGTTTATGATGGAGGGTTGAGCATTGTGGGTTTAGATTTTAGTAGTTTGAATTATCAATAGGGTGTGAGATAAGCATTGTTCATTTTATATTTACATTTTTTGTTGTAAGAAATAATTACAACATTCTATTTTGTTGAAATTACTCTTTTTAATAATAAAATTTCTAGAATCCTTGTCTCAAACTCGAGAAAATTTGGTGTTTATCAGTTTCTTTAATTCTACTCTTTGTTTGGTGGGAAATTATTTAATCTTTGTTGGCATTTCAAAATGTTGGGAAAATTAATTCCACACGTGAGGGTTTAGGTTTTAGTTTTAAATTATTAATGTTACATTTACGATTTACCTTATATTTTTATGGTTCAGGGTTTAGGGTTGATGATGAATGGTTGATGTAGGAGCATCCCTGGTTCTTGGCAATATTGCATCAATCAAAAACATTATTCTTTCAGTTTGTTCTTATTTTGCAGTTTCGGCATTTAATTCAGCGTTTCTTTGCATTTGCTCACCGGATCTTGTAGAGCTGTATTTTTATTGTGGACATGTTCATTTACCTTATCCTAAGTCCACAAGACTTTTGGATCTTTTCCCGACAAGATATCGCTTCTGAAATCTAAGACAGTTTTTTGGCTTAAAACACCAGAACTCCTTAGACCTATTTTGTTATTGCCGAATCTTGTGGATCTTTTCCATAGCTTGCGGAGCTCCAGTTTGTTGTTTCCAACATTCCTTGGTGTGTGGCCAACCTTCCCTTAGGCCCGCACTTCATCCAATGGATTTTATGGCTGGAACTCTTTGGTGGAGGCCGACCTTGTTGTTTTACACATTTCATCTTGTTCATCAACGATTGTTCCACCTTGGGCCGACGCAAATCATCCTTTACCATATAATCAATGTAATTAGGAATTTAGAATCACGTTTGAGGACATAGAAGATAGATCTAAAGGCTAGGAAGTTCAGAGTTGGCTCACATTCTGCTTGAGTCCGAGTGTTGATAACATGCATGTATTGTACTCGAGCCTGTGAGATAAATCTTGTAATCCCACATGTTTTTGGCAATTTTAACTGATTTTCATGATTTAATATAGTTTGTTTATGCATTGCCTCCATCACTTTGAGTTGTTTTTGTTGTGTAACTCTTTCTACATGGTCTAGACTGTTCTCTTTGAGGACCCTCCCACCATGACTGCACCAACAATTGAGGGTCTACATGCCTCTCTCTCCCCTCTCCACCTTTCCCTACCACCCTCACTCCTTTAGTCCCTCTAACTACCTCTCCCCCCAACCCTCTCTCTACCTTGTTTACCTATTCGCCCTCCTCCAATCTCTCTCTAACCACCTCTCTCTCCCTCCCCCTCTCTCTAAATACTTCTCTCTATATCACCTCTTTCTCTCTATCCACCCTCTTTAGACCACTCCCTCCCTCTCTCCTTCCATATAGATATGTCTTCCTCCTATTTGCAGTTGTTGTGTTGTTATCATTGATATTAGCCTATAGCTGATGTGTTGTCATTGGTGTCAACCTACAGTTAATGTGTTGTCATTGATGATATGCCCAAAATGATGATTGGTTAAATTATTCTCAAAGGGTTCTTAATTTTAGATGCTATGAGTTGTGGATGTCCACCTTCCTAGTGTCTGATGTCTACACTCAATATGATGAGTTGATGCTAATAATGTATTGATGTTCATAATGTGCTTGTTGGAAAAGATGGTATAATGATAATCATATAATAAGATGAGGATTAGATGCTTTGAGAAGAAGTATTTAAATAAGGATTAGAAGCATGGAAATAAAGTGGATATGATTTTGATAATCTTGCGTATGCTACAAGATGATGGTTTATGATGATTCTACGATATTCAGGTCCTTGGAAGATTGATGGAGTAAGTAGTTTCGGGAATGTATCGTAAAGAAAGTTTGGAAGAATGATTCACACTCCTCCACATTTTATGGTTTGGTATTGTATATTTGAAGATAATATGTATGCTTTATGGACATTGCACTCCTATGTTTCTAGGTCCCTAGTGTTGCAGTTGATATGGTTGGTAATTATAGTTTGTTGGTAGTTTGATTGTCTATTATGATTGGTCCAAAAAATGTTTCACATTTCTCCACATCAATATTTCTATTGCTACAAATTGGAGTACATAATTTTAATTTTTGTGTTGTCTCAAATCAATTTTCAAGTGCTAAACTATTCTACAAGAGTTGATAATAATGTTTTATTCATGATTGAGGTTTCTGGACTTCCAGAATGAAGTATTTTTGTATCTGTTTGTGTTGTGCCAATATGTTTTGATGTGATAGTGAGAAATAAGTATTTAGGAATATTTTTGGGTGTTCAAAGAACATCCTTATGTTCTTTGCATGATGTTAGATGATCTATTTGGTGCAACATTGTGTCTAGTAATAGTGTTTCAAGGTAATTGTCGTGGTTTGGTCGACAAAGTTTGTTCTCTTGCTTGCACTATGCCCTTGGAGATTTGTACCAACATTGGAGTTTGTGTTATGTTTTATTTGGATCCTAATTTGGTGTGTGAATATCCACATTGGGTTAATTTATTTAAAAGATTTATTTTGGGTAAGTTGGTTATAAGCTTCATGGTTTATCTATACATTACCTTGTTGTTGACTTTGGTAGATGTGTGCTAACATTTGTTATATTTTGGGATGCTTATAAAGATGTGATATGATTTTTTAGGTCCTCTCTATCTCTTATATTGGTCTTCTTTCACCATAATAGTGTTTGGTGGCTGACTTGGTAGGACTTATGCTTTCTCCATGTTCTTGCCAACCTAATTGACGTTTTGCGATGAAGAGGATGATATACATATAGAAGTTCAAATTAGTGTGTATGTGATGCAAAGTTGAGACAAAGAAAGTGAGTAGTTATTGTTTTGAAGTTGGTCACTTGAGACAAAGATTCAAGGGTATCTTCACACCTAGAGATTGTTGGAGGCAATATGCTAAAGTCTTATTCATCTTGATTTATAAAATCATGTACCTTGCTCAAATATAGTGAGTCTTCCTAGAAATTTCTTTGTATCTTTCACTGAGGCACCAAGTCTCATCCTTCAAGTCCCTTGTATCTTACCTTGGGGTAGTGCATCTCAGCCTACAAATCCTTCTAGGAGCAATGGGCTTCCTTGGCAATGAGCCTAAAAAAAATATTTCAATCTTGTTCATATATTGTGAGTTGACTCTCACCATCATTTTCCCTATTTGGGAATTTCCATGTAAATCTGGGGTTCTCATATGCGTGGTGTTCATTGTTTTATATTTCGTTACTATTGATAAGATTAGAAATAAGATGATATTGATTTGTGGCATAAATTTAGTGTGTTTAATCAATATTGATTCACCCCCCCTCTCAAGCTTGGGGTGTGTTTAACAATTGGTATTAGAGATAAGTTCCTCTAGGAGAAGCTTAACCACTTGATAAAAGTCTGGGATGACACAAGATGGATCTTGCAAGATACCCAAGTTTGATGTTACAAACTACACCTTTTGGAAGCTAAGGATGAAACCATATTTGAAATCTAGGGTATATGGAATCTTGAACTATGTTGTAGATGGTTATACTACTCCCTCTACTCCTCCAACTACTCTAGATGAGATCAAATTGTATGAGAACAATGGAAAAGAAAAGAATGCAATCATAAGTGGTTTGGCAGAGACAAAAAAAAATTCATTCACCAAGAGCCAATGTTCCTTCAACAATCAAGAAACCTTGTATGTATTTTGATATTTTATCCTATTTGGACCAACTTTCTTTACCATATTACTAGAAAGAAAAAAAATTATGCGACCACTCTCAATAATTACTTTGTAGAAATTACCTCTTGATAAGTAGAATATCTTAAGAAAATTCTATCTCTATGTTGGTTCATTTTTATTTTTATTTTCAATGATACTCTATTTAATATGAGAACTTAATACGAATTTCCATATTATCATATGCAACATAGTTGCTAGCCTCTATTTTATTCACATTTCTCTTTTGATATGTGACTTGAATTCTTGATACCTCACCATATTACATCTAAATCACTTTCTTGATAAATATTTACCTCATCCATTCCTTCCTAATCAAAAGGATCATATTCCTCTTTGTGCATCCCCATAACCATGCAATGTAATTGATTCTACCTCATGTTTATATGAACTTGTTCAAATTTTTCCTTGTGTTGCACCTCCTCTTCCATGCACAAACATTTATTTTCCTTGTACTATGCTTTGTTTCCTTCTGTATATCTATTTGTATACCTTTAGTATACACTAATATGATTAATCTATTGAATTTTGATTCATCATATCAAACTCATCCTAAATAGAAATACATGATCAATTCATAAGCTTGAAGAATTTCTATGTAGCATCATTTATGTGCTCATCATAAATAGTCAATTTATAAAATTATTTTATATTATATTTGATGGTTTTATCCTTATATCTCAATTTGTATAATTACTTGAAAAGATTCATCTCATATTTTTTTTGTAAAAACCATACATTTAATTTGAGAACCATTTTAGTCTAAGCTCTATCTTTATCCATTTACCTATGTTTTTCTATCCTAGTATATAATATCCCACCACAATTATGCATAACCCTTCTATTTGTTATACACAAATCATACTTTATTAGGGTCTTCTATGGTTCCATACTTAATCTACTTATCCAAATACATATTCCATATACTTGAGTATTTTTGAATGTCCATCCATAGGTTTGTTATCTATCTTGAATATGGATCTCAAAAACCTACTCTTTTCCAAGTGAATTAAATTCATAATTGTGCACTTCAAGTGCATCATCAAATCATCCTTTTTAAGTGTTCTCCATAGCTTACAACCTTGTTTAGATATTCTTGTGGTCAATTTCCTTTACCTCCTCTTTTAAGAGAAACCCTTTATTTTTTATTTTATTTCCTCAAAAAAATCATAATAATTGTATTCACTATACCTTCTACCCAAAATTCTCTATCAAAGAATTTTTAGGAAATATTTTTTTGTCAAATGGAAAATAGTTAATATTGGGGCCTCCAATTTGAAAAGAAGGACAACTTATAAAGAGAACTAAATCATCACAATTAAAAAAAAATAGTTTGGTATTGAGTAAATCACCCAAACATTATTTTATTAGAATTTTAAATCAAATTCTTACAAAATTGCAAATCGTGCATTATTGGAACCTAACACCTAAATTTTGTAATACACATTACAAATCTTAATTATATTCACCATTAGTAATACATTTCCGCTTATTTTAGGACCGTGTTACATTACTATTAAAGTATCTCTTACCCTTGGAGATACATTCACTATTAAATTAATATTTGATGGATTTGCCACTTAGAAATTCTATGTATACTAGGTTTTTAATCATTGTGTTGTGGCCCCTTAATGAAGTATAAAGAACCTCATAGTCTTTTTCAACTAATTTAATCATCTCTTCATCTCACCATTTCTCTCTCAGCAACTTTCCCACTCACTTCTTTTTGAATTTTAGCTATGGTTGTCGTTTCCGCAAGGGAGGGCTTGTCCTCCCCAGACCCTAACCCCCCCTTCTCATATGTAGTTGTATCTGGATCTGGCACTCATGTTGCATTCTCAAAGTGCTGGGTGGGCTCCTTTGGTCGAGGATTCTGTCATGGAGGCCTGTAATGCAGCTTTGCACGAGGTTCCCTCCCATGTGAAGATTCCACATGTGACCTCTAACTTGGATTCTCATAGAAAGGCTCCCAAGGCTGTGGGGACTTTGTCTGGGTAGGCTCAAGCAAGCACTTGGAAAGGCACTCTTGTTGGAAATACAAAGGCGGTGTTGTCGACGCAGCTACCAAAGGTCACTATTGGTGAGGATGGTCCTGAAATTTGTCTCCCTGATAATGTTATGGATAATATCACCTCCTCCCTACACCTCTGCTTAGTGGGGAGATTCTTGGCCTTCAGACCCATGATAGACATGGTTAGAAGATGGACTGGCTTGAGATGGAAACTAAAAGGTAGTGTCTTTGTCTCTGCTATGCTAGGTGGGCTCTTTTTATTCAAGTTCACTTCTGAAGAAGACTTTATTTACATCCTCTCTAGTTCATGGTCCTATGACAAACACTGTTTGGCCCTCTCTAAGTGGAAGTCAGGGTTTGACCCTAGTGCTAATCTCCTTAGAATTGCACCTGTTTGGATCAAACTCCCTAGCCTCCCTTTGAAATTTTGGGATGATACCATTTTTGAGATGGATTGGCAACTCATTAGGCAAGTTCGTTGTTGCTGACAATGTGACGATACAGAAGTCCAGACTCATTTATGCTCTCCTTTGTGTGAATGTGGTTGTTAACAACCCCCTTCCTAACTTCATCGCTCTCAAATCTAAATGAGGTAAATGGACACAAGCTATTGTCTATGAGAATGCCTCCCTTTATTGCCAAAGATGTGGAAAACATGGCCATGTGATAGCTAACTACTTGGCCCCTCCGCTTCTAGAGGACAAACAGAAGGAGAAATTGTCCTCCTCAGGAATTGTCAATGAGGACTCGATTCAGAATGTTCCCCCCCCTAGCCCCCTGGTTAGTGACAAGGTTGAGGACTCGGTTAAGGACTCGATAGAAAGGAATTATTCTCAAGTTCCTATTGAGGATGGCTACCCCTTCCTGGAGGGTATTCTTAATATAATGAAGAACCCTAACCCCAAGGCAACCCCCCCCTCCTCGGGGAACTGCTTGGGTCCAGACCTAGAAGAGGGAGAGATCTCCTAGAGGGAGGAAGAACAAGAAGGACTGAAAGTTGAGGAGTGCTTCAAGGAGAAGAAGGGGTACAAGGAGGTTACCCCCAATTTGCTTAAAATGTTGAATCCCTATACTATGGGGAATGATGGGAGGGGTATATGGTATGTCAGGGCAGCCCCCACGCCCCCCAAAGTGAATGGTCTGGATCTGAGTTCTTCCTATACTGCTACTTTGTGGAATCTACTAGGGAGATCACTGTAGCCTTTTTCTCCTAGGGTAATCGATCCGCCCCATCTTTTCCTGTGGATAAAGAGAAAGAGGAATGGAAAGAACCAAAAAGAAAGACTAGAGGAAATAGGAAGGCAGACGTTGGTACTGACTCTAAACCAGGTAGATCCTTTGAGAGGACCTTGAGAACTAAGGTAATGGCCAGAGAAATTGCCAGTGGGCGGCAATTAACTCTGGAGACATCTCAAAAAGGCAAGAAATGAAGTTGCTTTCTTGGAACTTAAGGGGCTTAAACAACCCTTAGAAGCAGTATGCTCTTAAGCAGTGCATTGTAACCAATAAGGTTGATATTATTTTAATTTAGTAGGTAAAAATGACCTATCAAAACTTTGCTTCTCTTGTGGATAGTTTATGGCCTGGTGCTGCCTTCTATTATAGTGAGGCAGAAGGTGCTTTGGGTGGTGTTGCGACTCTCTGGAATAAAAGTAAGTTGGATGGGAACGCAGTTGCCTTTTCTCACAGTTTTCTTGCTACAAGGTTCACTTTGAATAACTTCGCTTGGTACTTTTTCAACATATATGCTCCCAATACTAGAAATGGTTGGGCCCTGGTCTGGGAGGAAATCTCTATCTTCATGGCTGATAATAATGAGGCAACATTCATTTTAGCCAGTGACTTTAACACCCCTCTTTATCCCTTGGAGAAGTTGGGTGGTCTAACTGATTGCAGTGATAGCATGCTTGACTTTGCTGACTTCATTAGGAAAAATGACCTGTTAGATCTAGGTCTTCAAGGGAATCCCTTCACCTGGTTTAACAACAGAATAGGCTCTAATCTTATTCAGGTTAGGCTAGATAGATTCTTGGTCTCAGCTAAGTGGGACCATGGCAACGATTCCTCTCTCTCGAACCTCCCTTGCACTATTTCTAACCATTCCCCAATCCTCCTTTCTTGGGTTGATAGGCCGATCTCAGGCCCCATACCATTTAGGTATGAGATTATGTGGAACTCTCACCCGAATTTTAAACAATGCATCCAAAATTGGTGGAACTCCCTTGTTCAAGGTTCTGCTATGTTTAGAATCTCTAAAAAGATGGAAATAATTAAAAGGGAGGTTAGAGCTTGGAATAAATCTTCTTTTGGAGATATCTTTAAGAGAAAGAAGGATGTTGAAACTAAACTGGACCGACTCTAGAGAATCATTGCTGAGGGGGTCACCTCTATGGATATCCACAAAGAGGAGGAACATTGGAGACAAAAATGGAAAGATATCATGGGCCTCAAAGAGATCTATTGGAAGCAAAGATGTAGGATCCAGTGGTTAACTGAGGGGGATAGGAACACATCCTTCTTTCACAGGTCTGCTTCGAAGCATAAGAGGAGAAACACTATCCGTTCCTTATTCAATGATAGAAATGAAGAACTAGTGGGGACTAATGAGATTGGGCAATGGGCTTCTCTTTTCTTCACTAATGCTTACACTAATGATAGAATGAGAGAACCTACAGAATTAAGTGATAAGCTACTCAATCTTATTCCTCATGTCCTGAATGATGCTGACAATGAGTTGCTAATGTGTCAAGTTACCGAAGAAGAAGTTAAAGAGGCAGTTTTTCTATGGTTGCCTATAAGGCCCTAGGCCCCGATGGCTTCTCCTAGACCTTCTTTCAGGTGTTTTGGCAGATTGTGAAGTATGATTTGATCAAAGCCACCAGGGACCTCATTCAAACGGGGAACCTTCTGAAGAAATTGAATAATACTTTCATTGTGTTGGTTCCCAAAGTGCCAGATCCTAAGCTTATAACTGATTTCCATCCTATTAGCCTGTGCAATACAGTTTACAAGATCTTTTCTAAAGTTGTTGTTAACAAAATCAAACCTCTTCTGGATAGATGTATTAGCCCCTCATAGAGGGGTTTTGTTACGGGTAGGCAGATCCTCGATGTGGTCATAACTACTCATGAAGTCATTCATTCCACGAAGAAGAGTCACAACCCATGAATGACTTTTAAAATTGATATCTCTAAGGCTTATGATAAAGTTAACTAGAATTTCCTGTATGTTGTCCCATCCAAGTTGGGATTCCGGGAAAGATTCCTCAATGTTATCAAGGTGGCTGTGGAAAGTGTTCACTACTCAGTGATTGTCAATGGCACTCCTTGGGGATTTTTCAAGGCTGGGAAGGGCCTAAGGCAGGGTGACCCTCTACCACCTTATTTATTATGGTGACAAAAGTTCTGAGCCAGAACTTCTCCCACTTGATCAGGAATAGAAGAATCTCAGGTGTGAAAGTGGGTTCTACCCTTCCCCCGGTGGTTATGCAACAATTTGTTGATGACACTTTCCTGTTTGTCTAGTCATCTGTTATTGAAGCTAAAGAATGGAAATACTTGTTGGAGGATTATGCCAAGGCCTCAGGACAACTTATTAACTATAACAAGAGTAAAATTTATTTTTTCAACACAGATAGGAATCTCCAAAGTAAACTAATCCAAATTCTTGGATGTTGTGTTGCTAATCTCCTTGATTCCTTCCTGGGTCTTCCCCTCATAATTAAGGAGGTCACCCCCCAGTTCTGGGAGTCTATTCTCAAAAGAATACAAAAGAAACTTGCTGGTTGGAAAGGAAAAACTCTGAGCAATGCCGACAAACTTCATCTTCTATTGGCTTCTCTTCAAGGTGTCCCTGTCTATTTCCAATCCTTATTTAAGATCTCCATTTCTATGGTTGATAAACTTGAAAAAATCCAAACAAGTTTTCTGTGGATGGGTATGGAGGAAAAATATAGACTCGGTCTTGTCAACTAGGAGGTGGTGTGCAAACCCAAGTACATGGGCAGCCTAGGGATCAAAAAAAAATTAGACCTGAATAAGGCCTTGCTGACTAAAATTGGATGGAATCTTGTGATGGGCAGTGCTGATTGGTGTAAGATTATGTGGGCTAAGTACTTCAACCACACCCCCTTTTCTTCCCTTTTATCCTCTCATGACCTCCCTCCAGGCTCTAAAATATGGAACAACATTGTCAAAAGTCAGAAACTGCTTAAGGGAGGCCTAAAATGGCAATTGGGAAATGGTGAGAAGATTAGATTCTAGGAGGATAACTGGATTGGGGATAGACCCTTGGCCTTAACTTGCTTCAGCTGCCTCATGGAGAGTCTCAAGTAATCTCTTGGTCCTCTTGTGATGAATTACATATCCCCCCTTTGCCGCTGGATGAGGCTTACTGATGGCCCGGGGGATAACACTCATTTGGGTCATTTGGTGGGGGATCTTCAGTCTATTCTTGAGGAGTTCAAGATTCCCCTATCCCCCCATGCTGATAAGTTTGTCTGGGAAATGAATCCCGCTGATTCCTTCAGTGTCAAGTTGGCCTACAATATTCTCATCACTCCTACCAATGATTGCTACAACTGGAGGAAAGTTTGGAATTCATAGTTTATCCCAAAAATAAATTTTTTCTGGTGGATGGCTCTCCATGGGAAGATCCTAACCATTGATAACTTTTAGAGGAGAGGCTTTCTGATGGCCAATTGGTGTGTGTTGTGTAATCGCACTGAGGAAAGTATCAATCATCTCTTTATTCATTGTCCCTTCGCCTCCATGGTCTGGTACAAAGTCTTACAAAAATTCAACATTGCCTAGACCTTCTTAGAAGACTTGCAACATTTTATCATCAACTGGAAGTGCCCATCTTCTCACCCCCAAATCGAACAGTTTTGGAAACTCATCCCTCCTCATATCCACTGGAACATCTGGAAGGAAAGGAATAACCGGATCTTCCGTGATACCAACAACTCTGTGGACACTGTGGTCAACATAACAGAGAAGCTTCTTAGGGAGAATCCTTTGGTCTACAAATGGAAAAAGCTGCAATATGCCCCTTTGGAGATGGATTGCAGTTGGGTTAGGATATGGAATTTGCCTGCCAACTTCCTCCAATATGATAATTCTAAGAGGTTGGAGAGATTCAAGACTAGATGGCCGACCCCTTCCCCCTCATGGTTTCAACTCAACTTTGATGGTGCCACTCACAGTGGGGTTGTGGCAGGAGGTGGAATTATAAGGGACAACTTGGGCAATTTGGTTTTGGTCTATGCTGGAAATTTTGGTTCAGCCTCGAGTAACATGGCTGAAGCCTTAGTGCTCTTTTGTGGTCTTAAATTGGCTCTCACTATTGATGCTAAAAGATTGGTCATTGAGTGGGATTCTAAGCTGTTCATTGAGGCGACTAAAGGTGTTTTCGGGATTAGCTAGATGATTTACAACATTCTCAAGGACATATGGTCTATGATTGTTTGGTTGGAGGAATTTCATATTCAATCTATTTATAGAGAGGGCAATTCGGTGGTGGACTTTCTGGCTGCAACGAGCATTGAGATGAAGGGTATGAGGTGCTGGAGACACTTGGCATCACTTTCTAATAGACAAAAATCCCTCACAAGGAGAGATCAAAATTACCTTACCAACCAATGAATTGCTATGGTTTATTTTACGGGTGGATATACTGGTGTATTTGGGGGATCATGATGAAGGCGAGAAATTTGAATTTGAATTGGGTGGGTTTTTCCAAGGTGGCCAATGGTGGTCCCCATACTCTTCACTGCTTTGACCTGGCGATGACGTGTTTGGCCACCTATACTTGTGATACCGATGGTTTGTAACTGCATCTTTTAATCATTAATATGATAGACCATAGCAAGTACAATAATTATTGCTTTAACTGGAGTTGGAGATTTTTCCAAAATAAATCTTTTTGCAAGTTGGTGGAGGAGATAAGAGGTGTCCTTTCGCATGCTTATCGAAGCTGGCAAGTACTTGCCTTGGGAAATACCATAACTGATAATTATTGCCATTATTATCATAATTCATTTAAAATTTTGTTGGCCATTCTTGCTCTTCACGCTGGTTCTCTCTCTGCAAGTCAATATTCAGTTTGGCGCTGCTTACCAACATCACTTTGGAGGAAACTGATATGGGGGGGGGGGGTGGATTTAGTCTAGGTTGAGCTGGACATTATTGATGAGTGCATTCACAATGACCCTTGTGTGTGGATGTATGTCAAGGAAGGGGGCATTGTTCTGTTCATGGAAGCCATGATTGGGTTCGATGAAAGTCTTTCCATGCAGTTTGTTAATAGCTGGAATGATAAGAGAGTCGTCATGGGTGATATCTCTTTTTAAATTAATGAGGATGTCATTGCCCAGGCTACGGGTCTGTCTACCGAGGGAAGGAAATAGAAGAAGACTACCAAGGTCACAGATGAAACCAACATGAATAGATTCTTCAAAAAGGGTGAGGATCCTGTTAAGTTGCGGGGGGGCTTCAACAGAGATTGTCTTCCTTATCCGTGGGACCAGGTGTGTAAAATTGTCATGAATTATTTTACCCTTGAAGGTAGATATGGGGTTTTCTATTACTACCACTTCCCATTGCTTAATCATTTCCGCAACCATGATATTATTTCCTTTCCCTTCTTTTTATTGCATTCTTTGGACTCCATTGTTAAGGATGTTCAGCAATGTATGAGTCAAGATAGCAATTTCACTATCCTTCACCAGGGTTTAACATTTCATCTTTACAATTTCTACCAGACCCTCTATCTGCCCAAACCTATCTCTGTCTAGCCTGCCCCCTCCTACCTAGCCCCTCTACTGACTCTGCTGGTGCTAAAATGGGAAATAAGAAGACCTCAAAAAAGCCCAATACCCCCTACCAATCCCTTGGCCACACCCCCCTCATTTCCCCTCCTAAAATTGGGGGAAAAAAAAAATGTACCCTTCTGCTACCAAACTCGCATCCAAAAAACCCAGAAATGATCCCAATATCCTTTTAGTTGAGCTTGATGTGGAAGATGGTGTGACCCCTTGTAGGTCCAATAGATTCATTGGTACCATATGAAATAACTTTTTGTGAGAAAAAATTATGTTAAAGATGGTATGGAAGACCCGGAGAAGGAGGACAGTGATAAGGCCAAGGATGACATGGAGGGCACGAAGGTTTTAGAGTCTTCTAAGCTAGACACCATTGCTCCTAACTCTAGGACCTTGCAGGAAGAAAGTAAGAACATCTCCCCTTTATCTGCCACTTCCCCCCCTCCCATGATAAAGGTAAACAGATCTATGAGGAGGATGGGAGGAATTCTTAGGGCGTTCAGACTATTGTTGACAGAGGTGAAAAAGAGGAGGTTGTTCAAAGCTATCTCTGAGGATCTGAACAGTGTGAAAAGGAAGCTTGACTCTCTAGATATGCATGTCAATAGAATTGTGAAATTTTCCCTGAAGGTCATGCATTCCTCGGCCACTACTCTATGTCTTCTGCATCAGGACAAAGAGAACCAGGGAGGCTTGGGAGGTGACACCATGAAGGATCTGTTTGAGTCCCTTGCTGATGATTGGATTGGTTTGCTACTTTCCCATCACATGGTGGGTGGAAAAAATGAATAATGGCTATTTTTTTCCATTTTTGTTTAAGGTTTTGATGTTGGATTTGCTGGATCTTGGTTATGTTTAATTTCATCATCATCCCTGTGTGGCTTGTTAAGACTCTTTTTATTTTTTCCAAATACCGTAGTATGAACAATATGCTTACTACTAGGGATAGTGGGTTTAATATTAGTTTCTTTGTGGATATCTGTTTTTTTAGACGTTATATGGACAAGATTGCCATCAATCTTGTGATCTTCTATAGTAGTAGGTGGATTATATTTTTGATAGTTAAGATAGGGATAGGTTGAGGCTATGCCATTTGGCTGCTGTGTGTGTGTGTTGTTAATTCTCTCTTTGAGGCTTGTTGTGTAATCCGGGTCAACCCCCTAGTTTTGGCTGCTTTGTTTTATCAAAAACAAGATCATTGATCATGACAATTTTTCTCCCTTATTAGCATGGCCTCTAAAACATATGGGACATCAAATTTGATGATTATAAAGAATAAATGTAGCATAGAGTACATGTACTAATTTTATTTTTTAAAGTTTACATGAATAAAAAATTGAGATCTTATTTATATCTATGAAAGGTATTCATTTTATATAATATTTTCAGTTGGTGGTGCTAAAAGAATTAATAGAACTACCTTATTAGTTGACAAAATTAAGGATTGTAAATGTGTAACAAAATGTATTTAAGTGTGTAATAAAATGTATTTAATTAACAAAAAAAATTATTCTTACGATTTTATTTTCATATAAATTATGTATTCCATGTCAAAATAAATCAACTTCCTTTAAGTGTTTTCCTCCTTGAATATGTGAAGCAATAAATCTTTATTTCTCACATTGGTTTCCTCTTTAATGTGATGGTTCTAGTTTTATTCTAGGATCTAAAAAGAACCTATTTTTTATAACTTTTACCCAACTCAAAATTTATTATTGACCATGCAATTAGTCATTGATCAATGGTTCAAATTGCTAATCATTTGATAAAAAAATAGTCATCCAATTTGAAAGAAATTTCAAACTTGTAACATCCTCATTTCTAGTTGATTTGTAAGTTTAAGATGTTTCAATTATATGGTAAATTTGGATGTGCTTGGTTGACTTATGTAGAGAGAAAAATGTCAATTTAATATATTTGTGTATAATGAGTGATTGCATTACTATAGTCAATTGATTAATGATTATTATATTATTTTTGTTTTCATTTTATAATAATGTTACTAAATTATGTGTAGCAAGATTATGTTGTACAATAGATATTAGGGAAGGAAAACTAGGTCCTAGTGTTGAAATGTCTTGATGTGACCCAATGGTGTAGAGGAGAATAATTAAATTAGCAATACCTATTTGTAAAGGAATATAGGTAAAGTACGTTGAAGATATCATATTTGTTTATTATTCCATTTTAAAAATTATTATATTATAATTAATATTAAATTATTATTAAGATGTGATTATATTATTATGTTTTAATATATTTTTATATTTCCATTAAACTCTTGAAGAAAGTAAAATATATATTTAGATTACATTATTATTATTAGATTACATTATTATTATTATATTATCATGTCATTACGTTTTTATTTTTTATTCATTTTTATCCTTATTCTTGAGAAAAAGTGGATTTTATGTAGGGACACTTTCATTCCCAATAATTAATAATGTTATTTTGAATATATTATTATACTACTATTCTCTACATTATTGATCAACAATGGAGATCTGATGAGAAGATTGAAGACCAATAGATCAAATTCGATGAGATGAATTGATTGAGATAAATACAAAGTTAGCTGATCATGATGGAGATAGATTAATCATTAAAATCAAGGTGAGTGGGATTTGAGAGGTGGAAGTTGTAGTGTCCCTCCCTAATGCAGAACATCCAACAAACTCAATGGATGAACACAACTTAGGGAGATCTTTCTCCCAACTCACCTATTCAAATGGGTGACAACCCTTCATCAACTCACAAGATCCCTCACAAGGATACAACTCCCTAAGAATAGACTCATGCCTCCAAACCTTCTCCCAGTCATTGAAATACATTAGACCAAGATTATTTCATTTACCCAAGACCAATTTGAGTCTCTCCAACTCTACTAGGTCACACCAAACTCTCAAAACCCTACTCACACAAAATCAACTCCTAATAGGTCTCCAAACTATCCATAGGTACAACACACATATCCAAAGGATGTTCATCAACTCAAAAGACATCAAGATGTTTGTGAAATATCTCCTCCTCATAGACAAACTATCCTTGACCCTCCCTTCCACCCTAAAGGTCAAAAGGAAACCTGCTGCTGCAACATTGTCTCTTTATGACAGTCTTAAATACTTAGGACAATCATCCTTTCATGGACTATCCTTTCCTCACAACACTCTCAAACATTAACATTGATGATGGAGATCTTCTCTACTTCTTCCCTTGAATCAACACACACACCAACTCCCTACTTACCCCTTTCAATTTTGGATTACTCTAACCCACTATTGCACTGTCACGGTCCTAGGCACTGTCATTAAGATAGTCATAATCTTTCTTCATTGGCTTGGGTATTTGGCATTGCCAACCATTGGAATATGTTGGAATACCTTATCCACACCCATCACTACCTCCTTTTCTCCCAATAGCCTTCTTGCAATTGGTCCACCTTCTTCACCACCAACATGCTACTAATCACAATCTGAGACACAAAACCAGACTTTATGTCATCCTTAGCACACATTAACCTTACCATGGAACCTTGAAAAGAATAGGAAAGAAAAATTAATTCTTTTAAGGTTCATCCCATGCCTTGACATGGATTTATCAACATGGAAGTGACCCTTAATGCATTTTAGATTGCCTCGGGTTACCCTAGACTAGGGTTTTGACAGTTTTCACCAAATTGGATATAACTTTTTACCTAATAGAATGAAAAGAGATGAAACCAAAAGAAAATTGTAGAGGATTCACCCCTATAACACATTAAAAGGATTTCCTAAGCAAATGAACACGTTAAGGCAAGCAAAACTTCAGTATAGCAGTCTGCAACGTTGAAAAACTAAAAAAATGCAGGGTAAAACTTAGATTTTCATTGATTGTGCTTAGTTACATTGTCCAACTGACCTCTTGGTCATGGAGAGTACCTTTTTAAATAACTCCCAAGCCTCCTACAATGGCTATAACTGCATTTTGAAGTTTTATTAAAAAAAAAACAACTAATCACCAATTGTGGTGCAAAAATTACTTGTGACAACTTTTGTCATTATGGACAACTTTTGCATAACTTGACTCCAAACTTAAAATGGAACCTATATGGATTCAAACCATGATCAATACATTCTAATAGGCATAAATACCCCTTATACATGGTGTATCATCCCATTGGATGCCTTAAACAACATTTCACCTTATAATGGCAGTTTTGACCACACTGGGACAATCATGACCTCAACTTGAATCCAAACATTACAATTTGGTCTCAAGGAACTTGTTACATTAAAAATGGTCTTTCAAGAAATTATTACATCATTGAACTTGAAATAACTCATGATGGCCAAATGGGAGTATATGACCACCTAGGTGCTCCTGCACCACTCCCTGATTCATCTTTTCTCTTTGTGCATTGATAGATTATATTGGAATAGCTTAGACTATTTTGTGATGCTTTTATTTGGATGTTTATTAATTTACTTATGATTCGGATGCTTCATTATGGATATTAGACATATTATATTGAGCTTGACATCACGATTTCATGAGGATAATGATATTCCTAGATTATTGTGATGAGCAATTACTCTTTGATGATTGATATGTGCTCATTTTATATGTTTGATTCATGTTTTCTTATGGAAATTTGATGGTATCATATTATGTGCTAACCCTATCTTATTATGAGGATGACTATGATAGTGCTTGTTGATTGCAAGTGTCTTCTACTGCGTTTGTGAAAGGGACAATGTCATACCACTCATTCGTGAGCACGATATGATGTTGTGATTCCCCTTCACTTGTCTTCCTATTTTATGATATATGCTATTGTATATGTTGTTGTACATGTGTTGGTGATGATAGGTTTGTAGGTACCAGACATCGACTCCACCCAGCTTCACAGGTTTGAGCGTGTCTTATCCCAATGGCAAGTTGATCGAAGATGACATGAAAACTCATTCTATACTCTAGGTTTAAGTTGATTACCCTTCTCAACTTAGTGTCTGGATGCGAGTTGTTGTTTGGCATCTACTGATTCCTTGAGTTGTTCTTGTTGTGTAGTGTTATAATTATGGATAGGTTTAATTATTAATTAATTTATTTGTATAGTTTAATAACGTTAAATTAAATTAATGGGCTACATAGTTTATAATAATAAATTAAATAAATAGTTTGTATAAATATCCAATATTAATGTATGATTGTTATTTGGGAATTATTATTATTATATCCTTTGGTTTCATATTTAATTTAATGATTTAATACCAAAGATTGTTTATTATTTATTTAATTATTTGTGGTTTTTATATTAATGTGGGTATTTGTTTATATCCTTTGATTATTGGGCTCTATATTTAATTGTGCCCATGGTTTTATTTATATTGGTTGATTATATTATTTTATTTCCTATTTCTTCCATCTTGGGTTGATTAAATAATTGTTTAAATACCTACCCTATTTTACCATTGGTTGTGAGCTGGGTAAGTTTGATAAATATTATTTTATATTATCTTCCCTTGATATATGGTATGGTAGGTTAGAAATATATTTTTATGCATTATTTCTATTGACCAAAATTTTGTATAGTTTTGGGTTTTGATTTTCTATTTAATTGATTTCATGTGCATTCGCCTGGGTTGGCCTCGAGAAGGATTTTTACATATTCAGCCATGGCTTTGGAGTTGGATTTTGTTTGCTTGGAGATTGTTTGGCTCGACTGGAGGTTTAGATTACTCTTCATCAATTTATTTTGGCCATAACTTGTATTGTTCCAGGTTGGAGATGTTATCCCTAGGATTCTTGCATTTGATTTTCAAAGATTGTTTGCACAATGTCTGAGATGATTGTTTTGGGTTGGGTAGATTTTAAATGTATTTGGATTAATATTATACTTTGGAAATGAATATTGATATTAAGGACTTTGGGTTTATATTTTTTTTGCCATGAGAGGCTCTTTGTGCCTGTTTTGTGTATTACCTGTGTCATGGATTTAATCCTGATGGAATCTTGTTTGATTTATTGAATATTTAGCCTTGTTATTGATTTCCAGAGCCTATTGCATCTCTTTTGATTGTATTTTTTAAGTTTATCAAAGCCTTGATATTTTTCTATTTCATTCGCAAGTTTGTGTCTTCCGTCTGTCTAGGTAAACGCTTGAATTTAATATATGCGGTATAGTTTTTGGTGAAAGCGCTATCCTTTATGGTAAAGGCGCTACACTGTTGGTCATATGCACTGTCAAAGTTAATATATGTGCTAAACCCTCATGTAAGCGCTAAAATAGTTAGTGAAATCATTGTATAATTTGTTAAAAGTGTTATACTGCTTCTCAAAGGCGCTAAAATATATGACAAAAGCGTTGCAGGATTGTGTAAAAGCACTACCCTGCAGAGTATATGCATTGTTCTATCTATTTTTGCCTTCTGTGTCAATTTTGGGATTTTCTGAGTTTTTTGTTTTGGTTTTTAAATACCTAGAGGTTGTTTCTGATTTTTGAGATGTTCTAGGACTGTTTCATTGATTGAATATTGAATGATTTGGCTATATTTGGTTATATTTGATTATTTTTGTCGGGCTCATTTGTTATATTCCTATATGTTGGATTTCTTGCTTTGCTTAAGAGGCTTCCATGTTGCATATAATATTGTGGGATTGATTTGACACCTTGGATTATCAGGTCTAGACTTGTTGAGAGCCCTTGGTCATGCTGTGATATATTATGTTATGTTGTTACCCTAAGGTCTAGGTGCATGCTAGGAGGGAGTGGGCTTCTAAATGAGTGACTAGGATTGCGTGGACTAGATGGCCAGGTTAACCAGAGTCTAGATTGGTGGATCTCATTTGGAGTTTGAATTTGTAATCAAGTGATAACTTAATTAATAATTCTTGGGGTTTGGGTAGAATAGTTCATCTCTATAAGATAAGAAATGGTTGGTGGCCCCTCTACCTTGCCCAATGGTGGCTATCTAGGATAGGATTGGGAAGGCCTTGGTAACCTAGGTAAGATAATATATCTTGCTTCATAAAGGTTGAGATGGCTCCACATGTGCATCTAAGATAGCCGAGACATGTGCCCAGGTTCCCATTTGTCGAATGTGATGACATTATTTTCCCTACATGTAGGTCCTAGTGCCTTGAGTCATGTTTTGATGTGTTGCCTTTGGCGGATTTATGATTGGATATTTTATGTTTTGCATCCTTGTGTTAGTATTGGGTTATCCTTTGATTGTTAGGTGTCAACCTAGATCAAGAGTGTGAGTGGGATCTTGTGTCATCTCCTAGCAAGGGGGGTGGTTCCTTATGGTTCCACATAGTCGGGTGGTTTGATGCCTTCTTCCATTGGGATGTTCTTCATTGAATTTAGTGTGCATGGTTGTGGATTCCTTATTGTATCAGCTTATGGATGGATACTTGTAGAAGATTGACGTATATGATTTACATGGCATATGTATGTGTTAGACTCATGATGTAATTGTGCTTATAATTGAGAGCTATGCTCCTTTGATGTAATTGGATATTGTGTAGTAAAAGGTATAGTAGTAGGCATATTTATGTATCATATGTACTTTGAATATTGATTCGTTAATGGAAATAATTGTATTGGATGTATTGTTATGTTGTTAGTATCATGTATGGGATTAGGAACGTTTAGTATTGATGTTTTTAAATGAACCTAATGGGATGGTTAATGCATGCATAGTAGATGGATGTATTCATATTAAGGATAGTAAATGATCATATATGCATGGAAGGAATAAATAATGTTAGAATTTAGTATGCATTAGATCGTGGTGGTAAATGTGCCATAATACTTATGATGTTATGTTACTGTTTATGGATAGAGTAGGTAATGATGTTGAGATACCCTAGGAAATGATATTGATGTTTTGTATTTATTTCCACTTGTGATATATGTTCTAGTGGTTATGTTCATGAAGATTAAGTGCTATCTTTTTAATGGATGTAGTATGTATGTGAGTAGTTAGTTATATGTATTGTGCTAAAAGATGTTTTAAAAAAAAATTATCTCTATTTGCATGTTAGTTAGTGTATTTCTCTAGAGTATTTTGGTGGGCATTATATCTGGTATCAGAGCTCATGTTCATACACTAGGCACTCTGGTTTCATATGAGCCCATTGTGCATGTTATCACTATAGCTTGGGATAGCCACATGATTATCCCTAGCAATTGTTTTCTTGCATTTAGTTGCCCTAGATCTTATCTTATAGTTTCTTGCATCTTGGTTAGACAAGGTACCTGCTAGAGGTAGAGGACATGGTCATGGTGGTTGTATGGGTACTCGACAAAACCCTCATCCTGAGGTTTCTAAAGAGTCAAATCATGAGCAACAACAACAAGATCAGCGGAGTGGCGATGTAGTTCAACATTTGGTTAATGTTTTTTAGGAGTTTCTTGGTCGTTTAGGACCGAGACAAGAGGATAATCAACAAGAGGGATCTCATCATGCTAGTTATCAAAGTAGAGAGGAGTTTCAGGATCAAGTGAGGGAACGTTCATGTTCGCCTCAAAGAAGAGTTGAGGTAGATTGGGATGCGGTTTGACCAGGTCACATGATGGATATTCTTAGGTCTCGTCCTCCCACTTTTGATGGTGTTGGCAGTGGCATGGAGGAAGAGACTTGGCTCTTGGATATGGGTAGGTGTTTTTCTATGCATTTGTCTAGCACTAAAACCAAGGCGAGGTGTGCAATCATGCATCTTCATGATTTTGCATCAACTTGGTGGTGTATGGAGGAGAAAAAGCTGCATTTTGGGGAGAGATTATTCCTAGGGGGAGAGATATTATGTATTTTGATTTCTGGTAATTGATCTCTTTGGGAGATTGTTGGTTTTTGGTTTTTGGCATTTCTGCTTTGGCACTTAGATGGTTTTTCCATCTTGTGTTGCCATCAATGCCAAAAGGGGAGATTGTTGGTATTTTGATGTGTTGCATTGGTTTTGTCATTGATGTTAGCACTTGTAAACACTTATCAACACTAGAGATCTTTGGTTATGTTCACCGACATGTTCAATGACTTATGCACAGTCACCGGTATTTGGTTCACTGACAGGTTATATTGTTCACTGGCATAGAGGATGACTTGTTATCATCTAGAGATTACTTGGTTATGTCGAAGACATGGTTTGGACACTTGGTTTTGATGATTTGGTTATTGATCTAATCGAGTTTGCATATTTGTTGTTACCAGCAAATTGCTCTAGGTTATGGACCGACAAGCATTATCTATTCCAGATCAGCATGACATGTTATGGAGATGATTTATTGATTGGTTGTTATTGTAAATGCATTAAGCCGACATGATGCATCGCATATTGATTCATTTATAATTGATTTAAATGTAATATTCTTAGTGAGATGACCTACACATTTGGTCTTAGGTTTTGGTATATACTTAAGATCTCATTTGTGAGATTATGTAGAAGGTGTGGAAAAGGAATGTAATAAGCTATATGCGAATATAAGTAGAGCTACTCACGCATACATCATTTGAAGATTCAAGGAAGGTATGAAGAAGACAATCAGAACTTAACTGATACTGAATCCAACATATGAAGATGCTATTCTGAGTAGTACATTATCATTGGATTTAACCATCCAATTGTAGTTAGTGTGACTCTCATTTTGTGATTGAGCAGTGAGCTCTAGAAAGTTGGCTTTTCTGCATGTGCAGACCCCATTTGTACACACATCCTATCTGCAATAGTATCATCTAATTGTGGGTAAGGTTTCCTATCATGGTTTTCCCCTTACAGGGTTTCCATGTACAAATATTTGTGTTATGTGTTGTGGATGTTATTTGTCTTTCTGTTTCATGCATTAAACTTTACTAGTACTGTTATTAACTGTTAAACTATTAACCAACATTAAGTTTGGTTTATCGGTGGTATGCATCAAGTTTGATTAAGTTATATTTGGGTTGTAATTAATAGACAATTGATTCACCCCCCCACCCCCCCTCTCAGTTGCCTCTAGGTCCTAACAATTGGTATCAAAGCTAAGTCCTCTTTTTGCATAAGTTTAACAGCTTGAGGAAATTCTATGGCAACTAACTATTTCAGGAAGGAAAATCCGGAGCTTGATGGAACTAACTATGGTATATGGAAGATCATAATGGAGACACATCTGAATTGCATTGGAAGAGACATATGGGATGTTACAAAGAATGGCTATGTTGGTCCTACACAGAGTCAACCTAATCCACCAACATTGGCTAAAGATTAGGAGAATGATTGCAAAGCAAGAGAAGCACTTTTGAGCACATTGTCAGATCAGCAAATCATGGGATTATCATATCGATCTACTGCTAAAGCTATTTGGGATAAATTGGAGACATTGAATGAAGGTGATACCACTGTCAAAATTGCAAAAATGGAATGCTTCTAAGTCAGGTATAAAAATCTGAAAATGGAAGAAGATGAAAGGATTTCTGCTTTTATGGAAAGAGTTAATGAAATTGTTTTGGGTATACAATGTTGTGGAGGATCCTTAAGTGAAGATGAAATTGTTTCTAAAGTTTTAAGAGCATTGTCACCAGCATACAAAATGAAAGTAATTGCTATTAATGAATTGAGAACAATGCCTAATACATCAGTATCTAGAGATACCTTGGTTGGAAAACTTTCAGCTTTTGAACTTGAGGAATTTGGTCCTGTTGCTACAATTAAGACAGATTTAGCTTTCAAAGCATCATCATGTGCAACATCAGCATCATCATCTGAGAAATCTGATTGGAAAGCACTTTATTCAAGATAACTTGAAGAAAACAGAAGGGAAAATGAAGAACTTGAAGAGCTTGAAGCACTATTTGGAAGGAAAATGCCTAAAGGTCCAGTTGGAAGTAAGTATGAAGGTAAAGCACCATTTAAATGTTTTAACTGCAATAAAATTGGTCATATGGCATCTAGGTGTCCTGATAGACATGCAAGATTGAAAGAAGAAGCAAAAAAAACATACAAGCCTAACCCTAAATATCAGAGATATAGATCTATTTAAGAAGAATAGAGACAAATCATGTTACTATATTGATGAAGGAGTTACTGATGATTCTGATGAGGAATTGATAGACAATGGATGGGATTTTGTTGCAATAATAGAAGATCAACCGACACCTACTATACAACTAGTAGAGTAGGCTCTAGCAACTAAAATTGAAGAAAATGATGAATGGATCATTGATTCCAGATGTTCACATAATATGACTGGTGATAAAAGTAAATTCTTAACCTTTCAGGAATACAATGGAGGTCTACTAAGATTTGGGGATGATAAAGATTGTTTGGTCAGTGGAAAAGGCACTATATCTTTTGATGGTAAGCACAATACTGACAACGTTTATTATGTTGAAGGTTTGAAGCATAATATTTTGAGTGTTGGTCAATTAGTTGAAAAGGGATTTCAGTTACAATTCAAGAATGGTAAATGCAAAATCATGAATAGAACTGGTTTGGAAATTGCAACCGGTAATCAGACTAGAGGTAATATCTTTCACTCGAATAACAATGAGAAGACATGCTTGATTACACATATTGATGAAAGTTGGTTGTGGCATAAGAGACTTTGTCATGTAAATTTTGATTGCACTGTGAAAATTAGAACAACTAAGGCAGTAAGGGATTCACCTAAGATTGTAAAACCTCACAATCCAGTATGTAAAGAATGTCAATCTGGAAAGCAAGTTAGAGCAACTTTTAAAAGTATTCCAGAGAAATCCAATAATGTTCTTGATTTAATTCATACTGATTTATGTGGTCCGACAAGAACTAGAAGTTTACAAGGAGATAGATATTTTATGCTAATCATTGATGATTATTCTAGAATGTGTTGGGTTACTTTTCTCAAGGAGAAATCAAAAGCTTTTGGGAAATTCAAACTATTCAAGGTAATGGTAGAGAATGATGTAAATTTTTGATGCCAATAGCTAACAAGATGAGAGGGGGGGTGAATCATACAAACTTAATCTTCCATGAAATCAACAGATTCAACCTCAGTAACTTATTCTTCAGCAATTTAACCAAAAACTGCTAAACATGCTAACTCATAAACACATAATCATCATAACACATATAACACTAGATTTAATGTGGAAACCCAAATAGGGAAAAACCACTATGGGATTTTGGACCCACTAAGAAATATACTCTTCTAGAGTATGCTCGGTTTAAAGAAAATCCTGTTAAAGATTACAAACACATTGCTAGATGTGACCCGGTTAAGGGGTTTCCCTCAGATCTATTAGGATCTTCACTTTGTTAGAAGTGACCTTGTCAAAGGATTTCAAACACTCATTTAGAATGTTACCTTGCTAGAGGGTTTACAAATAAGACTGTTAAGTCCACTCGGTTAAAAGATTTTATGTCACTTACAAAATAATAGTAGTAAAAATATATCTGCAACTTCACATCTAAAATGCTAAAGCAGATTCTATTTGCTCAAAACAATCTTGTCATAGGACTTATCTTGTCCCTCTGTTGGGCTCCCTACTCTATTATTCAAATAGGTCATCAAGCTTCTGTGCTCGGTAATCACTATGTAGCATCCCTGTGCTTACACTTTCCCGCATGTATTGTTTATCAACAATTCCTTATTTATAAACAATTTGCTAACCGCTGAATCTCCTTGATCACATTTCCCATGATCAATCATAGCCATTAGATCTTCAATCTTGACTAGGTTCAATGTATCCTTCAATCTGAAAATGTTTTACCTCACCTTGGAACTTGCATACCTTCCTAGGGACTTGTGCTAGGTTATTGTGGTTCAATCTATGTTGTAGATCTTCCTCTTGATTTTCCATTGCCGTAGATCCTTAACAAACTTCTACGCGACATACCAATCATTTGATCATCTCCAGCTTATCAACATCCTTCATTAAATAATGCTTTTATCCATCCAATGTGATCTGTCATAACTCGGTTGCAACTTAGTAAACACTAAACTTTACTCGTTAGACATTCTGCCTTCATTAACCGAAATTGATAACCGTAGGGTTTACCGACTAGGTTCCTTAGGGTTTACCGACTAGGTTCTTTGCTCGGTGACATAGTATAGTATTAACCTTACAATCAACAGCATATGTAGGATATCAAAATAATCTAAACATCATGATCTCATCATTGTCTAACTCGGTAATAGTTGCCCATTGAATAACTTATTTCTCCCCTTATTCATCACATTCTTTCTGTGTCTTTTACCGACATATTAATTCTCTTCAAATCAATCTTCTCAAGACATGGCAACATCATACTGAATCAGGAAATCAATTTCTTGACATCAATGATAAAATAATGTTATAAAGTAGTTATCATCCTTTTTCAGTAATCCTCTCCCCCTGTCATTAGTCTTATGTTATCTTCTCCATTTAGGGCTTTACCTTTTAGTCTACCATTTAGTCTTCTCCCCCTTTGACAACAATGCCAAAAGGAAAAAACAAACTAATTCATGATTTCTTCCCCTGTGAAGTGATTTTCCTTGCTGTGTTACACATGTATTATCTTAGTCTCGGTCAAAGCAATCTTTCCTTCAATACTATTTCATGTATTTTGTTCTTTCCTACACACTTTTAGAAAACCTCCAATCTTGATCAAATAAGAGTGCAGTCTTTCATACCATGCTCTAGGTGCTTGTTTCAGACCATATAAAGCTTTGTTCAATTTACATACGTGATCTTTACTCCTGTCTTCAACGAATCCTTCAGGTTGTTCAATATATACTTCTTCTTCTAGTATACCATTCAAAAATGCAGATTTAACATCCATTTGATATACCTTGAAATTTTTGAAAGCAGCATATGCCAACAATGCTCTTACTCCCTCAAGTATAGCTATAGGTGCAAAAGTCTCACCATAATCTATTCCTTCTTCTTGAGCATAACCTTTGCAAACTAGTCTTGCTTTGTTCTGAATGACCTCACCTTTTTCATTTCGCTTGTTCCTGAAAATCCACTTTGTACCGATTACATTTTTGTCCTTCAGTCTTGGGACCAGTGTCCATGTTTCATTCTTGATTTGATCAATCTCTTCTGTCATAGCATTTACCCAATCTTCACTGTTAAATGCCTCTTTTACTATTCTCGATTCAAATTCAGATATCAGACATGTGTTCTGTCTCAGGTTGTTCCTTGTCATCACTGGATCATCCTTATCTCCTATAATCTGACTTGATGCATGATGTCTTCTGACATATTTGGCTAATATAGGCTCAATAGGCTCTGAATGATCTTCTTTATCACTCGATAACTGGACATTATCTTCATTTTCTTCAGCAACTTACTCAGTAGGGTTTCTTGGTTGAACATAAACAAATTCTTCATAATCTTCTGGTTCTTTGGAATTTCCTTCATCATTTCTTTCTGCAAATTCATCAATTTTCACATTTGCACTTTCTACTATTTTGTTAGATGATTTGATCAGACATTTAAATGCTTTACTTCTAGAAGAATAACCAAGAAATGTTCCTTCCTCGCTTTTCTGATCAAACTTTCCATTTTTGTCATCTTTGTGAACATAACATCTACTTCCAAAGATTTTAAAATAACTTACATTAGGTTTCTTGTCATACCAGATTTCATATGGTGTCTTCAGAGTTCCTTTCTTTAGTTGTACTCGGCTCAGGGTGTAAACTGCAATGTTGATTGCTTCTCTCCAAAAATTTTGAGGTACCCTCTTTTCTATCATCAGGGTTCTGGCACAATCTACAATTGATCTGTTTCTTCTCTCAGCTATCCCATTTTGCTGAGGTGTTCTCGGTGCATACACTTGCCTTTTTATACCATGATCATTGCAAAATAAGCTAAATTCATCAGAAGTGAACTCTCCTCCTCTATCAGATCTAAGACATTTCAACTATCTTCCTGTTTCATTTTCAACTCTTGCCTTGTACCATTTAAACATTTGAAAAGCTTCTGATTTTTCTTTTAAAAACATAACTGACGTCATCCTTGAGTAATCATCCACAAATAATATTAAATATTTATCACCATAATAACTTTGAACTTTCGTGGGACCACATAGATCAGTGTGCACAAGATCTAAAATTCCTTTAGAAGTGTAGGACTTACTTGTAAAGCTTGATCTTGTCATCTTACCCATCTGGAATCCTCAACACATAGCATTCTCAGGTTATTTCAGACTCGGTAGACCTCTTACTCAGTGCTTCTTACTTATTTTAATCAGATTATCAAAATTTACATGACAAAACCTTTTATGCCATAACCAGGTATCATCTATTTTTGCATAAAGACACTTGTTCCGAGTTGAGTCAAGATGAAATGTATTACCTTTTGTTTGTGTCCCGGTAGCAGCTAACTTTCCATGTTTGTCATGAACTTTGACACATCCCCTCTGGAATTCTATTCGGTATCCTGTATTGTTTAGTTGTGCTACACTCAACAAATTATATTTCAAACCTTCAACCCAGTATACATCATCACATTTATCATTATCAATAAGTGTTATAGATCCTTTACGTTTCACCGGACAAGGTGCATCATTACCAAATCTTACATAGCCTCCATCATAATCTTCTAATTTAACAAATTTGTGTTTATCACCTATCATGTGATGTGAGAATCTGCTGTCTATGATCCAAGAATTATTATTATTTACGTGAGATATTAGGGATTTTTCTTCATACCTTTCTTCATCTAATCCATCTTTAATAGACACATAAACAACTTCCTCTATATTAGTTTCATCAGATTTATCATCATTGTTTTTCTCATCAGCTACTAGGCATGTCTTTCTATCTCTCCTTCTGAAGTCTCGGTGTCCTTTGTATTGGTTGTCTTTTTGCCTGTTATCTCGGTATTCTCTCTTTTCACTAGATTCTTTGTCAAGGCAGTTAGAAGCCATATGTCCTATTTTATCACAATTGAAACATTTTAAAGGTAGCTTTCCTTTATACTTACCTTTTCCTCTCGGCAACCTTCTAGCTAATAATGCTTCAATCTCTTCTTGCTTCTTGATTTCCTCATTCAGTTTGTGCACTTCTTCCATGTTCTTGCGAAATCTTTCACTTGCTCCACTGTGATTCCCTTCATAGTACTTACTCATTCTATCATTGTAATCATCAAATTCACCAATATGAAAAGAACTGAATGCAGATTCTACTTTATTTACCGAAGACCCACTGTTATCAAAATTGCTTAACTCAAATGCATGTAGCTTACCAATAGTAGCATCCAAAGAAACTGGCATATTAGGTACAAACCTCAATTCATTGATTGCAGAGACTCGAATGGCATAAGCAGGTAGAAGTGTTCTAAGCAATTTGTTACATCCTTTTCTTCAATAGTTCCTCCTGCTCCTTTGATTTGATTGACAGTCTCCTTTGACCTTGTACTGTATTGGGTTATGTTCTCACCTTCATTCATTCTCATGGATTCAATTTGTCCTCTTAGACTATCTACTTTTTCTCTTTGAACGTGTTCATCACCACCATACACAGATATGAGCTTGGTCCACATTGTTTTTGCATCATTACAGCCTTCTAGATCATTAAACTTAGAGTCGGTCAATGTTGATGTTATTTCAATTATAGCTTGAATATGTTCTTGCTTTGCCTGTATCTCTTCCAAGGGCATCGGGTTGGTGCTTGGTGGTATGTAATCATTCTCCAAATAATATGTTGCATATTCTCCAATTCCTGATAAATGCAGCTTCATCCTTTTCTGCCATTTGGAGAAACTTGACTTGTTCAGCTTTGGTGCATCCCTTTTATACATCTTCGGATCTTTGCCTCAAGTACCTTTAAACTTTTCTTCTGGAGTCCATAGCTCTGATACCAATTGTAAAGTTTTGATGCCAATAGCTAACAAGATGAGAGGCGGGGGGGGGGGCGGGGGGGTGAATCATACAAACTTAATCTTCCATGAAATCAACAGATTCAACCTCGGTAACTTATACTTGAGCAATATAACCAAAAACTACTAAACATGCTAACTCATAAACACATAATCATCATAACACATATAACACCAGATTTAACGTGGAAACCCAAATAGGGAAAAACCACTGTGGGATTTCGGACCCACTAAGAAATATACTCTTCTAGAGTATGCTCGGTTAAAAGCAAATCCTGTTAAAGATTACAAACACATTGCTAGATGTGACCCGGTTAAGGGATTTCCCTTAGATCTGTTAGGATCTTCACTTTGTTAGAAGTGACCTTGTCAAAGGATTTCAAACACTCATTTAGAATGTTACCTTGCTAGAGGGTTTACAAATAAGAGTGTTAAGTCCACTCGGTTAAGATATTTTTTGTCACTTACAAAATAACAGTAGTAAAAATATATCTGCAACTTCACATCTAAAATGCTAAAGCAGATTCTATTTGCTCAAAACAATCTTGTCATAGGACTTATCTTGTCCCTCTGCTGGGCTCCCTACTCTGTTATTCAAATAGGTCTTCAAGCTTCTGTGCTCGGTAATCACTATGTAGCATCCCTATGCTTACACTTGCCCGTATGCATTGTTTACCAACAATTCCTTATGTATAAACAATTTGCTAACCGTTGAATCTCCTTGATCACATTTCCCATGATCAATCATAGCCATCAGATCTTCAATCTTGACTAGGTTCAATGTGTCTTTTGATCTGAAAAGTTTTACCTCACCTTGGAACTTGCATACCTTCCTAGGGACTTGTGCTAGGTTATTGCAATTCAATCTGTGTTGTAGATCTTCCTCTTGATTTTCCATTGTTGTAGATCCTTAACAAACTTCTGCACGACATACCAATCATTTGATCATTTCCAACTCATCAACATCCTTCATTAAATAATGCTTTTATCCATCCAATGTGATCTGTCATAACTCGGTTGCAACTCAATAAATACTAAA
Organism: Cryptomeria japonica; assembly: GCF_030272615.1. NCBI lineage: Eukaryota > Viridiplantae > Streptophyta > Pinopsida > Cupressales > Cupressaceae > Cryptomeria > Cryptomeria japonica. Next base: position 307,761,455 of record NC_081408.1, read on the forward strand.
CTTTACTCGATAGACATTCCGCCTTCATTAACCGATATCGATAACCTTAGGGTTTACCGACTAGGTTCTTTGCTCGGTGACATAGTATATTATTAACCTTATAATCAACAACATATGTAGGATATCAAAACAATATAAACATCATGATCTCATCATTGTCTAACTCGATAATAGTTGCCCATTGAATAACTTATTTCTCCCCTTATTCATCACATTCTTTCTGTGTCTTTTACCGACATCTTAATTCTCTTCAAATCAATCTTCTCAAGATATGGCAACATCATACTGAATCAGGAAATCAATTTCTTGACATCAATGACAGAATAATGTTATAAAGATAGTTATCATCATTTTTTAGTTATATCAATAATCTCCAACAACCTTCTCAATATCCTTATGAAATGCCAATAAATGAAACCAGTAAGAAAATCAAATATTTAAGATCAGATCAAGGAGGTGAATCACATTTAAGGAATTTAATACATTTTGTGAAGTGAATGGAATCAAAAGACATTTATCAACACCTCAGACACCCCAGCAGAATGGAGTTGTGGAAAGGAAGAACAAAACTATTTTGGATGCAGCTAGAAGCAAGATATTAGAATCAAACCTACCTCATGTGTATTAAAGAAAAATAGTGAATACAATAGTTTACACATTCAACAGAGTTCACATCAAAGGTGAAACCAGTAAAACCCCTCATGAACTATGGTTTGGTATTACTCCTCTTAAATATTTCAGAATATTTGGAAGCAAATGTTATATTAGGAGAGGTGATTATATTGGTAAATTTGATCCTAGAAGTGATGAAGGAATATTTCTTGGTTATTCATCTAAGAGAAAGGCATATAGATGTTTCAATAAGAGATTGTAGAAAATCATTGAGAGTGCAAATGTAAAGATTGATGAACAGTTTAGAGGTAATTCAAGGTCTATGGACTCTAAACTAGCAATTGAGATAATCACAAATGAACCTATACAGAATGCACCAGTACAAAATGTTGACCCAGTCACATTGGCATCATCTGAGAATTCCACAGTGACTGAAGAACAACAGCAAGTGAATACACCCAGGTATGTAAGATTGAATCACTCTGAAAGTCAGATAATTGGGAATAAGTATCAAGGTGTAATGACTAGAGAAAGACTGGCAAATGAAGAGGTATGTCTAATTTCTCAAATTGAACCAGCGTCAGTTAATGAGGCATGTGAAGATAAACATTGGCTTAAAGCTATGGAAGATGAATTGGAACAAATTGAAAAGAATAACACATGGACATTGGTTCCCCGACTTAAAAACAAAAATGTAATTGGAACTAAATGGGTATTCAGAAATAAACTTAATGAAGATGGTAAGGTAATCAGAAATAAAGCAAGATTAGTGTGTAAGGGATATTCATAGAAAGAGGGAATTGATTACAATGAAACCTTTGAACTGGTAGCTAGAATTGAGGCTGTCAGACTATTTCTAGCATTTGTAGCACACAAAAACTATAAAGTATATCAAATGGATGTTAAATGTGCATTTTTGAATGGTGATCTTGAAGAGGAAGTTTACATTGAACAACCTAATGGATTTTCTTTGACAAATGACAAAGATATGGTTTGCAGGTTAAGGAGAGCTTTATATGGATTGAAGCAAGCTCCTAGAGCTTGGTATGCTAGATTGGACAAATATCTTTTGAAGCTTGGTTACACTAAAGGTAATGCTGATAGCAACTTATATTTCAAAGTGACCAATGATGACATCTTGGTTATTGAATTTTTTGTTGATGATATTATTTTTGGAGGAGAAGATGGATTGTGTAAACACTTTTCTAATAAGATGCAGGAAGAATTTGAAATGTCTATGATTTGGGAGATAAAATTCTTTTTAGGATTGCAGATTTCACAAACTGATAAAGGTATATTCATATGTCAATCTAAGTACTTGAAGGAACTACTAAAGAAATTTGGTATGGAAAACTCTAAACCGGTAAGTACTCCTATGACTACAACTGATAAACTATCATTGAAGGATGAATCAACACCTGTTAATCCGACAAGATATAAATCTATAATTGAAGGTTTATTGTATTTGACACAAAAAAGATCTGATATTATGAATGCAATATGTATTGTTTCAAGATTTCAGAGTAATCCTAAAGAAAATCATGAATCAGCAGTGAAAAGGATTTTCCGGTATCTACAAGGCACAACAAATCTTTGTTTATGGTATCCTAAAGATGAAAATTTTGATTTATGTGCATACACAGATGCAAATTGGGCAGGAGATGTAGATGACATAAAGAGAACCATCGGCGGAGCATTCTTTCTTGGTAGCAGATTGATTTCATGGTTGAGAAAGAAATAGAGTTGTACATCATTATCAACAGCAAAAACAAAATATGTTGCAGCAGCAACTAATTGTACTCATGTATTATGGATTAAGAAAATGTTGAAGCACATAAAGGTAAAATGCAAAGAAACTATAATCATTTACTATGATAATATGGCACCAATAGATATATCCAAGAATTTGGTATTTCACTCTAAAACTAAACATGTTTCTATCAAATTCAATTTTTTGAAAGAAAATGTTGAAGCAAAAGTAGTGAAATTGGTTTATGTGAATACTAAAGAACAGATTGCAGATATCTTTACTAAGCCTTTTCCTAAGGAAACTTTTGAATATCTCAGAGAGAAGCTTAGGGTTATACCCTCACTAGTAGAAACTTAGACAGTTGGAGCATGGCATCAGACTGACAAGAATTAAGAGAGAAATCTTTTTCTGACTTTGATGAAGGAAAGCTACTTTTCAGGGGGAGTAGTTGGTTATAACAATTGGTATTTGTAATTAGTTCTATGAACTGGTTATATCTGGTTTTTGTATTGCTTTGGCATTTGATGTCAAAGGGAGAGAGATATCTATGGAAAAACACATTATCTTTTGGGGAGAGATTATTCCTAGGGAGAGAGATATTATGTATTTTGATTTCTGGTAATTGATCTCTTTGGGAGATTGTTGGTTTTTGGTTTTTGGCATTTCTGCTTTAGCACTTAGATAGTTTTTCCATCTTGTGTTGCCATCAATGTCAAAGGGGGAGATTTTTGGTATTATGGATGTGTTGCATTGGTTTTATCATTGATGTCAATACTTTTCAACACTTATCAGCACTAGAGATCTTTGGTTATGGTCACCGGCATGTTCAGTGACTTATGCACAGTCACTGGTATTTGGTTCACCAACATAGAGGATGACTTGTTATCATCTGGAGATTACTTGGTTATGTCGAAGACATGGTTTGGACACTTGGTTTTGATGATTTGGTTATTGATCTAATCAAGTTTACATATTTTTTGTTACTGGCAAATTGGTCTAGGTTATGGACCGGCAAGTGTTATCTATTCCAGACCAGCACGACACGTTATGGAGATGATTTATTGATTGGTTGTTATTGTAAATGCATTAAGCCGGCATGATTCATTGCATATTGATTCATTTGTAATTGATTTAATTATAATATTCTTAGTGAGCCGACCTACACATTTGGTCTTAGGTTTTGGTATATACATAAGATCTCATTTGTGAGATTATGTAGAAGGTGTGGAAGAGGAATGTAATAAGGTATATGCGAATATAAGAAGAGCTACTCATGCATACATCATTTGAAGATTCAAGGAAGGTATTAAGAAGACAATCAGAACTTAACCGGTACTGAATCCAACATATGAAGATGTTATTCTGAGCAGTACATTATCATTGGATTTAACCATCCAATTGTAGTCAGTGTGACTCCCATTTTGTGATTGAGCAGTGAGCTCTAGGCAGTTGGCCTTTCTACATGTGTAGACCCCATTTGTACACACATACTATCTGCAGTAGTATCATCTGATTATGGGTAAGGTTTCCCAGCATGGTTTTTCCCCTTACAGGGTTTCCACGTACAAATATATGTGTTATGTGTTGTGGATGTTATTTGTCTTTGTGTTTCATGTGTTAAACTTTACCGATACTGTTATTAACTATTAAACTGTTAACCGACATTAAGTTTGGTTTACCGGTATTATGCACCAAGTTTGATTAAGTTATATTTGGGTTGTAATTAATAGACAACTGATTCACACCCCCCCTCTTAGTTGCCTCCGGGTCCTAACAAGTTATTTGTGGATTCAACAGAGGGAGTTGTTTCACCTATGGTTAGCAGGGACATTATGCAATTAGTTGTCCTCAGTGATCTACTCAGGTATCTGTTCAGAGGCCATCGGCTTTAGATCCCATAGTTGGTGATGCAGGGAGATATCATTGTATATATGATACAGTGAATAACCATTAGGAAGAGCATCAGAGTGCAGTTGGGGAGGCTTCAGGTCATGGTCAATCAACTTTCTTTGGTGACCATGCACATTCTTTAGCATCAGGAGTTGATCCTCAGGGGTTGTGACATGGAGCAGGAAAGGGTCCAATGGACTTGAGTGATGATTTGCAGTGATTTTGGGAGGATGCAGTGTGTTAAGATAATTATTTTCCTACTTGTTTCAAGATTCCAGGAGTAAGCCTTGGACAAGGGGGGCCGATGTAGTGCCCCTCGTTGATTTATGTTTTCTCTTTGTGTATCGATAAATTATATTGGCAGAGCTTAGACTATTTTGTGATTCTTTGATTTGGATGTTTAATGATTTACTTATGATCTGGATGCTTCATTGTGGATATTAGACATATTATATTGAGCTTGACATCATGATTTCATGAGGATGATGACATTCCTAGATTATTGTGATGATCGATTACTCTTTGATGATTGATATGTGCTCATTTTATATGTGTGATTCATGTTTTCTTATGCAATTTGATGCTATCATATTATGTACTAACCCTATCTTATGATGAGGATGACTGTGATAGTGCTTGTTGATTGCAAGTGTCTTCTACTGCGTTTGTGAAAGGGACAATGTCATACCACTCATTTGTGAGCACGATATGATGTTGTGATTCCCCTTCACTTGTCTTCCTATTTCATGATATATGTTGTTGTACATGTGTTGGTGATGACAAGTTTGTAAGTACCAAACATCGACTCCACCTAGCTTCACAGGTCTGAGCATGTCTTATCCCAATGGCAAGTTGATCGTAGAGGACATGAAAACCCATTCAATACTCTAGGTTTAAGTTGATTACCCTTGTCAGTTTAGTGTCTGGATGCGAGTTGTTGTTTGGCATCTAGTGATTCCTGTTGTTCTTGTTGTGGTTATTGATTGGTTTAATTATTAATTAATTAATTTATATAGTTTAATAATGTTAAATTAAATAAATAGTTTGTATAAATATCCAATATTATTGTATGATTGTTAATTGGGAATTATTATTATTATTATATCCTTTGGTTTCATATTAATTTAATGATTTAATACCAAGGATTATTTATTATTTATTTAATTATTTGTGGTTTTTATATTAATGTGGGTATTTATTTATATCCTTTGATTATTAGATTAATGGGCTTTATATTTAATTGTACCCATGGTTTTATTTATATTGGTTGATTATATTATTTTATTTCCTATTTCCTCCATCTTGGGTTGATTAAATAATTGTTTAATCTACTTACCCTATTTTACCATTAGCTATGAGATGCGTAAGATTGATAAATATTATTTTATATTAGCTTGCCTTGATATATGGTATGGTACCTATTAGAAATATATTTTTATGCATTATTTCTATTGGCCAACATTTTGTATAGTTTTGGGGTTTGATTTTCTATTTAATTGATTTCCTGTGCATTCACTCGGGTTGGCTTTTGGGAAGGATTTTCGCATATTCGGTTGTGGCTTTGGAGTTGGATTTGTTTGGCTTGGCTGGAGGTTCAAATTACTCTTCATCAATTTGTTTTGTCCATAACTTCTATTGTTCCAGGTTGGAGATGTTATCCCTAGGATTCTTGCTTTTAGTTTTCATAGATTGTCTGCACAGTGCTTGTGATGATTGTTTTGGGTTGGGTAGATTTGAAATGCATTTGGATTAATATTATACTTTGGAAATGAATATTGATATTGGGGACTTTGGATTTATATTTTTTTTTGTCTTGAGAGGCTCTTTGTGACTGTTTTGTGTATTAATTGTGTGTCTTTGATTTAATCCTTGAGGAAGCTTGTTTGATTGTATTGAATATTTAGCCTTGTTATTTATTTCCAGAGCCTATTGTGTCTCTTTTGATTGTATTTTCGAAGTTTATCTGAGTCTTGATATTTTTCTATTTTGTTCGCGAGTTTGTGTCTTCTGTCTGTGTGGGTAAATGCATGAATTTAACATGTGCGCTATAGTTTTTGGTGAAAGCGTATCCTTTATGGTAAAGGCGTTGCACTGTTGGTCATATGCGCTGTCTGATTTAAAAGATGCACAAAACCCTCATGTAAGCGCTAGAACAGGTAGTGAAAGCATTGTATAATTTGTTAGAAATGATATATTGCTTCTCAAAGGCACTAAAAATTATGACAAAGGCGCTGGAGGATTGTGTAAAAGTGCTACTCTACGGAGCATATGCGTTGTTCTGTCTGTTTTTGCCTTCTGTGTCAATTTTGGGATTTTCTGAGTTTTTTGTTTTGGTTTTCAAATACCTAGAGGTTGTTTCTGATTCCTGAGATGTTCCAGGACTGTTTCATTGACTTGTTATGAACAATTTGGCAATATTTGGTTATATGTGATTATTTTAGCCGAGCTCATTTGTCATATTCCTATATGTTGGATTACTTGCTTTTCTTAAGAGGTTGTCATGTTGCATGTAATTTTGTGGGATTGATTTGACACCTTGGATTACCATGTCTATACTTGTTGAGAGCCCTTGGTCATGCTATGATATTTTATGTTATGTTGTTAACCTAAGGTCTAGGTGCATGCTAGGGGAGTGAGCTTCCAAGTGAGTGACTGAGATTGCGTGGAGTAGACGGCCAGGTTAACTGGATTTTAGATCTCCAGAATATCTCATTAGAAGTTTGACTTTGTAATCAAGTGATAACTTAATTAATAAATCTTGGGGTTTGGGTAGAATAGTTCATCTTAATAAGATAAGAAATGGTCGGTGGGCCCTCTGCCTTGCCCAGTGGTGGCTATCCAAGATAGGATTGGGAAGGCCTTGGTAACCTAGGTAAGCTAATCTCCCTTACTCCATAAAGGTTGAGATGGCTCCACATGTGCATCTAGGATGGATAGGACAAGAGCCCAGGTTCTCATTTTTTGCACATGATGCCACTCTTTTCCCTACATGTAGGTCCTAGTGCCTTGAGTCATGTTTTGATGTGTTGCCTCTGGAGGATTTATGATTAGAGATTTTATGCTTTGGATCCTTGTGTTAGTATTGTGTTATCCTTTGATTGTTAGGTGTCAGCCTAGATCTAGAGTGTGAGTGGGATCTTGTGTCATCTCCTAGCATGGGGGATGGTTCCTTATGGTTCCACATGGTCGAGTGGTTTGATGCTTTCTTCCGTTGGGATGTTCTTCATTGAAGTTAGTGTGTGTGGCTGTGGATTCCTTACTGCATTAGCTTATGGATGGATATTTGTAGCAAATTGATGTATATGATTTACATGGCATATGTATGTATTAGACTCATGATGTAATTATGTTTGTAAATGAGAGCTATGATCCTTGATGTAATTGGATATTGTGTAGTAGATGGTATAGTAATGGGCATATTGATGTATCATATGTACTTTGGATATTGATTCATTAATGGAAATAATGGTATTGGATGTATTGTTATGCATTTGGTTTCATGTATGGGATTAGGAACATTTAGTATTGGTATTTTTAAATGAACCTAATGGGATGGTTAATGTATGCATAGTAGATGGATGTATTCATATTAGGGATAGTAAATGATCATATATGCATGGAAGGAATAAATAATGTTAGAATTTAGTATGCATTAGATCATGGTGGTAAATGTTCTATCATACTTATGATGTTATGTTACTGTTTATGGATAGAGTAGGTAATGACGTTGAGATACCCTAAGAAATGATATTGATGTTTTGTATTTATTTCCGCTTGTGATATATGTTCTAGTGATCATGTTCATGAAGATTAAATGTTATCTTGTTAATGGATGTATTATGCATGTGAGTAGTTAGTTATATGTGTTGTGTTAAAAGATGTTTTAGAAAAAGAAACAGAAAAAATCTCTATTTGCACGTCAGTTAGTGTATTTCTCTAGGGTATTTTGGTGGGCATTACAAAAGTCAAGATAAAATAACAAAGAAAAAAAATTCATGCATTTAGTTGTCACAAATACATCAAATTAAATGCTTCTAGCTTTTATTGATAGACGCTTTTGGATCCATATGTGAATATAATACACCTTCAATATAGTAATAAATTAAAATAAAATAAATAATTAAATAGCAGCTTGATTAATTCATTTGAATACATAGAAGTAATTTTATTTATTTATTTGATAATAAATTTTTTAAATATATAAACCTATAATATTATTGTTTTATTTATTTGATGCTTAGATTATCTTAAATCAATCATCTAGACAATTAATTATAATTTTTAATACTTTTTAAAAATTAGAATTAATATGATTTATATTTTAATTACTAAATTATTATAATTGAAATATTTTTTAAATGTAAATTTGCGGATCCAAATAAAAAATAAAATTTCAAAAGTAAATGTGATTTTGTGATTTGCATGACCTTCGAGAGCTTAAATTTAGAAATGGTGCCTCGGACTATTTTTCACACAAGAATTGAACAACGATATCATAAAGATAAGCCTCCAAATTTGACCCACTTTCTTTGCTTCTATTTATTACAAATGTTTGACTCAAACAATTTTGGACACTTCTATTTGGTTTTGTTTACAAAAGGGAGGCTCAAACTATGAGAAATATTCTAAAATAATATTGCATGGTATCAAGACAAAGTGTTTAAAAAAAAATTAAAAAAAAAAAATTCTTTAACATATATGCTAGAAATCAATAAGCTATGATTAAGATTCTATTTTTTTTTCATGTTTAAAAATGTCAAAAAAAGTCATCAACACTTTTAGTCATAGAATGAGAGATTTATTTTGGAAAATTGCATCAAAAAGAAAAAAAACAATGTAAAAGAAATTCAATTGTTATGAACTAAAGGCACAAGATATTCTTAAACTTTTAAATTTATGACCACCTCTTTCTAGCAAGACTATCTTCTCCAACATTTGGTTTGTATGCCCCTCAATTACCATTTTGGAAATATGGAAATAGGAATAGAAGGATAAATTGAACTAAGAAAATGAGTATTAAAAATTTAATAACTAAGTTGAAAAGAGTCGTAAAACAAATTGTAAATAATAATGTTAGAAATTAAAGTAAAATACAAAAGGCCTTCACTTCTTAAAATAATGAGCTAATGAGAATTGGGTAGGATTGGATGTCCCCCTTAGGATTAGTGTGGTTAATCTCCTTCAAAATACAAGAAATGATGTCAAATGGGATGCACCTTTGATGGGAAGGAGCAAGCTAAACTTTAATGGGGCTTCAAGGGGCAATCCAAATAATTTGGGAATTGGTTGCATTATGAGAAATCATGAAAGATGTATTATCAATGTTGCCTCAAAGTGAATAGGAAAGGTACAAACAATGAATTTGGGGCTTTTTCTCTACTTATAGGATTACAAAATTCCTTATGAATAGGAATAAAAAATTATAGATTGAAGAATACCCTGATATTATAATAAATAAAATAAGGAAAAAAGAAGACCAAAAAAGAAAATCAATATAATTTTGAATCAAATATGGACCTTTCTCAAAAATATTAAAGCCTACATTATTATACATGTATTTAGTGAAGAATATACTCATGCAAACATGTTAGCCAACATTAGCAATCACCATTATCTAGGGCATCTATCAAAACATAATTTGAATATATAGTTAAATTTGTTCTCATCTTTATTCCATAAGACCATGTTATCTATGAGATGTCTCTCCTGACATTGTGGAGGCATAGCATAATTATAATGACTGTTTTAATTTTATGAATCCTTTCAATGATGAAAGTACTAAAAAAATTACAACACTATATGTTGATGTTAAGGTGGTAAACTTGTCCATTCGAAACATATATTAGTAAAGTGAATTAGTGATTCCAATTATGAGCATGGTAATTGATATGGACTTACTTTTTATTTTAGATAGCTCTACTATCATATGGTAGATGATAAATCTTGATCCTCTTACTTCTCTCCTATAATGATCAAATATATAAGTTTCATATGGGATTTATGATTGAACTTTTTCTTTTCATTATGATATTACAAGTTATAGTTGGGTAAATATATGTATTTAATATGAAAATGGAGCAAGGTAGGATTAGAGTCAAGATCCAATTTCACACAAGCATTGGAATACCAAGCCACAAAACATGTGATTGAATTTGACTAATTCTTGTCAAAGAGAGTCAAATGGTACCTTAGGGCTTCTATTACTTTATTTCTTTGGAAAGTGTGTGGATTTAAAATTATATTGAACTAGGATACAAGTATGATGTAAATGAAAGCTTAAAAGGTTGTAACAGATTAATGCACAAACAAAATCATTGCAAAAAGTATAGAATTGAACTAGAAAACACAAAGGTGCACCCGTGACTGAAATTAGGGGTTGAATTCACTGGATCGGGTCACCCAGAGTGTTCAATCTTCTGAATTTCGTACACAAACTCTATTGTCACTTTTTGAGACCCTACATTACTCTCCTCTAAAATCTGGTGCAAACTTCTGAAGATCGCGATGCCCAAGGTGCCCTAGTCCTAGATAGGGTTGCCCAAAGTGCCTTGGTCCATAATTTTCTTGTCTTGATTTTGGATATTGGTCTGTATCTGTTTGTTGATGGCCCTCATGTCTTCTTGTCTTCACCAAACACTTGTAGCTACACACAAGAGTAGAAAAAATGTGTTAGGGTGGTTTATAGGGGTTTGCCTAAGTCAAACCCTAGGTTTGGAATTAAACCTTAAATTGAATTGAAATTGAATTTGAAATACTTGAATTGAAATGATTGATTGAGTTGATTATACCTTCAATTAATGAAGAAATGTCCTTGAGATAATTCCTCAATGTGTTGATGTAATAACATGATAAATCACATAAAATCCATCATGAAATCATAATTGAAACATAATTGAAGATGCATTGATATAGTTTGTTTCTCCTTGAATCAAATCTACTCTGGAAGTTTTGCTCTTGAAATGGAATGATAGAATAATCATGAGATGCAACAATGAGATTATGAAAGGAAGTGAGAGGGATGTCTTATATAGGGATTTCATAATAAAATCACCTTTAGGATGACTTATAATTATCATATTTTATCACGGAGCTAGATTTGAATAGGATAGGATTGTCTTATTATCCTCCCAAAATTCAAGGAAAAAATGTTGGACCAAGTGACCATGGGCATTCCAGTCTTGACAATTTCAACCCGACATTTTAGGGATGCGAGATAATAAAGTTCTAATGTTAAAAATCAGCTTGTGTGACAATATATAATGTTTAGATGGCAGAAACGTGTCTTGAGATTTGAAACGAGGTAGGATCTATGATAAATCAAGATAATAAAAGATAAAGGGCACACCTAGAAATAAGGGCCCAAAATAAGAGTGTGAAGATGTATTAAAGTGGAATAAGACTCATAATATTGAATTAAATATTAGTTTAAATCAATGCAAGTCCTATAATGCATAGAGGAATGGGAAATACTAAAATGAGTGCTAAGAGAGTGTGAAATTGGACACTTAACTAAAGGTGTATAGACTACGGTGCTACAATACGGATGACCACACTCAGGCTAAAGTGAGGATATTTAGACCCAAAAAATAGAATTATTGACATTAAATCTAGTCTACTTTGGGAAAATGGATATCACTATGCATTTTTTGGCCCAAAAAGGGCAGATTACCTTATTCTACAAAATTTCTAATATAATTAAAGAAAATATTCACCCAAGTAGTGATTGTGATTCATGCAATTTGTATGGTGTTGGGGGAAACCTTCATGGCCTTAATTCACCAATACAAGGTAAACATGAATATTCATCAGTATTCATTGTAGTATTTCTTGAGGCAAAGGAATCCAAGGAAGTCATTTATGTTGTAGAAAAATCTCCAACAACCCAAAATGGATATGTATGTTAATAAATATTTTGGATGTGTCATGTTAGGACTAAGATTTTATCTTAGAACAAGGATCTAGCTAGTGATCAAAGCAACACACATTGGACCTTTAATGCCATTCATTATCATGACAATAGGTAAAGATGACTCTTAGTGCAAGGAGAAAGAAAATGGGGAATTGAGTTCCTTAAGTCCACATGTGTTGTTGCAATTAGACCTTTACATTCAAAGGGGATGGTACTATGAAAATCGGAGAGAAAACTTATACAAATTTGTTAAGTCGTGGTTAATTTTGAATCACAATTAAATAGATAGATTATTATAAAATAGTTTAATATGGGAATATATGTAATGTGTATCCATAGAAACAAAATCATGGCATCCATGTCTATCTTCACTCCCTATGAGGTTTTTGTTGAAAACATATAGAACAAAAGATATTTTACCATGTGGGATTTTTGTTACATGCCCTCAATAAGAGAAAAAAATTGAAAGTCTGTTATTTTGAATGTTACATTTATGGATGAGTGATTCAAACAATAATATGTTCTACTTTTTGGCCTAATTAAGATGCTCAAAATTAGTATTTTTTATATTTTGTCAATTATAGGGAACAAACAGTTAATAATTTAAGGATGGTGTAAACTAATGAGTTGCCACATTTTTTTATAGATTCAATGTAGAATTTTTTATGTTTTTAAAGAATTATTTCTCTTTCTTTATAATTTTTATTTTTAAATTATTTCTATTTATTTTGAGTGAGTGACATTATCCTATAACACATAACTTTCACTTCAAATAAAAAAATCATAATTTATTAAAATTAGATTATTAGCTCCAATGTCTAGTACATGGATATTTTTTGATATTTTTTTATTAATTTTTGAATTAGTAATAACAAAAAAATAGCATTCATTTCTAGGAAGACTCCTGGAATGGTCTCCCACCCTTAAGCCAAAATGAGAAACTGAAAGAGGTAATGCAATTGACAATTAGTTGTTGGGGCTCTAAACTCATTAACTATGTTAGTGCAGTAGAACTTTTCTCGAGAAAGGTCATCTGGAAAGAAGTATTAGATTTTCCTATAGTTGCAGATCTCAAATCTATGTTCCATGATACACTTTTGAATGGGGTAGTCTATTTATCAAATGATAAGGACAAGTTAATATGGGCTCCTTCAAAGGATGGCTCATACACAATCAAGACAGAATATAGAGAAGTTCAACAAATTCAAAACCAAAATCTCAAACATAGAGAATTCTTTTTTTGCTCGAATAGTGTTGTCTTACCTAAGGCGGGTTGTTTTGCATGGTTGACATTGCATAGGAAGATATTGACTAGTGATCAATTGGAGAAACTGCAAATTTCCCAATCTTTCCGATGTGTATTATGCAATGAGGACATTGAGATAGTTGATCATTTGCTTCTAAATTGCTCTTTTGCTTAGCAGTGTTGGATCTTCATTATGAGCAAGCTCAATCTTTCAATGCCACTGCCATTCACACTTTGGGATTTGTTTCAGTCTTGTCCAATGCTTTTTCCCACTTTAATGTTTGCATGTATATGGAGATCTGCCCGTGCAATAGTAATTTGGTCTATCTGGTGGTGAAGAAATAAACAAATTTTTAGATAGAATACCTCCTCGCTTCACGAAGTTTTGGATGAAATAGAGAAGTCTATATCAGAAGTATCCAATGCCTTCATCCACAAAAACATTAAGAGTAATGTCCTCCTCTCTTCCTGGGATGGATCAATGATTAGGAATTGGCATTGATTGGTTGCTCCATCTCTCACTGCTTGTAACAATTATAGTCATCAATCTATTGATAGAGCAAATGTCAAATGGTAGCCACCACCCATTGGTTATATGAAGATAAACTTCTATGATTCCTCAAGAGGTAACCTGGGTAAGTCGGGTATTAGTGTTTGCATTAGGGATCATTCAGGAAAGCTGACATCTTTCAAAACCTCATCTATTGTCCCAGGCACAAACAATGTTGTAGAAGCATATGCTCTCTTGACTGGCTTATCATTACCCAAACAATTGGGCCTTTCAAAAATTCATATCAAAGGAGACTCAAGTGTTATTATTAATGCCTGCATCAAGAAAATATTGTCAAATTGGAAAATAGCATACATTTTAAAACAAATATGATCTCTCATTGATACATTTCATGATCACTTAATTTCTCATACTTTGAGAGAGGGAAATAAAGCAACGGATTTTTTAGCAAACTTGGGATGTGATAACATTAATTTAGATTCAATCAGATTGGGGCTCAGTTTGGCAGATTTTCCTCAGGTAGTAGAGATAATCATTAATGAACAAACCTGAGGTCGCACATATGCACATCAATCTTTAATGATCACTCAAATTTTATTTTGCACAGGAAAGGCATGGTAGTCAAAGTATAAGGCTAAATGTATATATTGTCATTCACTCAAATGGGCTGCTAATCATGACAATTAAAGGATTTTTTCTCCCATTTTCTCTAATTATTAACAACATTCATTTTATTTTGTACTCTGCATGTGTATATTGTCATGTGTTGCAAGTTGAACACATGCTACATGACTTCTAGTGGTGTGTTTCTTCTTTTAAATTCTCACACACATCATTCTTTCTATGCACATTATCCAAGTTGAAATTTGATTATCGTGCTCAAGAAACCTTTGTAATACACTCATTGAGCTTGGTTTCATCTTCCTCTGGCTCCTACGACTTGTATTTCAGTGAATTCTTTCAACTATGGACTATCAACCTAGAAATTACACAATTTTCTTGCAGGTTGAAGATTGGGAAACACTTTTTGAAGATCATATTTTCGACTCTCAACTTGGTCATGGTTTTAACGTTCAGTGTCAACATTGCAGAAGATGTGTGAAGAAAATTATTGGTGAAGAAGTGGTGTACCCACAGGAGAAAAGAATCACATTTCCATCACAGTTGGTCTTCATTTTCATATCTAATGCCTTGGACTTACTTCAATCTTGGAGCAGTTTACAAAGTATGTAAGGTCATGAAACCTGAGTTCACATTGGGTAATAAATTACTTTCTGCAGTTTAGAAATATGATCTTTGGAATGGTAAAGCAAATATTGGTGGTCTCTTCCCAAGACATTACTTGTAGAGTCAATATGACTTTAACATCATATATGACAATATTAAGCGCTCGTTGGAATCACTTTCAGTTTGGTCATTTCAACAAGCACCTCAAAATATGGGCAGAGCTCTTGATTCTAAGATAAGAAGTAGGATTTATTCAAAGCTTCATGCTCTCCTTGCGATCATGGGGCATGACCATAATGTTCCTAGCCCACCGGAAATTTCAGGTCCAGATGCTCACACTTGGCTACAAAGTAACACCAATCACCTAGGTTCACTCGAAAGGCAATCTTTTTCTCAATTCACTCTGGCTTCGTCACAGTTGAATTTGGAAATCCCTATTCTCCACTTTTAGAACTTGAGCTTGAATGAAGCTAGTGAAGAATCATGAGCACAACCTATGGAAGAATAGTTGCCCTAGTCTCCAAATTTTACTTCCAGCTCTACAATTTTGATACTAGCTCTTCTTGGCATCGACGGGTGATGATAGTCTGTGAAGATTTAGATGGTTATGAAAGAAATATCATTTGATTTTTTGCAGATTTTGCTCATTTTTGCTTCAGATATTATGGCCCTTATTACATAGTGCTCTTCGAAGGTCACACTCCTTTATTTTTGCTACAGGCTTTCCTCCATCCCAATAATATTTGTGTTGCTAATCCTTCCTTCTAACCAGGTCCTCTTCAGAAGATTAAGGGGCAATTTTCAGATGATAACTATCAAGTGCCCTAATTTTTGTTGTCCGTATAGCCCAACTAGTATAGCTCAACCAGTATAGCCTAACCGGTATAGCCTAACCAGCATAGCCCAACCGGTATAGCCTAACCAGTATAGCTTAATCGGTTTAATCCAACCAGTATAGCCTCACCGGTAGCGGAATCAGGTATACAGTTAATAGGTAAACGAGATAGCAAACCGTTAAACAAGAATAGTGTGATGCTCAAGCAACTGGTAAGGATGATAGGCGAAGAGTTAGATGTTGCAGTTTGGAACATATGTTTATGACATTGGCATGAGTCTATGACTGTAACCACATCAACATTTTTGATGTATGTAGTGAGTTTTGATGTACCTATTTTACATACATGTAATTGTGGGGTGGTAGTGGGGGGCGAGGGGTGCTTTGTCTTTTCTATCATTATGTTATTTGTATTTTTGAGCTAGGAATGGAGGTTTTCTTGTTGGTTCTTTCCTCCACAACCCTTGAACCAATTTTATTAATATTAATAATATATTAGTGGCTTGCCACTTTTTCCAAAAAAATTTTTTAAAAAAATAGACCTATATTATTCCATAACACATTTATCTAACGATGCATTTTTTGAGATTTTTCTAACAATATTTGTTATTTTTCCTAGTGTCTTGAACAATGGTCATTATTTTTTGCAATGAACTTTAATTTTATAATATAATTTATGTAAAGCTAATAATAAGGTCTACATACTTACAAAATAAAATTCCAGGTGAATTTAGTTTTTTGGTAACATTTTGGTAGATAAAGAGATGACCCCACAATGCATCGATTAGTTGGGAGCCTCCTACATGGGAGGTCTTGGGTTTGAGTCTACCTGGTAAAAGCTAAAAAAATATCACATCAATTGTGACTTATAAAAAAAAAAACATTTTGGTAAATAGAAAGGAGATTTTAACAAGGGCTTAATTTAATCATGGGTGATTCTATTCAAGGGTGTTTGATTTAACCTCATTCAATTAAACCCCTTTATATGAGACCTTCAAGACTTAAATCATTGATTTTTCTAAAAAATATATGATTTTAGACAAAAATCAAAATGTTTCATAAGTAAAATTAGCCAAATATTACTCCCTCTAACCAAACTCATCTATACGTAAATTTCATAAATGTATTTTTATTTCTTTCTCTAGTAATATGAAATAATAAAAAATTAATAAAAAAATTAATTAAATCTCTTCTCTTGATAATCTAGTCTTCTAAAAAGTAAAATATAATATTATATTCTTTATAAAAGAAATATAATATTAAAAAAAAATTATTCTTTTTCATTTCCGTTATTTTTAAAAAGCATCAAATACTTAAATAATAGCACTTTCCAAATTTTATATAATAATACTATTAATTTATTTTAAATAAATTATTCTATTATATAGAAAATGAAAATCACTATTATTTTAATATTATATTTTTCAAAAAAAAATTGACATGAAAAAAAAAGATATTTTAATAATATAATCACTTCTTAAAACATAATATAATTTTACTTTATAAAATATATAATATTATATTTTACTATATAGGTTTTGCAAGAAAGAGCATAATAACATAAGAAGATTTTTAGTTTATTTTTCATTATTGCAATCTAAGAAAGAAATAAAATAGATTAATGAAGCTCAAGGATTTGGGAGTACTTTTGTGAAAAAATGGAAGAATTGTTGTGGTTTGTAGTTATTTTTTATTCATCTATTTTTATTATCATCTTTTATAAGATTTATAAGATTCTTTTTCTAGAATGTTTTAGTATTTTTTTTTTAATTAATAAAAATAAATTATTTGTTGCAGATTTGCATTTACTTCATTTGCGATGGGAGTTTTGGTTTCTATATTGGCGGTCTCTTTTCTGTTTTCCCGTACTTGGCTATTTTGGGTTGTACATTTGCAAGCGATTGTTTGCCATTATGAATAGATTGTTGTTTCTCCACGTTGTGCCTTTGCAATCATGCTGGAACATTGCTTGTTATCATGGTGTCTTGCTTTGGCTTCTTCTAGGTTGGTTGTATCTTGTGAGTATTGTGTTTAAATAATAAATTTTGTTGGACATTTCTCCTGGCTCGTGTGGGAGGTCGATCATCCCTGACAGACATTATTTGTTATGATGTTGCTAGATATGTGGTTCGGCCTATTTATGTTTCTGGTTTATGAGCTTTGTGACATTACTATTCTCTGTGTTTCTTTCTTTTGTCGCTTTTTTCATTCTGAAGCTCATGTTTTTCATGCATTTGATGATGAGAAACTTGGACCGATTTTTTATCTGGTTCCTTTAGATGTTGGTTATACGGTTTGGCAGGTGGTGGGTAAATCTTGACTGGTGGAGATTGCAAGTTTTAATATATCTAAAGTGGTTTCTTGTTTTCTTATTGTTTGCATGGTTTATTCTATGGTTACTCATATGGTTCAGGCTTTAGCTGATTACTTCTTGGTCTCAGCATCATGCTCTTCTCTTGATTTGGGCTATGCTCTGTATCTTTACAGTCTTGATTATGGTTTTCTCCCTCACAATGGTTTCATATCTTTTAATATGTCTCTTGCTAATAGATGGACTGGAGAATTGGTTTTTGTAACCAGGTGCGGACTATGTGGTGACTGTTTTGTTGATACTATTTTGCGACTTCAATGGTTCTGCGATCATGTTCCTCCTCCTTATTTTGTTGTTGCTCTCGATGCGTTCTATGGATTTTCTCTAGATTGGACAATTGGGTGGATTGGTTCTTCTTCTCCTTGTCTGATGATGTGATCCTTCTTCTTCTGCACCTCGAGAGGAATGTCCATGTTCATGGTTTTTTTTTTCTTTTTTGAGGCATGATATTATGCTCTTATTTGTAATTTTGTGGGCTGGTCAATATGGGGTTGGGTTTGTTATCATGTATTGGGTTATTCAACTAGTTTCTTAATAAGGGTTTTTGGTCAAGGGCTACAACCGGAGGTTTTCTTTGCCTGGTTCTTTCTTGCCGATATGCCCGTCTGAACTAGGCTTTTGTAATCTTTTACATATATATTAATATAATTATTTAGTGGCTTTGCCACTTTTATCAAAAACATTAAAAAATTAAAAAATTATTTGTGAAATGATTGTGATCTCAAATTTTTTGTGCAAGAAAAAAAAAACTTGGTGAATTAATATTGTATTGAGTACAATAGAAGAACTATCAAGTTAATTAGATTAGATAATCTATCCAAATTTGGTTTAAGAAGGTGGGAACATAATTTACTTATGTACGCTAAAATTTATTTAAAAAGGAGACTTTTCTTGTGATTTATATGATTGATATTTTTTACTATGGGGATTATGGTTTGAAAATTAACTTGTCTAATTTGAAAAATTCAATACACTTCTTGGTTGTAAATTGAACATGTAGATACTTATGATTTTTAAATCTAAAATTGTAGTATATTTATTTTATTATTTATGTCTTTTAGAAAAAATATTTTTCTAAGTAAAAGTAATTTAGAAATTTTAGAAAAAGCTTAGATATAATAATGGGTTTCTAATATCTAAGCAATTTTGAGTTTCCAAATAAAAAAATAAGGTTATAGACATTGGTGTCCTCAATAAAATGTTTTTTGGGATTTCTAGATTTCTCATTTCTCTTTTAGATGCATGTCAAAAGTCTTAAAAAATATTTTGAATTAAGAAAGTTGTGCTTATTTCACTAAAAAAAAATTTTATTTAATAATTGATTGAATTTTTATGATGTGAAGGTCTTGATGTTTTCTATCATGGTTAAAAGATATTATAGTCATTGAGTGAGAGATTTAAGGTCCTTTTCTAGCAACGCATGCAATCTGGATAGAATTGATAGCATGAAAGTCATGTTAGTTGTATGTGATCTATAATGTCCTTTTCTAGAATTTAAATGAAATAAGAAATTTGAAATATTCACTAAATAACATAGACACAGTTTTCACCAACCTATATTCAAACTACAATGATTACTTTTACTCAAAAAACACAATTGAACTTGCACAAATAATTCAAAGGGATTGTTATGAATTTCATTACACAACAATATAAATGTACAAAGGAACTATTATGACACTCATTATACAACAACATAAACATTAACAAAAACTATACACACTAACTCACTAAAATTTAATGGAAATCCTTGAAGTTCCCATACTCTCCCTAAGTGAGAATGTTCTCAAGGACCAAAGATTTTTTGTCATCTAGTTTAAAAAATAAATGGGTTTTCACCAATTGATCACATTCTCCTATGGATCTTCATCAATAAAAGATCATTGAACACAAGATCCCAAAAGAAACAATAATATAACATGGATGTTTACAAATGAAATGTTATCTTAGTTTTATATGTTATCCAAATGACAAGACTAGTTGGCCTAAACCTAAATTGGCACCAAGGCCAAGATTTGAAATCTTCCAGTACATTAGAGGTCAACCTTAATGGACTTTTTACACATTTCAATGCAATTTGGCTTTAAAAGCCTTATAGGATTTCTTGTCAAATATTCAAGAGGTTTCTCCTACCTTTCAACTTATCGTAGGCTAGGTAATAGCCCTAAACTCCAAATCCCAATGTGTCATTGAATTCTTACATTCTCTCACCCTAGCATAGGTTGGAGTATATCTCCAACCTCTTATTCTTGACAAATGTTCAACAAAGGAAGCATGCCCGATCTTTGAACTTTGACATCTCCCCAACATGCATCAAAAAAAAACATTGATCCTAGAACTCTGATAATTCTCAAGCATGAACCAAGGGCCTTCTTGAGTTAGAAACTCTATCATATACTTGGCATTTATTAAGAAAAAAATTTATTCTCATTCTCTAATGATTTTGAAGCATGAGTCAAGACACAAGCCCAATTTTTTATCTCTAATGTCTTCCTAGCACTAATCAATCAGCAATCCTGACACTCATAGTTCAATGTCTCCCTGAGAAAGAAGTATTTCTTGTTATCATTAGAAAGGGGATAAGATGAATCCTCTACCCCAATATTTTTTTTCCTCAAGAAATACAAATTTGGATGCTTTCTTATCTCCATGCTAATGGGTTGAATCATGATGTACTATTCATAGAGTACAAACGGTGTACATATTAGGTGATGCAACTTCTACCAAAGAGACATATGTAAATTTGAATTTTCAAGTGTCTCCATGATAATATCATGACTATTATAGTAATTTTTATATAATCTAGATCTCGTCCCTTCCTACCTTTGATTTGGATCAATAGTGAAGACAATCAACTATGGACATATGATGGTGATCCACAAATTCCCATAAGACCAAGTTATACTCTATGTATTTTTCACCATGTTTTTTTAATTCCACTCTAATATCTAGATGAGTATGATGACAACTCCCTTGAGTGATAGTGGATCTTATCATCATACTATAGGATAGAACCCTTATTCTGCTTAACTTCTTTCAAAACATCAATGCAATAGTTGGAATAATTGTTTCTTCTTCTGATCGGTGTTATGTCTTATCACTACTCAAGACACAACTAGTAGTACATCAGATCATTCATGTCATATTGTATTTATTTATTATAAATTAAACATATAATAACTAGTAACCAACTTGTTCTAGCTACAAACTCCTCAATCAAGATATAGGGTTGTAAAGTCCTCAATTTTGTAACTAAAAAAAAAAATTGGCTACAAGGGAAATATTATGGGTAGAAGATCTAACATCTAGAATCATACTTAATGTGGTCCTTTGCTCATGTTTATTAAATCAAATACTTCCCATCATTATGTCAAGTGGGCAGTTCTCATCAAGAAGTTTCCATCTTACAATTATTTCAAATGGTGGCCACCCTAGGATTGTAAAGTTGAACTCATCAACATTAGACCAAACACCATTCGGATCAAGCATCTCACCTTTGGAAGACGTGATTTTTACCACTTAATGGTTTTCCATCATGACTACTATAGGAACTCCCCTTTCAATTATTATACCTTCTACCTCCTCTCCCTTGGTCTTCAACTATATAGTGGACTCTCCCATAGGATGTTTCCTTAGCATGCCCCCATATTATGTTGATTTTTCCTATGTCATGCAATTTGTTGTATTCCATGTATCCATTTACTATGTTGACATATTTTTGTTCCCACTTGCTCTTCTTATGTGATTAGGGATCCCAAACATCTAGTTGAACTTTATTACTATACTCTTGATCTAGAAATAAATCATCAATATTCTCATCATCTTATCCACATCAGTGCTAGAATAATTGATGCCCATAATAGAACCTTTCAACTAACATTATCATGCAAGGAAATCCTCTCAAAATGTATCACTCCAATATTGTCTATAACTTGAAATATCAAAACCAACACTACTAAAGTAATGTAGCAGTTGCAAGCATGATAGACTTGCACAAAATTTGGCCATGTGATTGTTATAAGACTAGTATATAGAAATAGATAGAATAAGAAAAATCCATTAAAAGCTACTGATTATAAATTTATCTTCACCATGTCTAGAAATCCCTACAAAACCACTTGTGTGAATGCCCATGAAGTAATAGGGTGACTATTGACAATGACAAAAATAATATTAGGACTATAAATTAGGTCCACCATTTTTGAGTGAATGCATCTACTGTGATAGAAGAATAACATCTTATCCTAACCCAATCACCTTATACTTTATTTGAGATTACTCATTTGATCTTTCTTATGTTGTTCTACCCTAAGATGCAACATAATTTCTCCTTGAAATCACTAAAAGGAAACACCATGCTTCCTCAACTTGTGATGATATTCACTTCTTAGTATAATAGTGTAACATCATAAATTACACCCCGTGCAATTCCACACTACATGAATACCTTCACTTTACGCTAATTGGAGATCATCTTCATTGTTTTTTCCTTTCAGTTTGCATGGCTTACCTAGTCATCTTTTCCCTTGGAATTTTCCCAACATCATTGACTATTGACTCATGGACACTAGCATGTTGTGGAGACGTCCACACGTCCCACTAGCATCCCGCAAATATGTAGACTGAAGGTGTCCATTTGAGCATTGCGCCTACAATTGAAAAGGTTTGTAATGCCTCTATATATGCCCACTAATGTTTGATTCAAACATAATTTGTTTATCTTTCCTTGGGAGATTCATTCTGGCTCTCTAGAAATATATTCAACCCTCTCTTGAACATTTTGATACTCTCTACAACTTCTTCATCATTCTTCTTGCATTCCACCATCATTATACACCATTTTCATCTCGTCGCCAACTTTGCAATTGTGTATTGAAGGATTCTTGGTGCTTACCTTCATGCTAGTAAGCTCTCATTCTCTTGGTTTTGAAAGGGAGTTACTTAATCTCCATTTCTATTGTTGCATTGTATCTCCATAGCATATCTTTTTTCTTTCATAGTTTTTTTCTTTATCCATTATCTATCATCCTTTTTGTCCATTGAGGTGGAAACACCAAAACAAAGGTCTGACTATGGAAAACCTCTATACACAGCCCCAACATTTTTCTATCTATTATGTGTGAAATTTTTTGAGATAAGCTCAGGAGCTAGCGGGAGGCTTCAATCTTAGACTGGTTGTAAGACATCTTTTATCTTTTCTCTTAGTTTATACATATTGTTATGCTCATTTTTTATTTTTGTGATTCCTTCATTTAGCTAAAAAGTATGTTTATTTTATATGTGTGTCACTATGTTCTTTCTATGCATGTTTCTATGTCTTGTTCATATAGGACACTAGCACATCACGTTGTCATCTTTGACTTGCATGTGCATCCTTGGGTAGAGACCATGCAAAACCACTAGAGAGTTTTTGTGACCTATATTTTTAATTTTGGTAGTCCAACAAACCTTCTAGTTGGTAAAAATTTGCTTGAGGTTTGGGTAGTTAAGTAGTCTGTATCTCCTGGCTCACTAGAGTGCCAATTTAGTGAGGTGGAGTAGCCATGTCTTCTCCTTTGGGGTTTCATCACTTAGAGGGTGTCAAAATTTCCTCATCCATAGATAGCTTTGAAAAATGTGTTCCATGCAATGGTGCTCCAAGGTAAACTAGGTCAACCCTTGATATATAAATCACCTTCAAATAAAGTTATGGACCAATTAAAACTTCACCTATAAGTTTTTGTATATCATGTTTTTACCCAAAATGGCAACCAAATTGTCTACTTTTATGATGATCAAAATTTGGGGTGTCTCATTCTTCATGAATTCTCTAATTTTCTTATAGCTTGAAACCCACAACACCATGCCAAGCTTACTCACAAAATTTTGAGCATCAAAATTATACCCATTCTTTCTTACCTTCATCTAGTTATCTTAATTCAATCTCCAAGTGTAGTGAAGTGATAGCATGCTAAATACATCCATCGTTCATCAGTGTCCATTTTGTCCCATCCTAGATCTATAATGTGCAAATTAGAAGTCTCCTTGGCATGATTACAAACTAACCCATCAACAAGATTCTTAATCTTGGATAAAAAGAGTTTGAATATTTCCTAATCAACCTCTATGTAGCTATTTTTTATTATCATGGAGTTTCCTTCCCTCACGTCATAAATTGTCAAAAGGGCAAAGGGGTTGGAAATTGTGTGGCTAATTTTAGGCGAATCTCTATCATTTTGTAAGTCTCCATTAAATCATCAATAAACCTCATGCATTCTCACTACCAATCTTAACTAATATTTTATCAATGTATAACAAATGGAAAATCTATGATCAATAGTGAGATAAGCTCCATCAAAGACATAGTCTATTGCATCTCACACCATTTCATTTGAATATACTGTATAATGAAGAAAGGGGCCCCCATTCCCCAAGATAAAGGGTATAACCTCCATTTATATAGTATCATTAGGCTTTCCGTGATCAACTTGCAATTCCTCTTTAGTGGGCCCGATCAAATTGAAATTATTATTCATAATATAGCATAAATAATACCTTGAAAATAATCATCCAATAGTCTGATCATTCTCATACTTTTCAAATTTTCATTATGTCATGGATTAATTACTTTCATACCTGAACATTGGTTAAATATTACTTGGTCATCATTTATAATTATTAACGAATCTTCAATACACAATATTGGCTCTTCATCGGGAACAATATGGTTCTCCTCTTGGACCTCACTACCTTTTCTCATTGAGGTGCCTTCTTGTTCTTCCTCTATGAAGCCTTTTAATTATTATTTTTCCTCCTAATCTACAATCACAACTTCTTACTTGGACTCATCTTGTGATTCTATCTCTCATCTCCTCTTCATTACTCTAGGTTCCATCATCTTGGGATCTCCCTCTTTCTAGAATGATTCTATTGGCTCTTACTCCTTGTATCTTCTCCTTATCCACCCTTTCTTATATATTAATACTCCTCAATACATATTTGTGATGGACTGCAAGATCCAAGACAACATATTCAATAGGATATCCTACCCTTACATCATCTCATTATAGGTATATATAGTGTTCCTATTGCTTCTTGGTTACTACCCTAGAAATATTCAAATTTTGTACCATCATTGTCATAGCCTCCCTCAAGGTAGATTTAAATTCTCTAACTAGGTCTCCATTTTAATCCTAATGACCTCCTTGAAGTGAGCTTCCTCATTTCTACTTCCCATAATTTCCTCTTTTCATCTTTCCCTTTTTAAGTACCTAATTTCCTTATCTCTTGTTTGCATGAACCTACATCACCACACACTCACAAGATGACAATATGGGTGTTATGATATAAATTTGTTATCCCTTTCTAAACTTTCAATAAAATTAAATCATAGATTTCAAATACAAACTATAACATTCACCAAATATCATAGACATTGTCTTCACCAAATGATACTCAAAAAACAATAATTATTTATACTCAAACAAATGATTAAAACTCCAACATTAGCTTGTATTGATTATGATATAATCTTTATATCAAGGTATCATTTGTAAAATCATTACACATCAACGTAAATATAGAAAGGGACTATTATGATATTCATTACACAACAACATAATTATTAACCAACAATGCACACAATGACTCACTAAACTTCTCTACAAAACCTTGAAGCTCCAATGCACTGTCTAAGTGAGGATACTCTTAATAACAAAAAGATTTTTATCATTTAGCTCCAAAAATCTATTGATTTCCAGCCACTAATCATAGTTTCTTATGGGTTTACATTCACAAAAGATCATTGAACACAAAAGCCCAAAAGATATTTTAACATAACATGGATCATTGCAAATAATTTTTTTTCCTAGTTTTATACGCTATCCAAATGATAAAACTAGTCAACCTAAACCTAAATTAGCACCAAAAATGAAATTTTAAATATTTCACCATATCATAGGTCAGCCTTAATGGGCCTCTTCCATGTTTTAATGCAGGTCAACCTTACAAGAATTCTAGTCAAAGTTTTATTATTTCTCCTACCTTTAGACTTGTCATAGGTCAACCAATAGCTTTAACCCCTAGCCCTCGATGTGTCACTAAGTTCCTATATTCTCTCACATTGGCATGGGTTGGGTCATATCTCTAAAAATCAATGCTTAACAAATGTTTGGTATGAATTGAGTGGCATGCTCAATATTCAAGCTTTGACCTCTCCCTAGCATGTGTCAAAAAAAAAAATCTGATCTCCAATCTCTAACAATTCTCAAGAGTGAATGAGGTGGCATTCCTATTCTCCAAACTCTGCCATCTCCCTAGCATGCATTGGGGATAAAATTTGATCCTCAATCTTTGAAAAATATCAAGCATGAATCAAGTCACAAACCCATGAGTCAATTAGCAGTCTTGACCCTTGATCTCCAATGTACAAGAAAACTTTCATTCAATTTTTGGAAAGGAGACATTCCATGATATCCCAACATGGTTTGGTGAATTTCTACTTCTTAGTGAGTCTATTAAAACTATCATGAAGGTACTATTCACAAGTGTGTGTGAGAATGATTAGGTCCGTGTTCCATATGTTATTCATACCCTTAAGTATATCAATATTCTATTTGAGATAGCTTAAGGAGATTTGTGTATGATATATTTTATGTAATGGATGGAATTGTTGAATATCCAGAATACTTAGAAGGGAGGGTGAATAAATATTCCCTTGAACTTATTAAAACTTATAACTAACCAATCATATAACATAATTTAAATGCAGTAAAGGAAATTAACACAAAACACATAACACTGGATTTATATGTGGAAAACCCAACATGGGAAAAACCACAAAGAGAGTGATCTCTCAATTATAGTGTAATATATAACCAGTTACACAATACAAGGGGTGGCTCACTGCCATTGGGGGGCTCACTACCCAAATACAAAAAGGCTCATTGTCAAATGATAGGCCTATAGCCGAAATACAAAAATTGAACTGCTAGAGTTGCATTTACGATATGCATGAATTGCGGTTTTGTTGAAGTATACAAACTAAATCTACATCCACTCTACATACAACACATAACATCATTCACATCCATAAAAAAAATTGCATATACAATATGCACACAATAGTTTTTTTTCAACAACCATATCTCTAACTTGCAAAATTAATGATTATATATATCCACACCAAATATTCTAATAAGTCGGCTCAAGAAGAAGGGATTGGACCAAAATATCCACATGCAATTGCAAAAAGTATTCATAAGATGTTGGATTCAATCTCAATCCCAAAATGTTGGGATCCAAGAACACTGAGAAGGGGGGGTGCATCAGTGTTCTCCCGAAATGATTAAATTTAACCTTATTAACACAACTCAGCAACCGGTAAACATAAAAGTAGATAAAAATAAGTAACAATGCAACCACAAAGATGAACACCATAACACCACAAATTTATACGTGGAAAACCTCAATGAGAAAAAACCACGGTGGGATTGGAGACCCATAATATCTATCCACTGATCAGATGAATAAATATTACAATAATGAGCTTGCACATGTAGGAAGGCCAACAGTCTAGAGCGCACTGCTCATCACAAAAGGAGTCTCGTTGTTACATAAAACATCAGACTAAAATCCAAAATGAAGATTGAACTACTAGAAAACATCTCCTATGCCTAAGTATAGTTCCAGTTAAGCTCAATATCGGAGGTCTTAAACCTCTTACACAAACCCAACTCAATCACCTATGATTGACCAAACCTTTTGCATATGATTGCAACTTTATTCGCACACAGATAATTGCATAACATCTGTCCATGATCTACAAAGAGATCTTATATCATATTTATACCAACCTTGGACCTAAACAATTAGGTCGGCCACCTAAAAGATAATACAATAAATCCATTACATAAACCCACAAACCAATGAATATCCAAGTCAGCCTAAGACCGAAACAACATTAACCAAACAATAAATCCAACCTGTAACACATCGGGAGCATCCACCAACACATTACATAAACCGGTCCATAACCTAACAAAATAGCATTAAGACCGGACCTAAAATAGGTCGCCATAAACCAAATGCAACACCATCGATCAACTGGAACATTAACATGATAACCATCTGTAGACACCTAAAATTGTCATGTCTAATTAAATAAATATTTTATTTATTTAATTATTTTAGCCTATTTCTTCTATTAATTAAATAAATCTTTATTTATTTAATTAATTCATTTATCCTCTTCTAGCCTTATTTCTCATTTAAATAGATACATTTAT
This sequence comes from Cryptomeria japonica, assembly GCF_030272615.1. Classification (NCBI taxonomy): domain Eukaryota; kingdom Viridiplantae; phylum Streptophyta; class Pinopsida; order Cupressales; family Cupressaceae; genus Cryptomeria; species Cryptomeria japonica. The sequence continues at coordinate 307,790,071 of NC_081408.1, forward strand.
TTATTTAAATTATCCTTTTCCTAAATTAAATAAATATCTTATTTATTTAATTGATCCCACTTCTTCTATTAATTAAATAAATATTTATTTATTTAATTAATTCATTAGCCTTTTCTACCCATGACACATGTCATTCATCTCTTAATTCATATTCTACCTACCCCTTTCATTATTTTATTATTTCTTTTACCTACCCTCTAATCATAGCCGACCTCCTTTTACACCTCTCAATCTTATCCCTCCATTTCATATTGTGTCTTCTATATAAGGAGATGCTTCCTTCATTATAAAACCATAATGAATCATCTTAATGACTTGACTACACTACGATCCTACTTGCAACCACATTTCATTCTTTGTTGAGCTCTTGTGCACATAAAATCTGAGAGCAAATATATCAAGCAAGATCAATGGAGATAGGAAGAATGGAGATCCAAACCCTATTGGACATGTGATGGTATAATCTTTGTGATTTCATTTGATTTGCATTGTCTTAGGTAATCTTCATATGTTATGGTGGATCTTTGTTGTTGTTAGGCTAGGGTTTTGTGGTTGAATTCATTTAGCCTTTCAATATCATTATACAAGATCATACAAGATCTCATTGATAGAGGTGATATTGAGATTGAGGGACACTCGTCTAACCAAGAACATGAGATGTTTAAGGAACCATTCCCAAAATATGACAAGGGAAAAGCTAAAGCCATAGAGGACCAAACCAACTATACCAGAGCATCCTACAACTATGATTCAACTATCAATCACATCTCGATGGACAATTATGTTTCTACCATTATCATCAACGACAAAACGTCTGAGAATTCTACCCGGAGACCCAGGATTGTCCTAAAAGGTGTTGGATCTTCTTCCGAATCTACCTTTGAATGTCATGTCACAACCCGCCAAGGTAAAATCACTTTGCAAGGTGCTCTAGCCAAGAACACCGCCTCCTCATCAACCAAACCTGAGTATGACCTTGTAGAACAGTTAGGGAAGACACCCACGCTCATCTCCATCCTTGAGCTCTTATGTATATCCCCCGCTCATAAAGCCATTCTTGACAAAATCTTGAGAGATACTGGCGTTCCTACTGATCTGAATGTGGACCTATTTCAAGTCATGGTGGGATACCTTGCCATTCCACATTCCCTTACTTTCACAGAAGCCGATGACGCCTCCGTAAGTCAGCCACATAATGCACCACTACACGTTGGAGCCTTCATACACAAACATCGAATAAAACGAGTCCTGATAGATGGAGGAGCAGGTCTAAACATTTGTACATTGAGCACTATTAAACAATTGAGATATTCTGACAAAGCTGTGAATTCTACAAATCAAATCACCATCAAGGCATATGATGATGAAGAGCGTTTGTCCAAGGGCACAGTCACCTTGCCTCTCAGAGTTGGGCCAGTCACAAAGGATGTGGCTTGTCAAGTCTTGGATCTAGATCTCACTTATAACATATTGCTAGGATGTCCTTGGATTCATGAAATGAGGGTAGTCCCATCCTTATATCACCAATGCATTAATTTTCCTCACAATGGAGTAGAAGTAACAGTCAGCGGTGATCCTAATCCGTTCATATACTGCAATAATCTTAGATCAAAAACTGAGACCATCATTCCCAGTAATTGTGAAGCTGTTCCTTCCTCAGCATACATTGATCCTGAGTCATTAAAACCTTCGACATCAAAACAAGGTGAGCTTAAAGGCAAGTTTCAGGACAAAGGCATGGGGGAATACACTTTAAATCAGACCATGTACTTACGACAAGTCATAAGTTCCCCAAAAGAATATGGAAGACCACATCCTAACAAGCAAGTATCCATCATGGTATTCAAATGGGACCCTACTACCTTTCAAAGATGGGGCGAACTAGAAGAGGAAGACTTATACAAAATTCTTTACAAAGACATTGAAGATGACACACAAGATCACATTAGTCTACCATGTGAGAAATATGGCAAAGGCTTCAAGATTCTACAAAAATTTGGGTATGATGGAAAAATCCCTCTTGGGTTACGAAAGGAAGGCATCATTGAACCTTTACAGCCTAAATTGACATTTAAAAAGGAATTCTCGAAGGGACTTGGTTTCCTGACTTCCAAGGTCCACACTCAAAGGACAAAAGAAGCCTTACAAATCAAAGCTGCCAAAATTCAACAAGAGGATTGCTATTCCACAGACTCCAATGAATGGGAATGGGGTTCAGACAAGTCTTCTAGTGACTACGAGCTCACCGAGATATTCAGAGAACCAAATGAACCCACAGAAGAAGAGGAATTTTACAAAAAGTTCAAAGTTGGTCTGGAAATAACCCATGAGGATTCCATACAGCCTTGTCTCAAGGTCCTAGGTTGAAATCACATAGGATGAGAACACCCATCCCAGAATGCGCTACTAGTGACGATAATTTGGATTCGCTCGTGATCGAGACTAATGAGGAGAGTGCCATCAATGACCTCGATAATTACCTTGACATACCTGAATATAACTGCATCTTCACTCTTAGCCCCGCTAACTTTGAAGACATTGAAGGCCTTCCCCTTGTTCACCACCAACTCATTGACTGGGATCATGAAGGACTTGCACAGTTTGACACATTCCAAAACGATGAAGCTTTTATTGACTATCTGGGCATACAAGATGATCTTCCTCCTGGGGACCATAAAGTGGGATACACTATAGAACTTAATAGCGTGGCATATTTTGGTGAGGGTGTCGGACCTTCCAGTCGCAAAAATGTGAAAATAAGAACAAACCAAGGGTCTTATGGCGAAAACCACATTGTGGCACTGTCTGACCCCAAAAAAGTAAAAAGAAAGGACGTATTTGAGGGCGAAAACCTCTCTGAGGCACCCGAAGATGGAAGGCTCGACATTCTCCCAACATCATATGAGGAAAAGTCATCCATGTTGGTAGAGGAGACTATCAAAACAAACATTGGTACAGAAGAGGTTCCACACAACATATTCCTAGCTCAATCGTTGACAGAGTCAGAAAGGTCAAAATTCATAAGTTTCTTCAAAGAACGACAAATCAACTTTGCCTGGCCATACGCTGATATGCCTGGATTAGATTCGGATTTGGTAATGCATCATTTGACAGTCAAACCAGGGGCAAAGCCAGTGATTGGATGTCGGATTCATACGCCCAATTGATTATCCTAAATGGATCTCTAACTTGGTGCCTGTCAGTAAACCAGATCGCAGCATCAGAATATGTACAGATTTCAGAGACATCAACAAAGCTTGTCCAAAGGATGACTTCCCATTACCAAATATTGACTTGATTGTTGATCTCATAGTAGGTCATGAAATGCTATCATTAATGGATGGATTCTCTGGTTATAATCAAATAAGGATCGCGCCCGTGGATCAACACAAAACATCATTCACTTGTCCTTGGGGAACTTTCTGCTGGAATGTCATGCCCTTCGGGCTAAAAAATGTAGGTGCTACATATCAAAGAGCCATGACTACTATCTTTCATGATCTCATGCATGTAACCATGGAAGATTATGTCGATGACCTCTTGGGCAAATCAATAGACAGAAATACACATTTGGACATACTTTCAGTTGTCTTTGATCGGTTGGAAAAATACAAAGTAAGATTAAACCCCAAGAAATGTGTCTTTGGAGTAACCTCCGGGAAGCTCCTAGGATTCATTGTATCCAAAAGAGGAATCGAAGCTGATCCAGCAAAATTCAAAGCCATCTTGGAGATGCAACCACCAAGAAAATCCTTACAAGGCAAACTCCAGTCCATACAAAGATTCATAGCGCAACTTGCAGATAAGTGTAATCCTTTTCAACACTTGCTACATAAAAACATCAAATTCAAATGGGATGATAATTGTCAACAGGCTTTC